>NW_026534349.1:7616774-8156901 GCF_026225885.1 Hylaeus anthracinus
ATTATTATTATTATTATTATTATTATTATTATTATTATTATTATTATCTTTATTATAGTGCATGGATATCTCCCATATTGCACTGTCTTCAAAATACATTAAATTTTACATCTTTTTAACATAGTTCGTCTTAAAATTAACTTTGTACATAGTTTCCTAACGAAAAAAAAGAAAGATATTTCTTAAAACTTAAATTCCTTATAATGTATAAACATATGTCTTATACAATAGATATTATATAGTATACTTTGTTAAATGTATGAATGTATTCATTTCAGAAATTGAACATTTTGTTTTTGAAACGGAATAGAATTTAATTCAACAAAACTACAGTTACGATATAATAAACGAATAAATTTGTTTATTTTTATAACATAAATTTCTTCATTTTTACAAATATAATTGTAATGAATGGTAATGACGTTTTACATTAGAAGAACATGTATTTTATGAAGCATTCATTAAAAATATAAGAAATATTTTTGAATATTTTCAAATGCGAAAATTGTAATATCTCAAAAAGAGAGATACATAACACTCTACTTTCGTAATCATCGACACAAGTATAAAATTCAAGCATAGATTATATTGGAACGATCATGCGAGCATTTTCCAGCGAATGCTCGTTTTAGAATAATTTTCGTGGCATGGAGGGGTTCAACGAAACTCTTTTCGATATCTGAAATGCAGATCGAGCATTTTGATATGGAAGGCACGTTTCATTCATCTACCCGGATAAGGGTTATAACGTCTCTTACGCGTAGACTGAGAAATGTTACGTAACAAATTAATGGTAAAACTATTGATGCGTTTAATCAGTGTTTTATTTATCTTAAAAAAATAGCCATCTCTATTTTACATTGTAGAAGAGTAAAATTCTTATCTAGATATAAGTTTCAAATAACGAATACAGGATAAGCAAATTTGTATTTATTAATTGTACAATTGTACAATTGTAATCACAACTGGAAGATAAGCAATTTTTTCTTCACCACTCGCACAATAAAAATTTTGAATAATGACTATGAAATAAAAAAGTTTCCAGTTTCTTCTCATGGAATAGAATATAGAATTAAATCAAAGCTACGAATAAATCGCAATACGTTGACTTCGTGCGTCATCTATTAAACGAGTAATGATTTTGAAGAATATTTAAAAAAATATTTGTTTTAAATTCGACTTCATGACACGTTTCACCTCACTTTACTCGAAATTCATCTTTCCAACCGTTTTGAAACAAAAATACGGTGCCGCGATCATTCTCGAAATCCAATGACAATAATTGTTCAGCGCAAATAGCTTTCAGAGAAATTTATTCGACAGTAAAGGGGGACAACAAGCTCCCGCATCGACACTTTCAGCTGACCTGATCGAAATATTCAATTGATCATTGATTCTGACATAAATAGAGACACCTGACGATTTTGTCACAGTGTATCGCGATCGTAGCAAGGTGAATATCAGCACGTATCGAGAAACTGCAGATATCCAGGAAACGTGTTTCAATTTTCTCGCTGATAACGTTGTCCGGCTTCCCTGTTACACTTGGTAAAGAAGGTAATCATAACTGGATCGCATTCGACGTTTATAAAAATTGTAACGCTTCTAAAAAACCAATCGAAAATATTTTTACTAATTACACCTTCATTGGAAGGCGCTGATGCTTAATGTTTACTGTTTAAAGAAAAATTTCTTGTCCTTAGTATATTACAAAAAAATATTTAGAATAGTCGTGAATAGGACGTGCTGAAGATTCACTCAAAATTTGAAGTTATTCGAACAATTAGAACTCGAGATATCATGGTAACCATTTAAAAAAAATATAGCAACGAGGAGGTTTTAAAGTTTTTTATACCAAATACGTATACTTACAATTATTTGCTCGTTGAAAGTAAACATCAGTTTTGCACATTCCACACGTTACCAACGAAGAAATTGTAAATAGTAAAAATTACAAAGAAATTTAAAATGCAGTATTCAAATCAACTGCAGATGATAACATCGTTTCGGGCACCGTTCTCTTTAAACACCCCTAACTTCGTTAATTTTCCGAATGTAACAAACTCCTTTGGCAGATATATTTTCAAAGGTCTACTCTTTGAGAAAATGCAATAAAATAATTGATATTTCGAAAGCTCCGGACTAGAATACTCAGTTAAGGTAAGAAATCCGCTTACCTTTGATTCGTATCGAAGCATAGGATCGAGCACAGTTTTCCTCCTCTGGAAATTCGAGGTTTCCGTGTCGAGGAACGCCTCTTATCCGCGTTAAAGAGCAAGAAACGCACACACGCGGAAAAGATTTTCGCGCGTGATCGCGGATAGGCGAACGTCAGCACGAACATTCGGAATATTTAAATGCGATGGGGCTTCGACGTGCAAACTCCTTTCCGTTTCTTCGCCCACGGTTCTTCGAGCATTCTGTCAACTCTTGGACGGTAATGGAAGAAGTCCTAGGAAAAATCGTTCAGTTTTCCACACAGAGCCGCGGAGGACGCGTGACGTGCGCACCTGTCCGAGTATCCTCAACGTATTTCGCGACCACCGATCACGTTAGATCTTTTCGTGGCGTAATATGGCGATGGTACAACGGCTCGACTTGCAATTAGCCGCGCGATAAAATCTGTGAATCGTCCTGGTGGCTGCTCGGAGGGGTTACGATACTTTCACGGACTTAAGATTAGAAGTAAGGTAGCTTTGACAGGTTTATATTATATCAGAGGTCGCATTGCTAGTTTCGAAGCAATCTCTCTCGATGTTAGGTGTCAGAGATTTCAATGTGCACACGTAGTTGTCATAGTTGGTTCAAGAATTGTTTTAAATATTTAAATACACTCTGACTTGACCTCGGTGTCTTCGCTCGGTCCTCTTCTTTATTCGCTGTTCTTGTCTGCGTTCGCCGGGCGTCCGAAAGGGTTGCAAGAGAAAGTTTTAATCAAGAGAATATTTAAATAGAAACTATTTCATACTTTTTAATGCAGTTTTAATTCTGAAGAACTAAATGATGTTACTTTGTTCGTTTGCAGATAATACCAGACGAGGACGATGATACTTCTATCGCGATCTTCCGAGTCTACGCGAAGCTTCTTCGTTGGTGGTGAGTCTATTATCCTTGTTCGAAGCTTCAGATTTAATCATTAAGCTTACCAAAGGCACTTTATTACAGTTTATTACAGACATGTGATTTGTATTGAATTTAATAGAACATTTTCAACAGTATACTTCTCAGTTCTTGTGTAAAATATTTGATTCGTTCTAGCTCTTGTGTTCGGAGTGTACGCGTTGCTGATTTCCCAAAACGTCACAAAAGCAGACGAAGAGCCAGCGTTCTTCCTGAAAATTGTGAAGAACATACCACGTGTTGGTCGAAGCGACGGTTACGACAACCTCTTCTTCAAGTCGCGGAAGAACGCTGGAGTCGGAGAGCACGACAGTGGAATGCAGGTACTTATTGGTTGAAACATGATGTCAGTCTTCGTAACATTATTAACATTAGATTTACAAAGCCAGTTTGATTAATTCAGATTTAAACTGAATTTCGTATGGAAAGTTAGAGAATGTGTCCATATTCTTTGCGAACCCCATATGGCGACTTTTATTCATATTTATCCAAAGAGACATGCATAATTAATTAAAATGAGGCTGATTTTAAAGTAAAATATTCTTTAAACGCACATCACAAACATGTACCCGTTGAATTTTATAATGACAGATTCTATTATTTATATAGCTAATACTTTCACAAATTAAATATCGCCTGTTGGACGAAAATACTAGAAGTTAGAAGAAATTCACGAACACATATAGCTTCAACGTTATATTGATAAATTATATCGCTAATATAGCTAATATTTTTACAAATTAAGTAGCCTAGACTTTCTGTCAGTATATAAAGTGCAACCAAACAAAATTGCATCTGAATCGGACGAAAACTATCGGACTTATAAAGAAATCACAAACACAAATGTTGAATTTTTATATTAATAACGTACCTTTGCGTTTTTCAAGCCTGAACCCTGGTCGTCGCGTGAAAGCGAGGAAGCTTTTGCAGGGCCCATAAAAAGGCGCATACAGTATTCAGCGGCTGACGGTATAGAATTCTGTATTCTACGGATCTTATTTTACTCGTTTCTCTTTTTCATTTTCACTATGCATTAGTCACGCGTTTAGAATATTGATATGGTTAGAAATAATTAACACGTTGGTGAAACTTGATCAACCCAGAAACGGGTCGACTCAAATTATACCATTCTATTCTCATTAACAGGCGAATGGACCTGGCAGAACTTTCCTCTTGCGATAGAGGGGCCACGAGAACTTTGGCGAACTTTGGCTGGATACTCCAAAGACGCAATGGACGAGTAAGTTATCAAAACAGAGAACAATAAAATGTAACGACATTAAATGCATAACGATTTCAAATCATTCAGAACACCTGGAACTTGCATATAAAGTGAAACATATGATGTGGTACAACAGAATATTTCGCTGCCAGATCTTTTACACTTTACTGTTCGCAGCATAAGTGTTTCTTGTTAACGGTCTTTGTTTCTGGAAATGAGGTTTTTTAAAAACCGTGTAAATTGGGGATAGTTGCATTATCAAATTGGATATAAGATCTTTTAAAAATAATTATACGCTGTAAAAAAGATCGTAGTATATAATTCACATTTTTTTTAATATGAGTTTATCCTCTTGGGACCTGACTTTTTATTAATCAGAGAAAAAGATTATTTTTCAAAAGATACTAAGTGAATAAGAAATAATGTATTTATTAAAACGAAAAAATTGTTTCCACGATAATTTGAGAAAAGGAAGAAAAGTAATTATTTGTGACTGAATGCAGAATAAATTAAAAACTAAAAATAATTTGCGAGAAGGAAGAAAAATAAATATTTGTGACTGAACGCGTAACAAATTAAAAATTGATTTTAATAATAAAACAGAGAACGGAAAAAGGACGAATCTCGACTGATTTCGGTTTTCTTCCAGTATCGACAACGAAGTATGGAAACGGAAGAAGAGGACAGGGGATGAGCCTGCAGGTTCGCAAGAGAATTAGCGTAAGCGGCCTCCGACGCGGTTATGGTGCTCGTTGAAGAATATACTTAAAGCTTACTGTCGGTGTAAGGTGTTGGGAAAAATATCGAGAACAATAAACGTGTAAATACGTGACACACTGTTATTTCGTGTATCGCCCTCCTCCTTTACGATGAAATTAAACACATATCTCATAAAATGAGGGGTTCGTGCTTCAATTTCGCGGTTCCAGTCGTTCTTTTTCGTTTCGAACAATGTTCGCGCAGGTGCACTGTCATATGCGCTTCGCGGTAATGTTTACGTAGTATACGGTAGGGATGGATTTCGGAAAACAGAAATAAGGGGATGAATACTGTGACAATATGGAGAGTCGACGTTTGCATTTCGTAACGTCTAATTAAACCGAGTATAGAAATATAGAACAGTTTTATACTTAGTGAAATCTTGTTTTCCTTCGAGATTTCGGCCTTTTTTCTCTGAAATTGAAATATCTCCATGTATCGCAGTATAGATATCTTTTTATATATAAATATTAAATGTAGAAATTAATCTTGTGCATTTCTAAGGTGAACTTACCATTCGTTTGCAAAGAAAATCCATACAAACTTTTAATTTTTTTTTCAATCATGCAATCAATCTGTCACAGAAGCAATCTGTGTGTCATTATTATTTACACTGAAGTTAAAAATAATTGAATATAAAGGTACTTAATCAATTTCTACAGCTAATAATTTTTAAGTACAACTATAATTTTTCAGACAATTTCTTCAATTATCTTATGCGGATTCGTCAGGAAACTGGTTCATCTACCGTCGCTAAATCAGGACACTCGTGATTATTTACCAACAGAGTAGAATAAATACCATAAAATGGAATTATACGGAAACTTGAGTTAGAGGTCTTTTATTTTCAACAATTTTTCATACTATTTAGATACATTTTATAAATATATGTAACCACAGAAATTTCCTATAAATATCTCTTTGTTTATCGTTAATCGAAAACAAGTGTACGGACCTAAGAAATAGAATTTTTAAAACTATTTCAATTAATAATCTTTGAGGGATTCAATCTATAAAGAATTTATCAAGGAAATGTTTTATGATTTTTTCATAAATCTTCTTCTAGAAAGATGTTACCCCTGGACCCGAAGACGAACTTAACGGACTCTCGGTTAGATGCCGCCACAGATATCTTACCAACACCTTTTTCGTGTGATAAGCTAGGTATAAGTAATTATAATGTAAAAAACTGTTTACACATACCGAACAAAAAAAATTTAGAAAATTAAGAAAGTGATATTATAAAAAACAGGTGTATTGAACAAATGTAATGAACAACTGTAAAATTAACAATAACGCACTTTAAATAAAGCTAAGCCAAGCCAAGCTAGGATGGTCCTGTTCATACATTATCATATTAAAAAAATTACTTCGCTAACTTTCTCCGAACGTTTCAATTATATTACTGCAACAACTATGAAGTCGATCGAATTGCTTTCTAAAATAAGCGATGTATGCATTAATGTATCTATTATTCATAAAACACGGTCTTAAACCAAAGTACCAAGGAAATTTAGTCTGGTCACAAAAAATACGAGTCTATCGAGTGTTTTGACAAAAAAAATTTGAAAGAATTCACTAAATGGAGTTAATCTCTGCTCGCAAGCGGTTCATACGTTGAAAAATTACTTCGCTAGATTCCCACAAATGTTTGAATTGCATTGTCGCAACGAATTGCGTCGAATTATGGAGCCACTAAATTGGCTTCGGGAAGAAATTTATATCGATTGCAAAAAATTATGAGCTCATCAAGTACGTTCGACACTAAAGTCGGTAAGAAAAAAAATTTAAACGGAGTTAATCTTCGCTCATTTATCGTCCTGGTGGCTGCTACTGGTGACAGATGGGGAGGAGAGGACGATCGAGCCGCGCGGATGGCCACGAAACGGTGTGTCTTTCGATTCGGCGCTGTTGTTACAGCACCCGTTCGCAAACGGTAGTCATTACTTGAATTAAATAATACTCGGTATAATTATTTGGAAAGTTTACGTCGAGACATATGGGGTCGCTCGGGTCCGGAGGAACAGTCGAGGCTTTTAATTACGCGCGGCTGCCAAGCAACGCTTCTCTGGAGAGATTGCGCGCTCGTCGCCGCGCTGGGCCCCCAGTGTAATTAGCCGATGTTTAGAAAGCTGCTTCGTCTATATCGATGGCTCCACGTGGTTCGAACACGGGACTCGGAACGTTTAGGGAACCCGGGAATCGGGACCATTGTTTAGATCGCGCTTATTAAAATGTGCGATCACGAAGTGTCTTCCACAGGAGAAAGATTAGAAATTTCAAAATATTGCAGGAGTCTAAACGAAAAATAAGGGACGGAGATTCGAGACCACGATCCACGGATCCACAGTCGACAGCTTTACCTACGCGATCAATCTCGTACCCTATATTTTTTTGTAATATACTAAGGACAAGAAAAATACAGAAATCGATATTCGAAATTTAAAGTGCTGCCATTTTTTGAATTTTCAATATTTCATCATTATTCTAGGTCAGGCCATATCGATACTAATAGTGATGTAGATGTTTATTGATATTTTCGTTTTAGATAGTGCTTTGGTTTGAATGTATTTGATTCAAGCCAAACGAAATCGGTATTTTCAATTATATTATTAGGAATGAAAAGCTTTTTCTGACTGAGACATTTGAGCTTTTCGTTGCTTGCTCCTCATTTTTCTAAGAATACTTCAGGTTCAAATATTGAAAATAAAGTTCATATTATAATATTTGCTGATATATTCGCGTAATGTGTTCAATACTGTATTATGATACTAATTTTGAGTATGATCTATTAAAAGAACAACAATAAGCAAAATTTGTTAGCTATTGAAGTTTGTATATATAAATATATCGCGATGTCCATCAGGTTGTATACTTAGGAGAACGGTAATAACATTACTTCAATGTGAATGAAACAACAATAGTTGGTATGAACTAAAATTTACATTCAGGAGTCATTTTCGATAGTGAACAACGTGGTAGGTTCTCACAGGGTGTTACGTGAAGCTTGGAATCGCAAATATTCGAGGAGGTCTTATACTTCTGGACACCAGTGTATTAGCCTAACAGTCTTTTACCCAACTGCCGTGCGACGGAAAGCCGACAGTATACTAGATCAGAGCTCCGCAACCGCTGCGCCGCGAACACACTAGTTAAAAACAAACTAATTGTAAGTGTACAATTTGATTTAAATGTCCGGTATCAAATTTGAAACATGAAGCATTTAAGGGTTATAGATTTTTAAAAAATCCTCGAAAAGAACTTAAAATTGGCGTTGTAGACTAGAACATCCCCTTAAAGGATTAACTCTTCGTAGCCCAAGATAGTGAAAATTTAAAATAAGTAGGTATCAAATCTTGATAAAAAGTAGTTCTTCAAACTCTACGCATTCCGTCGCGCTATATTTGGCAGACAACTAAGAAAAATTGTAAAAATGGATATTCTACGGGTGCAGACAATTGGATAATGTATTCGAATTCCCATGCGGAGTCTTTCCTTTTCCTGTACATAGAAGGGCGAGTCCCAAAGCTTCGTGCAAGGGAACGTCGATAGCGCGAGTGTGTCCTAAGAGCTGCGACATGTTAGGTCTTTAGTAGAATGACTTTGTATAGAACCACGCACAGCTGGCGGTTGTTCCTTTGCTATAGGACGATAACTTTTATGCCACTTCTAGCAGAACTCTGCCAACTCTAGTGCAACGAAAAGTTGTCACATTGAGCGAGTCCTATCACAGAGTAGTTTTATAAAGGCGAAAGTCTTGTCGGAACCATTAATTAACAGGAACGAGGCTTAGCTACTACGCCTAAGTACTTGTTTATAGATCGAATACAAGAAAAGACGGATCCTTTGATTTGCATAATGTAAATTAGCGACGCTTCGCTCGTACCTATAGATTCCAGAAGAAGATTTACATTTGCAGTCCTGGAAGTCGCCATCTTGTCGCCTTCTGGAACTCTAAATTATTAAGGTCGAAGCCTTGCTACATTAACCATCAACAATATTCTTATTAGTTATCAGACACATTATATAATTAAGACGTATACGTCATTCTGTGGGAGAAGCTAAAATTATTTGGAAAAATCTTGATATATTAGGATACTTGAAAGTTACACGACCCCACAGGGGGTTAAGTTCCATGAGATTTATGCGAATTAAGTATTAAGAATAAAGTGTTTAAATTATTATTGAATTTGACTTATGAAGCTCCCTTTATGTGTCACGATTGTATTCAAATTTATTCAAAATATCCTGACGAATAACTCATCAAAAGAGTCGTTAATTAAAAGTATCTTGCCAAAAATCGATGTCATTATTATTCCACAACTGGTACAGCAATCCTACCCGAATTCCTTCCACTAATCTTCTGTCCATCTCCCGATAGTACAGGTTTGTAAAGGGCGAAGAAGCGTTATCTTGAAGAGATGTGTTACTGCAAAAAACGCGGTGTTACTGCGCGACTGAACCCTGGGGTTCCCCTGGCCTGGCTTGGCCCGAGCTGACTGGCTTGCACGTAGCAATTTACGGAAACCGCACGTAACGTGCGTTCTCTCCGTGCGGCGGAGGAGCCGGAGAGGCGGTGAGGCTGACACGAGCGAGCGTTTCCACGGAGTGTTACGTAACGGATCGGCGCTAGATCGTCCCGGCCAGAGTAACTGTATTTTCGACCAAGAAGAAGAAGCCTTCTCCGTGGCCGCGGTGAAATCACGAAGCAGAACTTCGCCTCCGGAACGATGGCGCGCTGCTTCGTTTCTGCTCTATCCAAAGAGTTTATATAGATACAGTATTCGTTAGATTTGTTAAGATTAAGATATTTGAGACTTTCTTGGCGTGATTCTTCATGGTTGATTCAAACTGAGATTTTCTGGTGTAAATCATGTCAAAAAAAAAAAAAGAAAAAAATACATGTAATTATATTACATGCCTCTGAAACAAAAACAACTACAGCTCACTTTAAATTTATAAATTCTGCAGCATAGTATTCCTGCTAGGCTCTGTTTTCCCAACACTCACGCCACCCTTTTACACTCTTTCCAGCCCCTCCAACTCAATAATTTATCAATATATCCATCTTATTTTTATTTCGCGTTCGAATATTCAAGTTAAAAAGATCGCGTTTTAGCCAGGAAAGGAAGTAGTGGTCTTTGTGGCTGGTAGAAGATTCCAAGAAGAGGGACGAGATGCAGAGGAACGGACGAAGCGAATAGGAAGCTCGGTGCGAAAAGAACAGGAAGAACGCCTAGGCGGAAGTTGCATGGGCATGGCGAACAATGCTCGCGTCCCGCGAGCGGTCGTTTAATAACCCTGATTCGCCGTTTATACGGGAGGTCATGGAGAACGTCGGCGTCGCGTCGGTGGGGAAACCGACCGACCGTCGTTGGTAGAGGGGTTCGGGGGTGTTGGCGGTGGCGATGATGGGACGAGAGGGTGAGCATCGGGATCGCGCGCAACAACCGTACATAATCACGTAATGCGGTTATCATGCCAATTGCGTAAATATTTGAGTCAATTTGCGGCATGCAACCAGCTCGCTCTCTCCTCTCGGCGGCCGTGTGCTCCGCGAGACCGCTCCAACGATCGGCGACCTATTACGGCCAACTTGTTGGCGCGTTGTTTGCCCATCCTGTGAATCGCTCCGACCCACCCCCTCCTTGTTCTTTCGCGGTTCGTACACTCGAACCCCGGAGTCGTCAAACATTTCGACCCACTGGCCTCGCACCGTCCGAACGATCGTCGAATGGGAACCGCGAGAGACTCGTGAGCCGACATTCGCATGCACCGTGGACATGGGAGCGGATAGATGCGAAACGGAGAGACAGGTCGATTGTTAAGGGGATGAGATCAAGGTTCATGAGAGGGGGTGCAACAAAGTACAGTCCTTTGCTCAGGAGCTAGCGAGCTTGTTCGATTGGCTGTCGCGTAATGGTGACACTTCTATTCACATGTATTTTCGGTATTGGCTGACAATGAGTCGGTCGCATTTACACCAGGGACCAAAAATGACAGTTATTCTAAAATTTTCAACGATAAAAATCATTAATAAAACATTGATTATTATTGAAATTCAAGATAATCAACACAGAATGTAAAGAAGAAAAATCGAAGAATAAAATGATTAAAAAATATCGATTTTCAAATTTTTTGGTTACAAATAATAGTTATTAGTGTCCGATACTTTTTCGATTGCTCAAAGCAGTCATCTATGAAAGAAATTCATAGATAAGAAATAAGAATATTAAGAATGTAATATTACAAAGAATGGAAATATTATTTAAGAAGAATTTTTAGTATAGTAACTATCGCATACGGTTACACACATTAATAAATAACGGAACGGAATGACTGTTCTCTCGCAGGACGCGAGCTTTTTTCACAAGGGTACTCTTCGCTGGCAGTAAATACAGGGCCTGTTCCTGGTTTCTGGTCCGCTCCATCCCAAGACCCGCGGCTTTCACTCTGATATTCCTTGCGTGTGTACGTCCGAGCAGGCCGTGTCTCCGTCCGTGTGCCGCCTTCTCATCCCTGCAGGTAGAACAGACGGTCGGCCACGGATCAATTAGGCGAGACGCACAAGTGTAGGTCCTCGTAAACCTGCGGGACCCGTCGCGTCGGCTGGACTTCCCTCGGGATACGAAACGTGTGAAAAAAGAAACAAGCGAGACAGCTCGCTTCGCAGAGGAGAGTAAACGGCCGAAGAACGAAGAACGATGGTTTTCTGGGAATGAAATCAATTGCGACCGAGTATGTATATATTCCTCGACGTCGATTCTCCTCGAAACTGTAACATCTCGTTCTTTTGTTCTCCAAGGGTGGAAGGGAGGGGAATTACAGAGGAAAGGAGTCGGAGTGAAAAGAACTGGTGTCCAAGCAAAGCATAATTATAATCGCGAGATAATATTTCGTCGAACGGTTAACTCGAAGTTCCAATCACCGTTCACAATGCGGAGACGGTTGTTGAAGAGGGTTGAAAGGTTATCGCGCTAAGACGGAGAGACGTCGCTTCCTACCGTGTTCGAGTCACTTTTCTGCCGTTCAGAAGCGTGTGAAAAGGTGGTACGAGAATGGGGAGCAGAAAAAGTGGCGAGAAGTCGAGGAGTCTGGAACAGAGGCGCCTTGTCATGCCGTGTAATGACGGCGAGAGGCAACGCGACGCCCTGCTCGACGGAGGAACAGAAACTCGACGAGAAGAAGCGACGGCGGGGAAGAAAACGAAAGGAAAGAAACAATTACCATCCTTTATCTTCCTACGAACGGAGAGAAAGACCGTTCCAGGTAGTGTACCGAGAGGAGACCATGGAAATAAAAGACGTCCTTGCTACCGTCCTCCCGGGTATCTATTTAGTCCTTTCTTTCGTTCCTTCTGCTCCTCTCGGTTCCTCGAATCAATGTCGGCCATTAAAGTGTCGACCGAAACAAAACTAACGCGTACGATACTATCGAGCGGTGGTAATTAATTCGCGAGTGGGAACTGCAGTCCCAGAAATCGGCATTACTTCAGCAATTTTTATTTAACACAGTAGAAAGCTACTGTGTGATAAATTCACATTTATTAGAGTTATCATATTTGAATTCGTTGACAGTGGTGTCAAACTATTGGACGCATCATTTACTCAAAGTTTGGTTTCATTAATACTAGGTTCACAGAGATTTCTTATCAGATTTCTATTACCAAGGTAATCCTTCAACAAGTGAAATCGATTTACTAAAATTAATTAGGAGGCTTCAACGAAGATGAATTTAGAAATAGACTTGCCTTTAAATGAATAAAAGTCAGCATAATTATTGGAATGACCATCAAGTTGAGACTCATTCAGAAATCCATTGGTATAAAAATCATGTTGAAGATTAGAAGGTTGGGACTTCAATCTACCAAAATTGAATGATGTCTCTAAATAGCAAGTTAAAATGTAATTGAATTACAACGCAAATGAACCATATCAAACAACGATTTTTCTGACTTGACATGCAGATCCATTCCAAGCAAGTAAGTCTAACATTTTCTGACTACATTCTCAACATCACAAGCTGCAAAAAAATGTACAAGAAATTAATTTGAGAAAAGTCTAGATCAGAATGGCCTGTTGGAAAGGATCGAGGAGGAGTCGGTAGCCGAACGAATTTCTTAATGTAGACGCGGCATGGTAGGTACCGTCGTAATTTTCAGTAGGATCGCGGGAGGTGTTAACACAGCGCGCGTTTCCGTCATAAGACGGTGTTTCGGTTGTGATAGAAGGAAGGACCCACCGTTTCGCGGAATTTACGCTCGACCCAAATCGATAAAAGCGGACATTAACGAGGCCATCGAGTTCGTTTTCATTACCGTGGCGAAAGGGGCCTATCGGGACCACACCAGTTTTCTCTTCCTTCCCGCTTGATTCTCTCGAGTTGCGGGACTATAAGCTAGTCGAGGTACCGCCCAAAAGAGAATAAAGAACTTCTAGTTTCCGGCAGAAGTATCACGATGAAGTCTGCTTAGGTAACAGTAGCGGGAGGTGACCATGTATCAGAAAAAGGTTAAAAATGAGGATTCCAGAGGCGAGGGTCTCTTGAAACGAATGCTATCAAAGTATTACGCTATCTGTCGTACTACATTGACAGTTCTGATATTTGTAATTAATTACGTGTGTTAATAGGGGATATTTATTTAAATAATGGTGAACGATGTGCCGCCATTTTGCTGTTTTCTTAAGAGATTTCCTTGGAATTCAATTACTGTTGAAATAACAAGGTTACCATCTACCTTTTAAACTGAAATCATTTTGGCTACATTTGCTTAGTTTTTGCATGGTGTTCTTGACGTGTCAGGGGTTGCGAGCAATTTATGCGTTTAATGGAGAAGAATGTCCTTGCAATGAAGTAAAATCTCTTGATCAGGTTTTTGGTATTTTGGATTAACGTGCATCGTTCCACGCGAAGGTAAGCACTCTTCTACAGAAATTGTTTTATGTATCAATTGGAAAGAATGTCCTTAAGACGGAGTAGAAATAGTCCATGAAATGTTTTTAGGTTCAGTGTTGAGAAAATTGTTACTCCTGTCCAGCTTTTTAGTATTTTGGACTATCATGGCTCGTTCCAGGGAAGGTAAGCACGATGAAACGAGTGGGTAAGGGGTTGCCATGAGTCTAGAGGGTCATTCTATAAACAACCCCCTGCGGTGGGCGCAGAAGCACAGGCACGGGTGTTAAATGAAATTAGCACGGCGTTTAGTTTAGTCAGTCGGCCCGTTCGGCCGATCCTTCGGGTTATAAATTATTCTCGAATGACTTGCACCGAAATGGTCGGTGAAGAGGATAAACGGAGCGGGCAAGTCGCGCGTGCGCTCGAGGAAGAAAGAGGAGACAGAAACGGGAAGGGTGAAGACAGTAAACCATCGAAAAGGCAATAGGAGAGAATAATTTGTCTAGGGGCGATAGTTTTATTAATGTCACTCCCTCGATTCGAACTTGAAACTGGTATTTGGAAGGTGTTGGAGACTTTACAATGTTATGCAAAATATTGAAACGTGAACATTTTATTTCATTAACTCGTAGCAGTACAAGTAGAAGTACTTTACTCCAGGCACATGACCAATAACTGCATTGAAGAATCAATTTATGCATATTTCACTTGAAAGCTTTTTCAGTAAATTTGATTTATAATTCGAAGTAAAATGTACTCTCTCTTTCACTACATTTGTCACATATTTATTTTATTTCTGCTATATCAGCTGAAATAATTGATTCATCTGTAAGAATAATTATTCGAATAGAACTAGAAGCACCAAGAATATGAATTGATAATGATGAAATTTATTCTACGATCGATACTGTTATTGAATATCGGAAACATTATATAATTAAGATAAGTATACGTCATCTTGTGAAAAATCGCAAGTTGCACGGGACCATAGAGAGTTAAAACCCAATCCTCGTTTACTTGCTTGTCGGAAATGAATGTCGCTGTAGCGCATTTTACACATTACCAACGAAGGAATTGTAGTAAAAACCGCAAAGAAATTTAACTTCGTCTATTTTCCGAATTTAACAAGAATCCTTTGGCAGATATATTTTAAAGGTTTACACTTTGAGAAAATGCAAAAAGAAAAATTGATATTTTGAATGGTCTAGACTAGAACACCTCTCTCCCAAGCACCGTAGGAGAGATATAATTTTCTCCAGAGATTCGAAAATCATTAACTCCAGCAAACGGCGCGACGTTTCAGGACCCTTAACTACACCGTTAAGGAAGAAAAAGAGTTCCTGCCGGCCGTTGAGGAGGCGTGAAACTTTGGCGCCTGGCGCTCGGGACCAGGAAAAGGGTTCGACAATTCGTGAAGGCTGAAAGGATACTGTGAAAACTGGACTAACCGGTGATTTCTGCTTGCTGACCGAGGACCAAGAAATTTCTCGTCGGTTTCGGGACGGTTCTGCGTCGCAAATCGATCGGTTCACCGTTTGGGTCTGAGACAAATCGTATCGAAAGAAAGGAAACAGGTACTAGGGCATGGTCCTTGGTAAATTCAAGAACTACGAAGCAAGGTGGCTACGAAGAGGTAGAAAGTTCACCGTTGGAATGCAAAACAGGTAGGTGAAAAAATGTATTAGTAGGGAACGAGGTTTTTTTTATTATAAACACTCATTTTTAAATCCATTATTAAAAGAGAGAAAACTTGAAGAAGAACAATGGACATTGTTCAATGACTTATTTCATAGAATGGCTCAGAGCCCTTAACATTTTCAATTAATTGCTCTTGGTCCATCCTGTGCTAATAAATATTCTAAACTACTTACTGGTTAATCAATGATTCCAGCATCATACAGCAATCCTTTTTCTTCTCCACATCCTTTGTTTTGAGGTTGTAACTCTTCTTTTCGGGCTCTTAGAGCCTAAACCTGTTCCTCGCCTTAAGAGTGTGTTTCACGTATATTAATTGGCAGGAGTATAAGTGGCATGAACTTTTAGGACGACCTAATACGTTTCATATTCAACTACCTGCTTAGTAAAATCATTCGGCATAAACTTATAGCATTGCCAATCGAATGAAACACTTTAAAAAAAGTATCGGAGCTAAGCAAAAGGTGGTACACTTCCGCTGTCGATTTTGATTCATCGAACGGATTGGGAGTGGAGAGACGGATAGATAGGGGAGCTCTAATAAGAGGACACCAGCTCGAAGTATCACTGTGCTTGAAACCTCGGAAGCAATTATAACCAGGTCCCTAAATATCCGACGCCAAGCCGTGGGGTCTTTGTCTCTCGCGTACCTGTAGTCGGCTTGTTTCACAAACGAGGTTAGGTCAGACTACAAAGGTCGACCGCTTCACGCTGCCAAAGACCTACCTCGTTTCTATAAACGACACCGACCGACCTGCGCGGTGGCCTCGTCCCGTACGGGCCTTCAAGGAAGACACATTTTTTGCATCAAATATTTACACATTTTTATTGGGTGCTGAACTCATTTGGGTTGTTCCTGGTAACCGATCCTCACTTCGGAACCGATTGCTCCTTAAGGGTTAACGCCACTAGAGAAAAGTGCCTAACTTTGACTATTCTTTGAGGAAGTATAATAAAAGGAATATAAAGTACGTTTAGAAGGGTTAATTGCGTACACTTTCGAGTGTATGAAAATATTTATGGAGGAGGAATCTGGAGAATATCTCTTTTGACAGGGAGGATTAGATAAGTTTTATTTTAAGGCATTTTTAGTTGACATCAACTGTTTAAGCTTTTCCATTCATCATAATTGTACATTTGTTATGTATTTCTTATTTGTTTTTAACATTTCCTTCTTCAGAAAGAAAAAATGAACTCATTTCGAAATTCTAGAGTGGTGTTATTTACCCTTTTAATGCGGTGTACCGCCATCGCGGCGATCGTTGTCTGTTTGTTTGGACGACAGTTTGGACCAGGCATTCGTGATGTTCGCCAGGTCGAGGGACTACCTGTAAGTCTTTCTTCTTTTTTCGAATGATCTGCCACGCGACAATACCGTCCTGTTGCCTGCTTTCATGCTGGATTGTAAATCAGACAGGTCCCAGTGGCAGACTCCCGATGACAGAGGACTTGAATGGGCCAACAAATTTGAAACGTATTTACTACCGGATTCTTGGGGGCGATAAAAAAAAAGGAAGACGCTGGTGAAATTGTCTGGCAAGGTTGTTCCTTTTGTCTAAGACAATGCGTATCTGTTTGTAACGAAAGCTAAAGCAAAGGTAGTTTGGTTATAGAGAATCAATGCTCGAAGATAGGCATGACCTCTGCTATTCATAAGGAATGTTTTTAATAATTAGGGATAAATTTGAATATTAGAGAGGCAGAATTTGGCAGTAGTTAAGTACAGATAGTAATCATTAGATTAGAAGAAAGATATACTTTAGAAGACAGAACAGCACCACAATTACAAAGAATTGCTAAAAATAAGAGGAAACTTTGAAGTTCAATCCAATCGAAATCCTATTTCCCAGAAAAGATCTCCTGCATATATACAACGTCATCAATCGGCGACGAAGTGAATCAAGCTGGACAGACCAGAGACAATGTAATCATAATTCAGTTTCGAGGCAGTCCTGGTCTGCAAATCCTAGAAGACGGAAGATCTACGAGCCGACGTTTCCGTGCCAACTTCTAAGTCGCCTCAGGGTTCGCGTGAGCCCCGATCCTAGGCGGACTCTTGGTCAACCCCTCGAAGAGGCCTTTTTCGAGGAGATCGAGGACGCCTGAGGATTCACGAGGGCCTGATCCTGAAATACGGAACACGCGAGCCTCGCGGGAAATTCCTGGCTCTCTAGCCAGGCTTCTCTACTTCTCGGTAAAGCGACTCCGTAGCCTCAGGCTTGGTGCCTCGACCACGGTCCTCGTCCTGGCCTTTTTTTTATTTATCGAAGGCCCGCTGAATCCTTGGTTCGGGCCTCCATTGTACAATTACGCAACTGATTAATGGATCTTTATCAAATATTAGGTCGATTCGTAATTATTTGTTATTTTTCGAAGACGATATTTGTCCAAAAATTGAATATTATTTATTATCATGGTATTCCACGTTTTCCAAACAAGTGTGAATCATTTGTTTTCAAAATACAATACTAGTTGTTTATATGCTACTACTGTGCGTTCACAACAAGTTGCCGAGGCAAACTCATATAAGAGCTTAAAGAAACAATGAAACAATTAATTGCAAAAAAGTTATGCAGTTTCTTAAAGGGATCGATTTATTTTACAAAATTGCTATTGTTCCTATTGGTGCACATTCTCATAGATTAACACATAACATTTACCATAAATGCATAAACGTCCATAGTCTGGTATCGACTGAATTAAAATTTGTAAATTCCCAAAAGCGTACAAAAAAAGAATGATACTGTTATCAAAGACGCGGGAGAGGTTTGACAAAGAGGAACGAATCCTTCGCAATTCGTGTCCTGCGCGCGTTAATGCGCGGTGCTGGCAAGCATGATTAAATAAACGGATTCGAGCTGAAAGCAAACGAGATTCCATAATCAATGTTTTCGCCGAGCTTGAGGGGTCTGATTACAGGACACGCGAATTGCGCGAAATCATAAAATTAAACGCGGCAATTAAGCTCGCCCGACTAATCGCGATCACGTAAATCATGCAATTAAGCGAGGCGCAAGATAAATTGAGTAATTACATTCGCATTAGAAACGCTGCTTGCCTCGGCGCGACCGTCCTGCTCGGAGTCTCGACATATGCTTATCTCTTTGAGTGCTGTGGACGTATACATGCGTTTGTCACTCTTTTCGATCTCTTATGCGGTTGAGGCACGATTATGAGATGGGTACACGCGAAACAGGAATAAACGAGGCATTATTATCAAGAAGAGAAAGTATCATTCCTGTGAAATATGAGAATGACACTAAAAGAAGTACGGGATCCCATGGTGCCGTGTAACAAATTCTGTAATAAAGTTTTAGAATCGTACAAAAAATAACTGAATTCTGAATTGTTTTTCAAATATAATGACTATGTACATATGTATATAGTTCGCATAGAAGAAAAATGTATGAAAATGAAAATTTCTTTTGGTTTTCTTTTCTGACAAACCAAAATTACGACCTGCATCTTTCCCGCCGATAGGAAGTTTTAATTGTGAGGTGTTCTACAAATGTGCGTCGCAGTCGACTCAATTTGAATATTTCTTGTTGAAAAAATTTGTACAGACTAATTAAATATGTATGAAAATAGGATAAAAAGTTCGATGGAATTAATTATTTTTTTTGCATCCTAAAGAAATTTACGAAAATTCGCTTTTTTTACACCTCCTAATTCAGGATACCCCCTTAAGGCTAATACGCGCACCTATATGCGTTTTTAAAGATTATTTCTTATCATTATTGTTCCTTGCCGTACTTCGTTATTCTCTCGGTGAAAGGATTCGGCGGTCCCATCGTAGTGGCGCCAGAGGGAAAGGTGCTCGAAGGTGCTCGAGCTTCCTCAGGCTTCGAAGCACCGTCCGCAGGTTTTCGAATGGGGCAAGAGGTAAAAGAAGAAGTTCCAGGGCAGAGGCATTGGCGCCGCATGCGGCAGCCTCAAAGGGATCCTCCGCACGCCCATCTGTCTCCGCCCCGCCCCTATTCCTGCGCACCATATACATCATGTACGACCGCGATGTACCCACCCGACCATCGGGACCATGCCCGACATCGTGTCAGGTCGTGTCACACGTCACCACCGTGTATACACTCTGTCCCCTCGGAGGTGTTGCGTCTAACCACGTGCCACCATTTCGGTTCACACTCTTTCGACAGCGTTACTTCGACCAACTTTGCCCACCGAATCCTAATACCATCTAGGATTGCGTGCTGTTATCAATCTTTTACACCCACTCGTTAGGTACACGTCTTTACGTACACCCTCGCTCCGAAGTATGTGGACACTCGATAGAAATAAATATCTTTAAAGTTGCGAATCTATCGATATCAATTATATCATTTATTTTTCACTTTTTCACTCTTTCACAACAGAGAAAAATGAACGTTGATAATTGTTTTATTAGAGTCTCGGGAGATTTACAATATTGAGAATCTTCAATGTAAACAAGCAACGACTATAAGGCCAACTTAATTTGCTTCGAGGCTCCTTGTTACGGTACACATCTGATTCTCTGATCAGTTGAGATTGTTCTGTTACCAAAGGGATGGGACGAGATGGAGAAAATCGCTTCGATTAAGGTTCCATTCATTTTCCTTTCAAAGTAAATAAATGTTGTCGACAAAAAAAGAAACTAGCAAAAATTAAGTTTACCACTCGATAGATCGAACGGAGGAGCCTCGACAAAGTCCCGATCCACTCTCAGCACAATCGAGACGGAGTATCGGAGATATTCTAGATCAAAGCATAGGTGTGACCCAGATCTGTGACTCCGCTCAAAGAGAACCAGTCGAGGTGATGTCTAGATTAACGTATCCACGCGTAGGTGAGGTCACTAGACTCGATTTGGATCTAACTTATGTATACATTGTGGCATTATCTAGACCTAGACTATTCTCAATTCAGCCCTAGATACGATTGAGCGGATGTAGTGGTAAAGGTCATGGGAGCAGGATGCGAATCGATCGTGGAGAACCGAAGGCTGTAAAGCTGACGATATACAGGCGTGTTAGGTACGTAGAAAAAGAGTCCGAGGAAATGTCATGGTACTGTTGTGCTTTCCGCGTGTGGGGTCTGGCGTCGATAGGGATTGTTTCGCTCAACCTTCTCGGTGTAATTAATCGATATTTAAGTGGCCCGTCAAGACACCATTACCTGCTGGGAGGAATTCAACAGCCACGTGACGGCGATTTCCGTACAATCATCCTGCGACGATCAATCGAGGCTAGTCTAACGCAACGGTTCTCTTTGGCAGGGCCGTCTTCGCGTTTGGACACTGTGAGTGGTACTCAGAGGTTGTGCGAATTAAGAAGCTAATAAAATGCTACAATACATACGAGGACGAATGCAATCTGTAGTTTTACTCGATTAGTTACTTAAATGTTCGTAATTACCCCATCCTTGGTTATTATTCGTTTCTAATGCTCCGTAACGATAATAATGTATGTAATGCATACATTTATAACTCTAGTTAAAGTGGAAATACTTGTTATTTTGTTACGTTACAGTACCAATCTTTTAAAGTAGGACCTAATCTCTATTACAATGGATTTAACTACGTACTTAAAGTCTCAACCTGATGGACATTGCAATCTACGTTTAATAAAAAGGCAATATAGCTCTTCCAGCAAATTTGAAAGTTGTTTCTCAGAAGAGCTACCTCGCCTGATTCGGATGGCCATTGGCGTTTGTCGCGTCCATTTCCAAGCGGCCGTTTTACGGGAACGTTTCTTACTTCCGTGGCTTGATTGATTGGACGGTAACTAATGAGCCTCGGCTAATTGCTCGTGGTAATATTCGCCAACAAAAAGCAGCCAAAGCACACATAGTTGACCCGTGACTTCGCTAAGATCACAGGACTCCCCGCGCCGCTTCCTGGCCGCGACCTTCCGCCCGACCTTCTTGATGCTTACTGCTAATTATTTTGGCGGCCCTCTAATCGGTTTCGTTTCTGTCCCTTTTAACTGATTCTCCTTTGTTCTCCAAGAACTATCGTTCCGTACGATTTATATCTCCTCGATGTAGTTTATCGTCTCATCTTTCATTTATTGGATTATCGTATTTCTTCATTTCATCGATTTGTATCGTAGCAACTTTTCAACCTAATCTCCATTACAATGGATCTAAATACGAAGTCTCAACCTGATGGACATTACGATATATACACGTAATATTCATTTCAGTTTCTCCAACTGTTATTCTTCTAACAAATTATACGTATAAATTGGAAATTATTAGGCGTAGAATTTAATTATTTGCCTTAGTATTCATACACTTATAACTTTCGTTTAAATAGAAATATTTACAAATCATTGTGTTATATTAGAGTACCAACTTTATGAGTCCTCAAGAAAATTTATTTTGAAAAGTGACAAAATTAATGTCTACACCTAATATAATATTTATAAACGAAGTCTAAAGAAGAAAGTACATCTCCAACACTTCAACTTTTCAATAAAGAGTAATTACAGGTGGTGATTTATGCGGATTTCATGGAACGGAACGCATTACAGTTTTACGACAAAGTCGATGCAACGATGGACCTTCCATTGGACGTCGATGTCTTTTTTCAAGCTCGTCAATACATTCGTAAATCTGGAAAGCTATAAGTCGAGAAGCCGTAGCTCGCGTTACGACTTTATCACTGCGCAGCAAACGAGAAAGAAAACGTGCGATCAATAAAATTTACACGCTACCGTTTTCCAATCTGGATTTGTTATGCTCCTTAAATCAATGTAGAACGATACAGTCGTATTTGTAACGAGCGAGGAGATCGAATTGGACTTTTATTAGATCACCGATGAACCCTCCCTCGGGTTCTCTAGTGGAATATAAACGCCGCCTAAATTGGTCTCGCCCATCAACTCCTAGAAATCCCTTCTGGCATCAGACTAGACCTCGCAAGGGTCAATTATCTCGCTGGCTACGGGGGGAAACACCGCAAAGATTCTGGTTAAGGCAGGATTAACCCTTGATACGGTTCCTTTTACGAATTCCACGCGAAGAATCTTCCAAGCTTCTTTTCCTTCCGCCTGCAGCGTCTTCCTAGTCTCGACTACACGTGCCAATCAGAGACTGACAAATCTTTTGTCCAGATATCAATTTTAAGTTACGAATAAAAACACTGGTGTTCATGCGTGATGTTTGAGTGTTCAATTCTCAGCCTAGTCATTATTATTTTTTCTCTCCTGGTCATGCTGCTCTAGGGTACCGTTTGGTAAAAGTCTTGTGTTATATTGTGACTTTTGGTTCTTTTGTTGTTCCATATTTTATTCAATTCTTCTTTCGAGGTGTGTTGTATTAGTGCAATCAAGCCTTAATATGGGATTTCTATTTCTTTATTTGGAGTCATGGTTGTTGCCACTTCTCTTTATACTATGTTTCATTTCTTTATAACCAGCGAACACATTTGAAATTCGTCCGCAAGAACTTTCTGAACGGGACCGAAGCGGATATCCAGTTAATAGATTAACCAGAATCTATGCGACTTCGAGCTGATATCTCTAAAAGCATTCACCTCTGTACAACGCTTCGAGATGACCGCGCCGAACAAGGGAAAATCGTTGATTGATCCTGGATCCTGTTGATGGCGTGACAGCCCGAAGGCCGGTTAGGCAGATGCATGGCAACGAGTTGACATCGAGCGCTTCAGGCTAGCGTGGCCCGGCCGCTGTGTGCTCCTCGTGGCAACACGCACACGCTACGAACAAACACCCCGTTGCGTTTCTCTGGTAAAGGGAACCAAACCGTGGAGCTAGAGGCTCGGCCGTGCGCGAGCGCGTGCACGCACGGCTTAGGCACGCACACGGAGGCGATCGCGCCCTTTGCCCACACGGACGTCGAGACGCGGCCAGGACGCCTCCCTTCGCCGCGACACATGGAATAGTAATGAAGGACAGAGATACGAGGCGGGTCTTCCTCGCTACGTAGGGAGCCGGCTCGACCGAGCCAACGCGACGGGTACGGAGCGTCGTCACGCGAGAACGTGGCCAGCTGACGTTCTCTCTCGATACACTCCCTCGCGTTCTCTTCTTCTCCTACGTGCACCCCTTCTTCTTCGTGACCGTGCTCCGTGCGCGCTCTTTTCCGCCCTTCCCATTGTCTTCCCGCTTTTGTACGCAGCCACAAAGCCACCCTTTTCGCCGAGTCGACACCGGGCTACCGGATGATATCCTAGTCATCCGTCGCGTCGTCTCTGTCCAGTGCGCGCGTTTCTCTGCACTGGTGTACGGTCGTCAGACCAAGTTCGATGGAAAGTCTGGACAAGGAGACGATTATTAGGTTGTTATAATGATGTTATAATCGTATCGTCTAAGTTATTATTTTTATAATAAAAAGTGATATTAAATATGTCTTTTGCACTGTATCAAATTTTGATCAATCTTAATTAGTAACGCACACTATGAGACGTTCATTGCACAAATCGATTAACTCCATGAAACCAAAAGCTGAGAAATGCAATGAAATAATGTACATTGTCTTTTTTTTTTCAAATTCCTTCTGTAATATAAATTCAAATAAATATTGAAAAAAGTTCTCTCCCTTTGAATGGCTTTACTTTGTTAAATTCGTTCATCGTGGCGAAGATGTCCACGTGAATTTTATACGAAATTATACTAAATTACCCAACTTAAATTCCACTATTCTATATTATAATATGTCGATCGAGATCTTGCATATAACGAAGAATTAATTTCTCTGTCCAAAAAACGGAGTAAGATTATAATAGAATAAATTCTAGTCTACGGTGTAGCCTGATCTATCACGTTTTTCTATGAAGTTATTTAATAATCCTACAAGTTTAACGAACGACGAAGTAAATATTCAATTCACCATGTGTTTTTGAAAGGAAAGAACTCCTTCCGCGACACTTAAGGACGATAACAAAGAATAGAAACAACGACACATATTTACGGAAAAGTCGATGCTGGAAGTCGATATTAAGTTTAATTGAGCCACGTTTAGAGTACGAATCAGCTGCACACATACTGTTTACGGTGGTTCGAAGAAAACCAATTTTTCCAAGCTAATTTAGGATCACCACTTCCTTTGCGGAAGACCCATTAGATTAAGAAAGGTGGTCTCCACTGTCACTCATCCACGGTGGGTCCCCCGTAAGATCGCCTCTGTAATTATACAGGACCGTTTCCTACTCTCTGCCCTTCCATTCTCGTACCTTTCGTCCTTTTTTCACCCCTTCTCGTCCCCTCGTCTAGCACCGATCGCTGCGGGCTGTATTTTTTCTCTTACTCGGACCGAATACGTGGAAAAGGAAAGGAAAGTCACTCTTAAGGTGGTCGCCCGCACAGTGAATGGACGGTAGAAACAAAAGGACGCCGCGTTTCATCGGCTACGTCAAAAGTAACGATTCCCGTGGTGGGGGTGAAAGGACTCCACCGCGAAGGGTGTGGCGGTGCTCTTCTCCTGCCACGAGCGTCCTTTCGATGAGAGGTTACGGGTGCCGGCGGATGTTGCCCCCTTTCCCACTTGAATCTGCCCAGGGAAACGTTAGGTAACTATCTCTGTTAACGGGGTATTTTAGTCCAGAGCGTCAATTTTTAGTCTTTTATGAGGATTTTTTTTTTTAAACTGTAAGAAATTTTTATAAAAGGTTTTGCACACGTGCAAGTGATCTTGTACAGTCCCTTCTGAAAAACGACACGCCGAAATTCAATTTTTTTTTACCAACCACCGCCTCTAATTAAACACTTATTACTTCACAAATTTGTCAAATTTGGGACATTTTGGAATTCCAAAGAATCAACGAGTCAATTAGTTTCCTTAGTTCAAAAGTCATTTTTAATCAAATAACATGGTCCCAAAGTAGAACACAAATTTGTCCTAATATTGCGGTAGTTCAAATTTCATAAAAAAATACAAAAATTATATTCTAGAAATATTCGTTCAAAAAAACGCAAGTGAGAATGATGGGATCGTCGATGTCACTCCATTAATTAGAAGCTTCGTGTTGTATATGCGCCGTTACCTCGCAATATCTTCTTTTACTGTAACTTATTATTCAAGAGATTAACACGAGATTGACCTGCTAATCACTCATCAAGGCAAACAGGATGCATTATCGTAAATTGTACCTGTCCGTGTATTTATATTTAGTTAATTGTTGTTGATGGCTTGATCGAAGAATGTAATATTTTAACTAAAGCGTAACGAGAAAAATAGTATAGTAGGATCTGTTACATGGAAAATATAGAAAATACGTACGGGACATAAACTTTGTAAATATTTCATGAATTAATATAATAATTCTTAGTAATCAATTATTCGTTAATAGAATTTTGTGCAACACACAAACCTGTACTATCTGGGTATTTGCAAGCAAATGATTCAGTTTTATTAAATAAACGTTACATTCTGGAAAATGTACAATCGTCTTTCAAATTTTATTATTAAATATTCAGACACACGTGCTGTTCCGCCGGCACGATGCTTGATCGACATTTTTCTACCTTTGATTTACAATTCGTCAGTTGTTGGTAAACAAAATTTCAGCCTCGATGCTATACGTAAGTGTCTTTGTTAAAAGAACTTTCATAGAACGTCACTGCGTACTATTTCGACGTCTTCGAGCCAGTCATTTTATTAATTACATAATTTTTATCATAGATAGCTTTATCATCGACAGATTAAAGGCTATCTATGATACAAAAACCACCTCATTTTCTTAAACCCAACCAAAACTTCTCATATGCTAAATTGTTGAATAACCCGAAAAAGAGTTTTTGTTTATGAAACTTTTATACAAAATTATAAACGAATTCTGCCAAGACAGTCTTCCAAATTCAACAGGGAAAGCACGAATTTAAATTTCACAATTAAATTTTGACAGGTAAATTTAACTTTATTGTTCGTCAAGAAAAGCCGCATGGGAGTCCGACTTTTGTCACTTTCCTCTACTTGCTTCTGAAATGAATACATTGGAAACATGATATTGAACATCGACATTATTTTCTATCCGACGTGATACACTGCGGGCACAGCTATCGCGGATACAGCAATCACCAGTGCTATCTTTGCGACTAGAAGTGTATTTTACGAGAGATTAACACACACAATCGATAGTCGCGTGACAACGCGCGTATATCCTCATTGAATATTAGCGACGATAAGCCGCATCGCATTCGACGCATCGCCACACGGCTTGCGTGCTCCTTCGCGCTATTTTCTTTTTGTTTTTCTCGCCCCGGGATCCGCCGCAAAGCTGCGTACCACCGTTGAATTAAACGAAACTGAAATTCTAATGAGCCGGATGTTCATGCGATCTGGTGCACCTGATCTGCAATTTCATACCCGCATACATCCGTACGCCTGCATGCACCAGGTAACTTAGCGAGACGGAAAGAGTAGCAAGGCAAGGAAAGATAACGTGAGCGTTATTTGTTGCCGTATAGGAATTGGATAAATTCTCGAAAGTTGTCATTCTTGATTCTCGGTGGGTGTAAGGAACCTCGTAAGGAGCGGGAATGTTCAATTTTTACGAACAAATTGTTGGAGCTGGAGAAATATGTCGAGTGGTAGTGGGAAGAAGTGAAGCTTTGTTTGGCTAATGTTAGATGATAGCTCGAGAAATGCTTGAAAATGAGAATTGTTATGATAATCAAGATTTCACCTTTGAGTAAGAAATATTGGCCTTTAATAAAACTTATACACATATACTTCTGTTTAAAAAGACACAAAATACCTATAGGTTTTGTGTTCCTATATATAACAGCTTTAAAGATTTTTATTTATTAATAAAATCGGAATGATTATAATGCTAGAATGTATTGCATATTATCAGCTTTGATAAAACAACACGATAGTCCAAAAATTAAGGACAAAGTTGTAATTCATGTTGTTATCTCACGCAGGTTTGTATGTAATACTGCCTACATTTTGCATGTTTTTCATATTTGTCATGAGTGCATGAAGTTTGCACGACAGTGATAAGAAGTTGTCGGAGGAATATAGAAATCGTACTAAAAAGATAATTCCTTAAGCTATTGAATATTCTAATTTTATTTAAATTGTACCATTGATGTAAAAATGTTACATTATATTTTGTAATTTTTATTTTCGCCCCTAGCGATACTTTGCGATGTCCTGCTTCAGAATTTTATTAGTTTCGTCAGTATTCGGTATTAGAAACGTAAAATATCTGCCGGTCGCGAATTAACTATAGAAAAACTGAATTATTGACTGAATTATTCAAGTTTGAGCCCAAAGTAAACCTTATAAACTTGCCAACTTTGACCAGCTGTACCTTCTAAAAGGTCGCACTTTGAATACTTAAATAATTAAAAATCTGTGTACAAACGATCCGTGGACTAATTACGCTAAATACATTGGTTTATGTTTTTCGAGTGTCGAGTGTGTAGTCTGAGAGCGTAGGGTGAGCGGGACATGGTCCGAGCTAAATATAGTAAACGATTTCGGACGGCATGGTAATACTCCGTGTAGAACACGGTCAAACACATTGTTTGCGGGCAACGCCCACCCATACTGGCCCCAGCTTTTACTGCCAGGCAGTAAAGAACGAAAATTATGATCGAAGCTTGTCACTGCTTCGGGCGTCGAGGAGCCCCTCTCTAAGAAGAATCCGCCATCGGCCGGTCTGCCCTCCGAAGTTGCTTGTTTCCTCGCAATTCCGCACTTACGCTGCTGAGACGTGCCATTATCAATGTAAATTAAACAGATGGAAGACGTTTCCAACGAAAGGAGGACCGCCACATTGTCTCCAACGCGTCCATTAATAATATCAATCAGTGGCAAGACTAAAAGAGTTTAAAAGGTACCAGTTAATCTATCAGTTAAATATTTTTGGTAAATGGAGTACAATACTTGAGTGAGGTGGTAAAAAGTTCCCTATTAATTTTGACAATGTTTACTCATAGTGTTAAACGTCTTATTTCTCGTAAAAATTGAAAAAAATCCTCCAGACGTATTGGTTCGACGATGCACTTTGTAATGTATGTATCTAAACATTATAATTAGACTACGTACTTGATGCATTCACGACGTACAATATAACACACAAAACATATATAAAATATACACAATGTATGTTGAATGTATTCTCCAATTAATCTAATAACATTTCTATTTAATTTTGCATTAGTGTACATAGCTTTTGGTTACATTTATCATGTATCTACTATATCAATTTATATTATAAATGCATATATTCCATAGCCTAATCATAACAAAACTTTATTAATATCGACAGCTCGAAATTATCAAAGAATATCCCAGGTGTCGAAAAATTGTTGAAAAAGGTTATGTCAGGGTCGATAGATATTTACCAATGGGTCGGGAACGAGCTGTCCCACTCGTGGAATTTCGATTGGTGGATGAAGAAAACCGGATGCAAAAATAACTCGCGAATTGCCGGCGGTGGAGTACTTAAAATTGAATTTTTCTACGTGTTCGGTAAGGAAATCACTTCCGTCTTGGTAATAGGGGGGTACGGATGCGCCCTCAGGTACGGCACTAGGCCAAAAGAGCGTGGCACGCTCTTACAGCGCGAAATTACATTGGGGGGCTAATTGCACGGCGGCGGTAGCGCAAACACGTGTCATCAGTTGACCACCACCACCACCATCGGGAACGGTATAGCCATCGCCATGCAGTGCCCCATGGTGGGTAGCTGCGCGCTCGGTTGTGTACGGTGAATTACGTAATTGAGGTAAATGGCGGCTATCCAGAATGCGGGGAACTGTGCTAAATAAAATGCCATTCAATTAGGCGTCGAGAGGACCCGCGTCGACGCTCCTCGCCGCCTCCGCCAATGAACTTCTCTAAAGCCGATAGGTCCTCCTGTTGCGCGACAAACGTTTCTCTTTAAAAGGATGCTTCTTATTTTAATGATATTTCGAATCTATGCTACCCCAAATGTATAAAAAAGAAATTCCTACAAAATTGGAGCTCTTAATTTTAATAGTCGACTGTTCCAAAAATCGATTGCCTTCCCTGACAATTCATCAAGCGTTACGTCAGTGTGACATTTTTCAGATATGCACCCATACTATTTGTAAATGATTTTCACTCATAAAATGAAAATAATCCATAGAGAAATCAATTGTAGGTCATTCATCGCGCGACCAAATTCGTCATTAACATTTACATTTAACCCTTTGCACTCGGATGCCCCCTATGAACAGACATCGTAAGTCTATCAAATTTTGTTAGTGACATAAAGGACATTTATAACATGAAGGATTTCTGTTTGCACTCATGTTAACGCACAAGAAAGCTATAAAAATTTATAATCAAGTCTAATAATGCCTACCAATAAAGATTGCAATGTAATGCAATTTTGCAACGAGATGGCGCAGAATGCAAAGGGTTAAAAATCTATGTCTACATTGCACCCAGTTAAATGCGTTCATAATGAATAAATTACATTATTGACATGATTCCTGGTTGCGCGTTCCCTAATAAAATGACCCCAAGTGCAAATAGTTAATGAAATGCAAAGAATCGAATTAAAAAATTGGGGTTTCTTCCAACAACTCGTCGACACGTTTCGCCTTTTTTTTTTATGGTTAGAATTTTACATTCCTGTTATCGGTAGGGGGAAACGTTAGCGATAGTTCTCCGGTGGAAAGTAGAATATAAACAAGAGCAGCGTGGAAACTCACGGACAAATTGCCCCGGCAAAGTGGCGGTTCTGTTTCTCGGCTCTCGTTTCCCGGCTAGAACGAGACCGACGTAAAAATATTTCTAAATTACAGCGCGAAGCAACACTTTTATCACCCTGTGTAATTGCGCTTGCATCTCGCGAAACAGGGACTTTCTCTCGCCACTGGATTTCGCAGTTTCCGTGGCCTTTTCCATTCCTCCTCGGCGATCGCCTCTCGATTTGGACCCGAGACTTCTCCTACAACTGCTTCTGCTCGATACGTATATTTGATATTTTGGGGATTACTTCTTTGGAGCATTGTCTTATAGTAGAAGTTCTAAAAATGTTTATGTAGTTGTTTTGTTTATGAAAGTTCAATTAGAAATGCGTTTTTCCAAGTGTGGGACAGTGTCTTCTTCTTTGCGAGGTTAAATAACTTCAGAGTAGTTGTAATGAAAATTCAAGACGTGATTTTCTAGCCATTTCGTTTTTAGAAATTCATCTAGTAATGCATTTTACCGAGTGCGCGACAGTCTTCTTCTTTAAGAGATGATGTACCGAAAAACGTCCACACACTACACAATTGCACACGCACTATATATAGATCTATATCTATATTTATGATATGTAAATTACACACGTATGTTAATTTGTAAATTTTTACAAATTAGTATTATAAAAACTAAGGGTCCAATGGTACAAAAGCTTCGAGAGTTATGATTTTTTCTACCTATAAAATAAACGTCTAGATCGTCAGTCCATGCAAATCCATGGTCTGATGTGGCTTGTTAGAGGAGTCAGATCCCTTCGTCTAATAAGTTTGGATACACCGGGTCTAGATGAAGGCATATGCAAAAATTCAGCTCGACAACAATATTTTCCTAATGAAATCCGAAGTGGCCGATAAAAAGAAGCAGAGAAGGGAAAATCATGAAGAAGAATCAGGAGTTGAAAGCGTACGCCCGCTGTCATCGCGACGGGCCGCTCCGCGCGGGGACATTTCTTCGTCCGAATGATAATTACGCCTAATCACTCGCCGAGCACTGTTACCGTCCCGACCACGGGTATCGTTCGCAATAATACTGGTTGCACGGATAATACCCCATTCATTAACATTGTGTCACGTTCCAGCGGCGCACACCTACTCGATGCTTCAATTACGCGAATATTTATTCCCGATAGAGTCGTCCGGGAACGTGAGATTAATTACACGCCGTTGGACAATGAAAACCACGGAAGAACGATTTCCACGTAAACAAAGCCGTCGTACTAACGTACGCTTCTACAGGAAGAATGATTTATAACCGAGATGAAAAATTGGGGCTACGTTAAACCTTAAACCATTCACTGGCAAATACGAGATGTCTCGTAGTTCAAATTGATTGCAATTACTCAAGGGATAAGTTTAGAGCCTTTCGAGTCACGAATTATTGCGAAAGAAGATCGTAAATTTTTCTTTTTAAAACAACACATATAATATCACTTATTATTACAAAAATAATAACCTGGGTACATGCCAACGTTTTAGAACAGGGATGCGTATTTCTTAAAAATATACTGTAGATTTTTACTTCCTTCGATAGCTTACAATTAGTATCATCTAATATGAAATTCAAGATGCACAATCGTCTCATTTTGTCCCACTGATTTTAGATTCCCTGTTACATTTCGTTTCGTAACCTTCGCAAAGCTTGTTCCACGAAAGCAATCGTCAGTGTGTTTACATAAAACAGGACACGCGATGTACACAGTGTGCAAAATATATTTATCCTTACGTATATCTGTAAATAAAAACAACAACGTTGTACGGGCTATCATTTTCTCCCGCGCTGTATGTTTATCGTGAAATTGGCCCGATAAAAATTTTCTGTTACCCATAATGCCACTCGGAGATTGGCATCTTTCGAAGAAAATTTAGGTCACTGGCTACTGCATCGTGGTTCATACGTCATTTCACGGAATGCAATTTTTATTTAACTCGAAAGTGGCCTCTTGGAAAACTGGGAACATTGTTCGAATCGAAAAGTAGAGAAAAACCGAAATATTTTATGACATCAAGGAGAAACTTTTTTAAAGAATCTACGAGGTGGTTTTTGCAATCGGTTTACATTATAGAAATTGTTCAGCTACTTTTTAACGAAATTCGAATTTTTTGGCTTCATGTCACTCATATGATGGATGACAAGGCATCCTATATATTAATTGCGAAGGTGAGCATTTAAAAAAATTAAATCTAAATAGGATTCGCGAATTTAGATGAAGTTGCAGCAATAACTATTACGATGAATGTTAGATTGTACAGTGTCCAATTGTCTTGAATGAAAATTTTAGCCCTGGGGAGAAAGACCTAAAACTTCTCCTATTTACGCAATTATAATCATTTATAACCAACTTCATCGTTACTTTCAATCTAACGTATTGCTCGTAAGTTGCTCCAAAGTCCAAAATTGCTCCAAAATCAGTTGGAAAGAGACTCCTCCTACCTATGCGATAGTAATAATTTCTAATCAAACTTGAACACTACTTTTAATCTAACGTAATGCTCGTAATAGTTCGATTGTAAATGTCTTCGTAAAATAAAAATATACCTCGATGGAGGTTCGAAGTTGCTCCCGACGAATCGGTCGGGAAGGTCCATTCTTGAAATATAAATCCTCAGCGATTAGCAGCGTGGTTGCGTGTACACGGGGACGGAAAAAACGTGTCTTTGGAGCCGCTCCACCTCCATCTGCCAGCGGTCCACTCCTTTCGCGGTGGGTTAATGGGCGGAGCCAAGGACGTTGCTGTTGCCAAACTGTCACGGTGACGTTCTACTGTCTCTCATTGGATGCGCGTCCTTATTCCTCGTTTCGATGCGAGTCTCTATGTCGGAGACAAACTGTCCCGAGTCTACATTTTTGAGTAATTGCAATAAACGTTCAATTCCATTTTATCGAAAGAAAAATCTGAAATTACTCCGACTTAGATTGAATTACACTATTATACTTGGAGATCCTACCTAAATTATATTTATTAGTTGCAGAAATTAATTCTGTGTCTTTATACTCGTACATTTATATTATATTAAAATTCTAGTGTAAGTAGAAATATTTAGTCGTCATTTTGTTTTATTAGAGGAGCAACCTTGTAAGTGAACCTAATATTCATTATAACGAATTTAAATGCATAATATGAGTCTCAACCTGCTGGCCATTACAGTGCAGGTATTTATGACATTGGAGGAGTCTCAATGTTAAATAATTATAAAGCAATAGAAACCTCTAATAATATTAATACATCATTAATGTAATTATTATTATGTCTTATAATATTAAAAATATGAATCGAATTGGTTTCTGTAGTAGTGTAAGTTAAATAGAAAACATCTAAACATAAAACTAAATTCCAATAATAAAGGTTATTTGATATCGGTAGGAAAAATTAAATAATAGATAAGTTATGTTTTATAAAGAGTATTTAGGAATAAATATAATCGTCGTTTGGTTATAGCTTGATGTAAAATGTGTAAGTTAGATAAATCCTAAATAGTGTACTTTTGATAATTTGTCACAAGATTTGTCACAAAACACATGACTGAATTATAACCTCATGACGCGCAGGAAGCGTCAAGATGGTTGCCTACTACAAAACATCTGATTCGTGAAGATAGGACCCATTATAACTTCAGTGACAAAAACATTTTAGTATCATTCATTACAAATCTTATTACTAGACTGTAGATGTTTCTACATTTCATATTTGTATATATACACAGACGAAGAATAGAAATGTAAATTAAAGTATGTTCTGTTTTATAAATGTTGTTACGTCCATTTCACTTTACATATTTTATATATTTATGCATTCTAAATGCATAAATATTCGTAATCTGCTTATCAGTCTAGCGTATACCCGTACATTGCATGTTGTGTTTTGTTATAATCACGGAATATGTCAAAAAGTTAATCCCATAAACAATTTTCTCAATTCGCGGAATATTTCACACGAGATTTCTCAGAAGAAATTCGATCATTTGTACCGTTACATAAATTTAATTTGAGCCATTTCTTTTAGAGGCGTCGCGGCGTCGAGTACGCAACGATATATCGTCGACGGTATTTTTCCCAAGTGTTCCTTGCAACGATACATCGTTGCTCAAAACATGTACATAATACATACATTCGCGCCATGACTGACGTACGAGATTTACTAACGGCGACTATAATTAGATACCTAACACCTGATGCTTGAGATGTATGTACGTACTAACGGTGACTATAGTCATCAAACGTTTGATGCTCGTTGAATACCACCAGCAACTTTAGTTACTTGCTAAATTTTTGCAATGATTCTCGTCCTTGACAAATCTGAATATGTTTACTGTCTTCGTAATTACTTGGCGAATGTTTACAGGAACGCTTATATAAATCAGAATGTGCACAAGTGCAAGAAGATATAAAATATCAACCATAATATACTGCATGCTACAGCGGTTGAAAGATAAAATATACTTTCGCTCATATTTCAACTCTCTTGTTGAATCTAGAAAAATATGATTTATGATTATCGACTATATTGTGTTTCATATTTCTTCGGAGTTATACTACGGTAGTTACGAGACTGAAAATACGAAATTGTTTCGCAGATATCTCCGTTTGAAATTCAATTGTTTATACAACACAAAACAAGCAACGTTTCTATTTTTAAGACGTATGATGTGAACTGTACGTGTGTACGTATCCGTGTTCTGAAACTTTTCAAACGAATTATATCATTAAACCATAAATTTCAAATGGATTTCCTGAAACACTACGTAAAGATTAATTGCAACTCAACATTTCGTTTCATAACAATTCAGGCGCCCCTGAATTCATTTGTATCTGCTTTTTTCATGATCAGACAAATGATTAGTCTCAAAGGCACTTTTTTCAATTAAATGTAATAATACTTCACGCGATACTAATAAATTGAATGATGCGTGAAACAAAATATGTAATTGTATATAATTCATACATTGTACTTGCTTCGGCAGTACATATACTAAAATTGGAATGATACAGAGAAGATTAGCATGGCCCCTGCTCAAGAATACACGCAAATATGTGAAACGTTCCATACATGTATATAATTCATATATTGCGTGTATATAAGAATTGTATACAAAAGTTTGTAAACGGTTATTTGACCCAGCTGTTAGGTTTACTGACAAACATCAAGTTATTGAAACGTTTCAGTATACCTGGAGACGATAACGAATTACTTTTGGTTCGCGAGAATATACCGATAAACCTTCTTCGAACAATCCTAGTCCAAATTCGTGACGAGTACTATCGCGAAGACTATAAGCATCCGATCTTTCTCGTTCCAGCGGGATCCACTCGCATCCCAGATGACACGGAGCTCTCAACCCTTAATTCCCGGCGGATTTGCGGTCGATAGAGAACGGAGAATCTCAACGGTGGCCGAAACTCGGAGGTCCGTGCATAGAAGCGGGCGGCGGTTCTCTGTTTCCTCCTGAGCCATACCCCCGACGGAGTCCGTGGAGAGTAGTGGCGACATAGCGCGCGCACGACGAACGAAAAGGGTCCCTGGACAGGTAGAGAGAACACCTCCGCTCGACGGTGTGCCCCGAGGGCGTCGGGAGAGCGCGGGCATGGCTCGACCGTGGCTCCGCCCATAGGGACACCATAATGGCCTCCGCGCGACCAGTGAATCGGCTCGACGTCACAGCGGAGCGGAGGGGATAGAGCCAGCGCGCCAATCGCGCGGCGCGGCGAGCGGCGCGAGAGGCGTGGCCACGAGTGGCGCCACCGCGGCAACTTTCCGAAACCGCGCACCGGGCTCCGGGGAGAGGCTCTGGCTTCATTATGTATCATTATACCGGTCCGCGCCGCGCGGTGTGCACTGCAGTTACTGGGCCAGGCGCGCGTGTGTGCTTTTCTCTCTTCCTCGTCGTTCGGTTCTCGTTCTCTTCTTCTTCTTCTTCTTCTTCTTCCTCCCTGCGCTGGCCGGGCGGATCGTCGCCAGCTCGGGCATCCGCGATGCTCCACCGCGAATAATCGCCGCGACGCGCGTGGAAAAAGCACTCGCTGGCTGAGGAACGAGCGTGCGCGCGCGCGCACGCGTGTGTGTCATCCGGCGAGCGTGCAATTAAATCACGGCTACGCGGTTTCGCGCGAGTGTGCCGTCACCAGCGGGCCACGACAGATTACCGGTTCCCGTCGGCGAAGCTGGACCGATACCGTTCCTCCGTCAGTGCCGCGAACCCGCGATCCGTCGACCGCGAACCCAGTGACCGTACCCGTCGGTGATCCACGAGACACCAGTGAAATCACTGTGCGACCGCGAGCAGACCGTCATTGGATTCCCGTCGCGGGTGAAGTGGTCAGTGATCGAAACTCGTGGAAGGAGGACTCTCCGAGGAAGGCTCCAGGAACAGTGAACACGTGGTGAAGATATCAGGCAGAAGGAGGACTGCTCGACGACTGGGTGAAGTGATTAGTGATCCTACTCCGGCGAATATCAGGACTTTCTCGCGGAGAATCGAGGGACAGTGTATACGTGGTGAAGAGATTAGGTAGAACGAGGAAGAACTGCTGCTCCGTTGCTGGGTGAAGTGATTAGTGATCCTACGCTAGCGAGTATCGAGACTTTGTAACGAACGGGTCGAGGGACAGTGTACACGTGGTAGTGAAGGAGATCGAACAGTGGAGGATTAGTCGCAAAGGTGATTTGGAGAAATCAATGTCGAGCACCGTCGAGGTAACGACCGATACGTAGTTGACATCCAGGCTCGCGACCCGCGGGGACCAGAGGCCCCAAGATTCGGGCCCCGTACGGGATTCGCGCGACGGCGGCGGCGGCGACGACGTCGTCGGCGAGTTTGTCCGCGAGAACCGTGGGCTGTGGCGGCGGCATCGACGTCGCGACTAAGGTGGAGCGTCCGGGCAGCACGACGACGCTCAACTTCACGGACCTGGGGAGCCCATTCGGGGCGGGCGACCCCTGTCCGTCCAGCACCCCGACCCCGAACAGCATGTCGGGAGGCGGTGGACCGTCGGGTGGCGGCGGTGGCGGTGCTGGCGGCGGCGGAGGAGGCGGCGGTGGCTCCGACATGGAGCAGCATCTTCATCACACGGGCCTGGGATCGGTGACACCTGGACCCCAGGGTGGCAACGGCGGAGACAGCACCGCGTCCAGCACGCCCGTCTCCCAGAGCGGAAAATCCGCGTTCATTGAGCTCCAGCACAACAATCTCTACAACCCCGCGAGCCTACGCGGCGGTTACCCTGGCGGACACAACGTACCCGGTGCCCATCAGTTCTCGCACCAGGTCGGCGCGCTGGGACATCAGACCTCCGGTCCTGGCAGCGGGAACCAGCAACACGCCGAGGCCGGATTCCCCAGTCCCAGGTCCGCGCTCGCCGGATATCCGTTCGCGCCCATGCACCAACACAACGCCTACGGATATCACCTGGGATCGTACGCGCCCCAATGCCCCTCACCGCCCAAGGACGGTGAGTACCCCAACTGTATGTATTCGCAGCCTTTTTTATTCCTACTTTTATAATAGATGATAGTTAACCTAGATCCGGCTGTCCTTGTTCCTGGAAATCGTTAGACCGCCGCTTCCGTTCGGACTGTTGCGACGCGACGCGACGCGACGCGACGCGCTCGATAAGATCCCCGAGGTATCGCCGAAGAGTATCATTCTGCGGCGTGCTATCGTTCATGATAGCGAACGTTTAGATCTAACCTGATACAAGTGGACTAAGAACGGAAATACGTTGACTGTAACTCGAAGTGGAGGATGAAACTTTGTGAATAGGTCGAGAATGTCACTGTCGATGATAATAGCATTGATAATCCGAGACGATCAGAGAGAAGAAAACTTGTGAATAGGGAAAGATACACGAAACGCAAAGTGACAAGCTTACTGTAGGATTGGAGTGTGTTCGAGTGCAGAATAGATTCTGGAGTCATATATTAATATATGAGTATAATAATATATAAGTCATATATTTTGTATAAATCGACGATACATAGAACTTTACACTTGTCGATGACTGCCTGCTGGCTACTGTTATTCGGCTTTCGTCGCTTAATTTCTAAAGACAAAAGAGATACGCTTCTGGACGCTCGTGCGTATGCCCTTTCGACCGCTGCTTGTTCAACACGTTGATCACTATGTTACTCAGAAATGACTGACAGAACTTTTCGTTAAGTAACTTGAACAATTATATCCAAAAGTGAGACGATAATGAAAATAAAGGATAGGATTTGTTAGTTTGGAGAAGTTAAAAAATCAAGTACTACAACAATTGTCAAATTATCTAATCATCAACAGTCTCGAGACAAAATTTTAACTTCGTAAAGATTTTCACGAATTTTATTCTGGCAGCGAACGTGTTAACCGAGTAGGTCGCCTAGATCTACCCTCTATTTGTCATAAATGCATAAACATTCTATTAATTACACATATGGTGAATTATAAACGAATGTTCGAAATGCAAAGGATTTGGCTGAAGTTAATTCATCCACGTTTAAGCAAAAAAAAAAAGAAAATTCCTGTAAACGCAGCGACGTGTAGAGATCAAGATCGCCTGCAATTTTCATCATATTACGTTACTTCGATGATGATCTTCATGCTCGCAAAGTTTCATTCGGCAACTCGAGTTACAGTTCGCGTATTTTCCTTATGAGTCGTAACCTAATCGTCCGGTCTCGTCCTTGTCGATCGCGTTCCGAGGTTCAATTCAATCTACGCACTTGTGCAAACGATAGACGGATTGATTTGAACTTTTCGGAGGCATTCTTCTTCTTGGTTGTCAAAAATAGCGACTCGGGATCGAAGAAACGAGCGATAGAGATGGGGCTAAGCGATTGGATTATCTAACTGTCATCTGGAATCGTTGAAAAGAAATAAGATTAGAAAAGAATGACAAGGACCGGTGTTTAACCGAGCCCGGGGATCTTATTTAACTCGTCCAATTGTACCAGTTGCTCCGTCGACGGTCCAAGTCTTCAGCGGAGGCAGTGGTTAACCCTTTGAGTGCTATGAACCCATAGGTGTGATTTATGAGTGCATATATTTGCTAAACTTTTCAGTGTTTTCAAATTTAATTATTTAGATTCATTAGTAGACTGCATACTGTATATTTATGGTGTACATCGATATGAAAAACATACAAAAAATATGCATAATACTTGTAGAATACATTCTATTATTTAATGTAAGAATAGTAACGTTTCGTTTGACGTAGGTGCATACACATTCTACTTTTCATCGAATTTGCACTCTATTCATTATTTTTCAAATTAAGAAAAGGATTACAATAATAAATAGAGCGTCACTTCGTACATTCAATTGCCAGGGTTCCCACTGGTCTCCTGCGATTGTTTTGACTAATATTATTTAGCACTCAAAGGGTTAACGATTCCATGGAACTGGGAGCCGTTGAAGAGCCTACGGCAAAGTTTTTGCAACATTCTGTGAGATGGATCGTAACAATGTTTCGGTTCTTCTGTTTTTCACGTGTCCTTTAACGACAATTTGTTCGACGTAGGCTCTTCGACGCATTAGTTTTATAAGGCGTAGAAGATTCGAGAAACGGTCGCGTTAGGTCTACTTCCGTGTAGGAATTACTACGAACGCGATTGAAATTCGTCTTTCCGTTCGTGAGATACGGTTTCATCGTAGCGACGGTGTCGACAGTTAAAATCTTGACTGACAGTGAAATAAACCTTTCTACAAATTGCGATGGTACAATTTCACCTCCATCTAGAATAGTTCTCTTCAGTTCTCTCGTATAATCTTTGATCGATTTCGATACGTTTGATTAAAAATTTAAAAAAGCGCAGAATTTGAACAGTATTTTCAATCCCTTTCATAGCGACAGATTTCAATTGCTTGAGCATCGAGAGTCGAGCTTCTTCGCTCGACAACGAATTTAAATCAAAAAATTCTTACGAAAAAAGTCGAGACTGATAGGGAAATAAACTTTTTAATTGAGTGTGGTAATCGAACCTGGATTTTACCTAGTCGCGATCTCTTCAGGTTTTTGTATGGTCTTTGACGCTATAATTCATCAATTTCTACGCGTTTCACTAGAAATTTACGGAATTGGAGAATTCAAACAGAATTTTCAGTCTCTTTCATAGTGACAGGTCTTAGCTATTCGAATGTCGAGTCTTTTTCGCTCGACGACAAATTAATCAAAAATTTCTCAGAGACCTTCATTAGTTCGTACGATCAAAAATCTTGAGAAATTATAATAAACATTATTTTATCGATAGTAACAAATTGAGATACTCGTTTGTTTAAATTTGACGTCTTATGCTTTTCCGTCGGTCAGTTCCAAGATTTGCAATTGAGTAATAAACAAATTCTAGAACAGATAGATAATGTTCTAAAATGTTTGTAATTGGTATTAGACGGAGAAAGAAAATTTTGTTCGTCGCATAAATCTGTAGAATTTGTATATTTTTACGTGGTGATAAACTCTCGTAAGCATCGAAATCTCTTAGCGAGGACAGTCACGTCTTTCTTCGTGTCTTCTTGGGATTACGGTTTGTTCTTAAAGTAATTATTCTGGAAATCATTCGAATAGCCAACGAAATAATATTTTGTTAATCAAGGATGGCGAACATAGGAAATGACAGCTGTAGACCTAAACTGGAGTGACTATACACTTTGTGGGTTATATTTACACTAAATCCAATAAGAATTATTTATCAATCATTGTTAATGGCCTATTAGAAGATGGACCAATTTATTTTGTTTAGGTTTCAGTACAAGGACACTCTATACAATGCAAAGCAAACTTATTCTACGGTTCTGTCCCTTGCATAAACAGTTTAACTCCTTTTACCAAATTTTTTTTGTACACTTTCTCAACGAATTTTACGAATAGTTACTTCGAGAATAAAATTTAAAACTGAGACGAATTAATATATTTCTATAACATTCAAGTCGTGCCCTTTATCTTCTAAACGTTGCTATAATGAGAGAACTCTCCAACTGAATTTTGTTATATTAAAAATTGAATTAAATTGACAACAAAAATCGAATAAGAAGGAAGCTTTAGGTATTGTTTGAGACCGTCGGATCTCGTGCCGTCCAATGTTCCTCGCGTAAATTGGAAAAAGTTTCATTAAAGAAGCTGTCAACTCTTAAATTCCATATGTAGAAATAATAATACAGTTAGAGAATATTTTATTTAATTTATAAATACCATTATTGTCTCCTATATTGACTAAAATAATCGTTAACAATTAAGCCGCTAATTTAGTTTAAAAATTCTTCAAATAAACCCGATTGTGCCTCATAATTGAATCTGATTTCTGAGCTTACAAATGTTTCGCATTTATGCATTTTTATCGCGATCACCTAAAATAAATGACTGTCAATAGTAAATAATATTTTGCCTTCCCGATGAATAGATAGCAGTGTAAAGTCTTATATCGCCAAACTTTACTATGTTGATGGGACAAGGTATACTTAAACTTTATTCGATAATAGTAATTGATTAAATTATGTGATAGCCCGTAATTAGCGTGAAACATTCAAGAATACACGGTAAAGGCAACCATTTAACGTTTAGTTGGTAACAACATTCGATACTAGGTTACTTCGTTTCACCATTTACTTCTGTCGTAGTTTATAAACCAAGAAGTTGCCTCAAAGTCTATGTTTAAAACCCTGAAAAGTTTAGCTAGACTTCGTTGCAAGTATTACAGTTAGAAGATTTTACACTTATTAACATGTCACTAAAAATTTACACTACTCTGTGTACAGTCGAACATTTGTTTGATAAATTATCAATGGCACCGAAGAAATAGGCGGGTTTGTTTCATGTTTTAAACAAACAGTGCTGAACTAGGACAAAGTGTGTGTTACAAGTGATCAGTTTTAAATAGACGAATCCACAAAAGTCGGGTTATGGGTGATTGTTTTTAATAAATTTATTAAGTATTGCATATTTGACAGATTAGTCGTGGCTTTTATCTCCCTTGTGCTTATTGAAATATGACTTGAAGAAGACAGGAGCAGAAGCTGAAACTTCAAGAACGGTTCAAGAACTGTCAGATTCTATCGTGATATTATAGTTCACATCCTCCGCGTGTAATCAAAAATATATTTTCCTTGATAGCGTATAAAGTGAAAAAGTGTCTTGTGTCCAAAACTATTCGAGATGAAACCGATTAGTACAGTGATTATTGAACTAAAAGCGTCGTTGAAATTTCTTTCACGTTGTCTTACACGAAACCGATGTGCCTTTTTAGTAAATTTCGGCAATTAAGTGACCGATGTTACTATACTTACTGTTGATAAATATGCTAACATCCACTTTTTAAATAGCTTCATATTATTTTAACACTTTTAATTTTTATATCAATAAAAATAGCAATTGCAAACGTGAAATACGATATTTTAATTAAGTCAACATTTTATTTTAAACATGTTAGACGTCATTCGAACGATGATGAATTGATTAGTGTGAATTTCGACCTCTATTCGATTTATATCCATTATATGTCCCATTGTGGTACGCTGTGACACTTTGGCAACATGGTGGTCTCCCCTTGCGTGAAATCGGTTCATCTAGGGCGCATTATACGCGCGTGAACGCGTCATTGTTAAGTCTGGGTTTAAGTCCAAGTCGTAAATAGTGTTTGTATTTTCCTCGACTTTCTGATATCTCAAGATTTGCGAATTTTTACATTAGTAATTAATTCATTTCTCCAGTTTAACTGGTTACAATAACTTGGTTACAATAAGTCTCAGCCTAATGGCCATTTCAATTTGTGACAAGTGTAAATACACAAAAATATACAAAGATGTACATAAACGCATACATACCTACAGTCTAGTAATAATACTATCCAGGTACACCAACAAGGTATTCTATTTAACACTCAACACATCATGGTCGGTCGAATGACCGTTTTGAAATTTTCGAGTATAATTTTTCATATATTAGCTATAGAAAAGTGTCATGTGCCTTTATATTCGATCATGTTTAATTTAGAAATCAAAACACATTTCAACCTACGTTTCTATCCTTCATCTGTGCATATAAAAACATGAATTTTCATAAATATCCGCAGTCTAATCATCACCATTTAAAAACGCTTCGTTCCACACGTCATCGTCTTCCAATTTCTACCAAAAAAAATCTGCAATCGCGTAAATCAACAATTTGAGAAATAGTCGAGAAATTGGGGGAAGAGTCGCCAGCGAGCACCTTCGAAGGTCTATGCTGATTTCCCTGCCGCGACTGCTCGAGAAAAAAGAAAAAGGAACGAAAACGGAAGAGGGAATCTGGAGTAGCAGGTAGCGGTCGGTCGATGGCCTGGGCACAATAACGCCGGGAAGCGGAATAAGATATACGGCTAGGAAAGAGAATCCTCTCGGGACCCGAAAAAGTCCCGCAAAGCGGCTAACGAACGAAACAAAAAGCCCGTTGGCTGAACGGAGAAGAGTCGCGAGGCTGGCGCGTCCTCGAGAGACGGATACATTCAGTCCGCCAGATACGCGGCTGTTCTTTTCTTCCGTCGCTTCTTCCAACTCTCCCTCCCGTCTCTGCTCCCCGCTCCTCGCGGAATCGCATTAGCGCGACGGATCGCGACTTTTCTTTCCTGCGTGAAATCGCTAGTCGAGCTAATTGCGTTTCTCGTTCGACGGACACTCTTTTGCACCGGTTTGTTGGACTTCTCCGGCGATCGCGTTCCATACTCGCTGACCTTATCGGAAAATGAGTATCGAGCCTCGATGCCCGATTAAAAACGGTGATTCGAGCGGCGTCGGTATCGCACGGTTTCTTTGATCGCGCTTGTCAGCCTCGGCGCGACGGGCATTGCGGACGTGTGGAAATTGCCAATTATGCGTAGCAAGACGTGCAAAATTTCTATTGTGGGTGATTATGCCTGATAATTTTAGAGGAACGCAGCAGTGGAGATAGGAAAGATTGTAAAGGCACTTTCGAATAGTTTTCAGTTTCTGGTCTTTGCATTTGGAGCCATCTTCTTGCACGATCAGAAAATGGAATCGCGTTGTGTTGGAATATTTACTACGATTCAACATTTTATTTTACTGCAAATTTCGCATCTTCTTCTACTTTCTTGTAGTTTTTTTTTTCTGGAGATCTGCTATTTTTTTTTTGTGACTCCTTTGCCTACTCCTTGTTGTCCTTCACTTTTTTGAAGTTTTCTATGGGGATTTTATTTCACTGCAAAAACAAATGTACCGAAGATATATGCACAATGTATATATCTGTCACTGCAGAGTGAGAAAAGAGGAAGTTTATGCCAAAGAGGACCCTTCCTATAGTTCCTAGAGGCTAAATAGATGCGTGAAAAGTCCAGTGTATTCGGTTAGAAATTCTTTTATCTTTTTACGTTTTTTGAATGATTTAATATTATCTCATTTTCAGAGATTCAATTTATAAGGTGCGGAAATTAATTTCATATATCTATATTCTATCATTTATAACTCTTACTTGCTCTCCATTTTGGTGCATTACAGTGCCAACCCTCTAAGTCTCAACCTGATGGCCATTATAATGCATCTATACGAACTTTAGTAGAACAATTATTACAATTACCAAGTTGTCTGTTAGAAAAATAATAAAGAAAATTTTCTAATTAACAAATTTTGTATATGAACATACCTACATTGCAATGGTTATCATCAAGTCAAGACAGCTTGAAATTCTTTTATCTTTTTACTCATAACGTTTGTTTCTTAATCTTGTCCAGCTGCTCGTAGAGTATATCATATAGCATACTCTTGACATTTAGTAATAAAATCAAAACTTTTAATTAATAAAATTAGTATCTTATTCTTTCATTATACTCCATTTCCAGTACGCTGTATCGAATGGTGTACCTTCGGAATCATGCAACGTATTGTGACGTTAAGACTGTAAATGTTTATGCAATTTCGTATTCACCCCTAAATATTTCATTCTTGGTACTCGATCGCAACGAATCCCTTTCGAGGTAAAACGAAGATCCAACAGAAGAACCTTCGTTGTCGACTGGTCCTAGACAGTTCTTTACACCGAAAGGAGTAAGTTCCAGATTGACGACAATTCGTATGCCTCTGAGAATAAACAGAAGGATCCTCCGTTGGCTGGCGACAGTCTCGGGAGCCCCTAGCGTCACGTAAATGAATAACGACTGGGGTTCTTCTTCCTCTCCACCTGTCTCGCGTAGCGTCTTTGCATTATAGAGACCGCAAAGACACCGACTAGCTGGAACCACCCCCCTTTAGAACTGCGGGAACGTCTATTATAGGCAATCTCGAGGCCAGTAGGATTATCAAAATTACTACGGAAAAGAAAGAGTGCCGCGTTCGTCGAAAAGGGTTCGTCCCTTCGCGAACGGTTCTCCCTTTGTCGAAGAATCTCGCGACGCGTCGACCAACCCTCTGAATTCTCGGCAATTTCGTCTTTTCCTTCCTCGAGCCCATATCGCGTTTGTTGCAAACTACGATTGAAAAAGTTCCGATCAACGTGTCCCCGTCGGCTGCGAAAGGGTTGCCAGTGATCGCGTTTCGATACGTTTGCGATCACGGGAAGATGGTCCCACGGGTAGATTATAGATCATTTTCTCTCGTTAGTATAACAATTTCACCGTGGTTGGGTTCCATAAATTATTACGCTAGCTGGAGACTCGAGTTCTTGGAGAACTGCGACCATGGTCGGTGATGGGAATAATACCGTATTAATATCGATACCACGGAGATAAGTATCACTTTACATCGAGCTGTTTCGATACCTACACGCGCGCATCGATGTGCAGAGAAGTTGTTCGATGAAATGGTATCGTATTCTACAGTTCTTTTCGTGTAGACGTTTAGTGGTTACCAAGGGGAATAATATTAACGCAATTATGCAAATTTGAGAATAGAATAATTCGATTTGTGTCAGAAGAAGGTGCAAATCTTGAAATATATCACGAGGATGTTAATTGTTACAATTTTTGAAAGTATGTTATTTATCTGATATCTTGATATTTTCAAATGAATTAACTGTAGAAAGGTGATTAATTATGTTAAATAGAAATATTTTTTAGGTATTTGCTTCATATCGAATTTTGCCAAACAATTTTTATATTGACATATATATGCAAATATAAAATTATAATCGAGCGATCAAGATCATCAATTAAAATCACGATAACAATTGAATTCAATTATTTCTCAAAATAAATAATCATGTATCTGTATTCGATTTGCAATACATTTGAAATATATGACAAGCTCAAGTATTTAAGATGAATAAAATCTCTTAAATGTTTATAATATTATTTTTAATGGAAATAAAATAAAATAAAATTTTGGATATAATTCCATAGTATTATACTTTAATGAAATCTATAATAGCCTAAACACAGAACTGTAACTAGATATTTTGCAATATATTGAATAGTAAAACTGATGCATTTATTTAGTCCTTTCGAAAATGTACATTCGACTTCTATAAGTAATAGTATGTTGTTTCGCACCACCTTGAAAAGAGTGCGTGTAACTATTGTCGGTAATTATTGTCAGTAATCAATCCCCGCGACAAGTTTATACGCGCAACGAATCGCAAAAATCCGACAACGTGCCGTTTAATTAGCAAGTCGATGTTACCAGTGATGGCGACACGCTGATGGAGGCGATTGGATTAGTTAAATAATAAATATCGTTTTGGAATCAAGATCGAGTTAATTACCAAGGAGCACGCTATTGTTTGCACATCCTTCTCGGGCTATGGATACACCACCGCCCGTTTATTCGTGACTTTGTTGCACACCGCGTACAAAAGGAATTCTTGGTCATTTGAACATAAATTCCTTTTTCTTGTGCAATACACGATGACTTGGAAAACGGCTATGATTTGAGAAAACATTATCGAATACTTCTATTTGTTTGTAATACACTTTATATTCGTAGTTTCCTTATGAACTACATTCTTCGTAGAATTTCCTTATAAACTACATTCTTCGTAGAATTTCCTTATAAACTACATTCTTTGTTGAATTTTCTTGTAAACTGCATTACTTATAGAATTTCTTTGTAAACCCTATTATTTATAAAATTAGAAAAACGTGTCCTGATCTTTCCTCTTTCTCCAACTTAATACACGATCTAAAAACACAGTTGAAGAACCGCAAAACAGCGTACATAACACAGAACTAAAATACTTTTCAGCGGTTTAAACATTCGTTAAAAAGTGGCACAAAAAGAAGAGAGAAGAATCAGGAAACTCTTGGACTCACTCTAATAAATAGCGCGTACGGTATTATTACAAAAACACTCGCTAAAAATATCCCGTTTTGTTGCCATAAAAATGACATAAATGCTCGATATACTTTCACCAATTGAAAAAAAAGTTTCCTGGAGAAAGATTCCGTGCCTAGCATAGGAGGGTAGAGCTGGAAAGCAGGAATTCGTCATCAGGAACACGAAGTAGCTCGGAAACGCGTGGAAAAAGCGAGAATCGGAGGAACGGTTAATAGTCGGTGGGCTGCTAGTTGATGCACGATGCACTTTGCGTGACGAGCGTTCGAACCCTACTTTTCTCATTGTCAGCTGGGGGGGTTCGAACGAATTCCTGGGATCCGGTTGAGCGAGACCCGGCACGATATCTGCGGATGTATCTACATCGGAGAAAACACGACTTCCGCGCAAATCCTCGAGCCCCGAGTTCTCCGGTCATCGGCGTCACCATCATCCCCGAGGTCCAGCCCTCCCGTTGAGATCTCGCCCGATGCCCGATCCCTGCTACGAGCCCGCTTTCGGCTTGGCGGCCGCTCCTAATCCTTGTGAAAACAACCGTTTAATACCTAATCCATCACCCTGACCCGCCGCCAGCCTCGGGACTCGAGGAGGCGCTATTGTCTTTGAACCGTTCCGGATTAATTTGGCCGCTGGTTCCGTGGCTAGGCAGGTCGGTGACTAATGCACAACTCGGCTGAAAGTACAAGACAACCCCCTGGCTAATTGGATTCTGGTTCGAGGCTACGGTGAAACGTCGGTCCTGGACGATGGCGGGAACAAGGTGAACCGATCGTGGCGATGTTTACTCTTACAGTGCAAAAAGGCGATATGTTGTTCAATTAGAGTTATCGTTAGAGTTCGTCCGTTAAGCCTCAAAGATTAGAGTAACTAGAATGAATGTTAAAAACTACGGAGGATCAAACGTTGTGTAACTGTTGGCAAGATTAGGAGAAACTAAAACGATTAATAGTTAGGCGTATAATTCAATAATATAGTGTATAAGAAAATTCAACAAAGAATGCAGTTTATAATGAAATTCTACAAATAATGTAAATTATAAGGAAATTCTACAGAGAATACAGTAAAGGCCCCCCCCCCCCCCCACCTGTTTCTTTTTGATATTTCGCATACAAGGTACCCAATAATAAAAACAAATTCTCTAAAATAATTCCGAAACATCTATTCATGTAATAAACAACAAATACAATCAAAAGCATTCTTAGCATCCCTTATAATTATTTTCAAACATTGCCATCTTTCGTAAACTTTCAACTTAGAGTAAATTGTATTCAGAATTCAACTCTGTGCCAGTCGTATCGTGTGTCACCGCGAGCAAGCGTCCCATCGCGTTTGTAACTAGAAGGTCAATAAATCGCTATATTAGTTATCAGACCGATTATTCGTGGGAATCGATTTCGTTCACGTGCTACTTCGGAAACAGGGTGCACGTAGGTACGCCGCGCCGTACACAAAGGGAGCGAAGAACGCGTCGCGAGTTCGCAAATGACCCGTGTGAATTACGGTGAACCGTCAAGTTCCAGGTGATCGGTCAGTTTTCAGTGACTGCTTTGCATACGGTTGCTTCCTTCTTCGACTATAACCTCTCGCCAGTTGCGAAAGGTAACGAGAAGAATTGTAATATCGAGCGAATCTTTTTCTAAATTTACACTCAAATTTAATATATTTACTTTTCACACATTCCTTACTTCTTTCATACTTTTACGAAAGACTTCAATTTCACTCACATGCTCCGCTCATTCCTGATTCTTTTCGCACATTCTGTACATTTCTTGTATTCTACATTTGTTTCATACTTACTCAATATTTCACACATTTGAAACACATTTGAAACACATTTCTTACTAGATTCGATGAAGATTTTATATTATGCATGTATCTCATCACTCGACTGCTATCGAATATCGACTATTTATTATGCAAAAACATGGAAGGTATTAATGGTTTTCTATAGAGGACTGATTAAGTATATTAATTCTTCAATGTGGATATTTTTTAGATTTTACTGCAGTTCTATTTCTAGAAAATAAAATGTTACAAGAAGGCATCACAATTTCGAACTAAATTATTTTTATTTTAACCAGGTATTGTTTCATACATGAATCAACATAATTCGCAACGATCTTAAGTACATAACAAATCACAATAGGTACGAAAGGTATAAAAGTGTTGAGACTCTTAGTCATCTCAAAGAGAATTATTAACAGATGTGCAATATCTATCTTAAATAATAGTTTCTATATATTCACTACTTTTCTGTGACACAAACTCAATCTTCGTCTCAATTTTAATTTCGCAATCAATCTCAATTTCACCTTATCGACACCTCCTCGTGAGATCGTGAAGCGAGAAAATTCTCAGCGGTAATTTGTCTTTCCTTAGCCGCGTTTCCAGAACGAACGCGTTGACATTACGCCCGTAAATCCCAGACGAATCCATATAAACGGCGAAGAGAAATACGTCGCGTTAGATTGACGCGAATTGCCCTCCAGCTCGATACAATGGATTTACGGCCACGTTGGCATTGATTACAAACGCACCTAATCACAGCGTGTGATGCAACGACGGCCGACAGAAGTCCGTAAACCCTCGAGTTGCGTTCCCCGCGATGGAAGGTGGCGCGTTTAACAATATACAATTTTCCTTGCCACCGTTTGTAACTGGCGAGATGATATAGTCGAAGGAGAAAGCGACAATATGCAAAGCAGTCGTTGAAGTCTGACCGATCACCTGAACTTGACGGTTCACCGTAATTTACACGGGTTATCACAATCTTGCCGGAAAAGTAGGAACCACCCTGTATATAATACACCCTAGCAGTATTGGGTTGTCCAGAAAGTTCGTGCTAATTTTTAAGAAAAATTCAAAGGCAAGTTTGAATTTTGATACATATTTATTGAATTATATAAGTACCATTTTGTTCCAAAACCTTTTCACCTTTTAAGGGATACACCCATGTTAAATGTTTTCAACCATTCCAATATAAGCAGGCGTGTACCACCTACCAAAAATCGTCATGGACTTTCCAGACAAACTAATATAATATACAATAAAATACGTAAGTAATTTTCCCAATAATTAACAGAGAATCATCATAAACACTGTTTTTTTTCATTCTATAAAAAAAACTATCTTTATTTACTTGACTCATTTTTAATTAATTTTTTAAAACCTTCACTCTTCGTACCCACTTGAATTTCTATTGAACGAATAACGAGTAGAAAGATTATCTATTGCCAGTCGCTCGAAAATTATATCGAAATAAGAAATTTGCCTATTTCTGGCCATAGCGTCTCGACGAAAGTAGGACTAACGCGCAACGAGCGTGTCGCGGTGCTACCATAGGAAGTCGGCGAGGTTCTCGTCCATTTTTGCGCTCGTTAATGAAAATCTACGGTGTCGGTTCGCGATCGATCTTGCGACTCGTTGATCCTCGGGTTGAGGCTCCACGCCCCTCGAGCGTCGGTGACACGGGTAGCAATAAATCACGAGAATCATACAGCGTATGCGCCTGTGCATGTCCGGTTGCTCGCCATAAATTACATTAATTAATAGTTACGTTTATTATCGCGCAGCGGGGATGGTTCGACGGAGGCGCAGTCCCAGTGTTACGTTACGCGGATAATTCCGAGTTTCGTCGTCGACATCTCATTTGCGCATCCCACCCACACGTTAGGCTCTATCTAGGAGCTTTGGCGCCCAAAGCAACAACAGAATATTAGTTCGTTTACCTTTGGAGTTGTCCCACTTGAAATTGGACGTCGAATGGGAGTAACAACGTAGATTTTTATCAAATTTAGATATGTTGAAATCGTTTGTGATATTTGGATGTGAAAAATCAACGTCAAGGTGAACAATTTTGAAAATTGTTTTTAAATCATTTTGAAGAAGTGTCTTGTTTTTATACGAGGGACACGTAAAATTTAGGGAAAAATGAGAGTATGGCCTTGTTCCTCTTGACATATCCTCTTTATGGAGGAAGTTTCGAAAAGATGGAGATATTTAAAAAAGCTGATTGAAATTTATTTGTGTGAACACTGATCTGAGTCTTTACTCAATTTTCTACTTTTCTTGTAAAGAAAAATCCAAGTTTTGAGGTACAAGACGTGAATCGAGCCTTTCTATTGATTATTAATACGAGAATATAACAAGAAACAGTTCCATGCAGCTATTCATTAGAAACGCTATAACTTCACGAGTAATAACCAAAGCACACACATAATTAATTGAATTTTGTCATCCTTTGACACGTGTCCTTGCTCCTCTGACCCGTCCCTCCCCCTCCTTTCATCAAACCAAGATTTATGGCGTACGTTGTCGCGTTTGTTCGAAAATAACAAACGAGCCCCCGCTAGTCGGTGGAATGACAGAGCGGTTTGTTTGGATTTCTAAATGACTGTGTTACGTTCGAGGATTCACACCGCGCCGCATTACGGGCACATTGTAATTAGGGTATAAACATAATGGCCGCGATCGCGCCGACGATAGCGTCGCCGGCCGGGCACGATACGTTTACTCAGTCAGCGCGTAATTATTTTAACATTAATTTATAACAATTTCTCCTCTCTCCTCTACTTTAATTAATTACTCCGTGGTTAGCGGCGCGATATTGTTCGCGACGATAGCAATCGGTCGGCGAGTTACGCGGGATCAACGATGATTTATCAACGCGGGGAATCCGCTCGGTCCTTTAGGCGGGTGAGTTCGATGCTTCGTCGGTCCCGTATTGGACCTCTCCTCTTCTCTCTGGTTAAATATAATCATTTATTTATTTATTCGCATCTAAACGGGATGGACCTTGTTGTACAACATAGTTAGTGCTCGCGGAACACTCATTACGATTAATATATACGACTGTGGTGTAATTCCTCTCGGAATTATATGGGTGTTTGGTTAATTATTGTCTAAAACACGTGTGCATTTTATTTTGAAGAATTTGTTTAAGCGAGGGTAGTATTTGTTATGTTATTAGATATTTTACATAGACTTGTCTATAGTTTTATCTTGTACGATGCGAGTGTATGATTTCGTTGGTCTTTTGGGTTGTGAATTTTTGTATCTCTTCTTCCAATCACGACTTTCCTTCTGAAAAATGGTGAAAAAAAAAGAATCGTACATATATGTATATTGTACTTTAGCCAGTTACTTAAATTCATTTATCAAATTTATAAAAAAGATATAAAGCTATGTTTTACAATTACCAAAGGAATGTCTTAAAAGGCAAGTGTAATAATTTAATCACATGAGTGTATGTAATATGTAAAATGTACATGAAAATTCTTCTCTTAATAACAATTGAAGAATTTTTGATATACGGGATCGAGAGTGCTCGATGATCTCCCCTATCTCCGTTCCATGGCATACGGGTCAGATGTTCAGTTCCGAAGAAAACGCGCATCCTATTCGTCAGAACTTTCAACATCGGCTTACAATTAGCAACGCCTACGAGTGGACAAGTTCTACTAAAAGTGTTACTTATTGGTCGAAGCGCCGTCTTATCCAACCGACACGCAACTAATAGTGACCGCAGACGTAACGACTTACGGTACGATAATCGTGCCACTATCCTACGTGACCGTGACGTGGGACAAGTCGTAATTACAACAACCCTACGCATTACTATCCTATACTTTGCAATTATCGTTGGAACAGTCGTATCATTAGTTTCTTTTCGCGTACGTTCTTATTACGCACAGTTAGAGGTAAACTCGAATAGGGGAGAGTTACGAAAATCGCGCTAATTAAGTCGTTGTATCTTATATTTTCCTTTTTAGGACTAATTGAGACCGTTATTATTATGTGTTGAATCAAGGGCTCCACTTAGAGTTATTTCCTTTAGCACCACTTGATGATACAGACATCGCAAGAGAGTGAATTGTTGATAGGAATATAATTTCTATAGAGAGGTTCTAATTGTATTAAATAAACGAAAACAAAACTGAGTTGTCGGCATCTCATGACAATTCCCATTCATTCCCATTCTTCAAGACTGTTCTTAAGAGTTTATCGCAAATTTTAATAAAACTCAGCAGATTTGTAAAATAACCAATAATATTCAATGTTTCTTTTATTGATTTAGGCTTGTATCAAATGGATGCATTTGAATTTAAGCCATTTTTCATTAGAATTTCTATTTAGGATTAATTCAAGCCTCCATTATTACACTTTAAACCGAGTGCATCCCGAAAATCATAGTCAGTGCACGATGAGTGACCTCAGAGAACCTTATCTCGAGCCGCGTACAGATCAACCAGGCAAATATGTAGCTTTCTCTAGCGAGAGTGAGGTTCCAACCCGATCGAGTACGAATTCTCCCTCCATTTGTCACTCTGGGCCTTAGGACCACTCCTGAAGTCGCTCCTCTCCTTCGTGTCTCATCGTAATATCAATTGGTCGGCAAGTGTAACTCACCGTGACCCATAACATAAAAGAAGCGTCCCAGCTCGCAGAAGACCTCAATTGCCCATCCTAGGTCGTAAAGAAAGTGTCTGTCCCCACTTAGCTCCTCAAGCGCGTCCACCTTCAGGCCTCACTCTCGTTCGGGCAAGCTATACATGCGTCTTTGGTTGCCTTTGCGCTTTGGTCTCTAGACATGTGTATCTTTTAGCTAATGTTACGAGAATGTGCTTTAACATTAAAACTGAGCAACTACTTGCTTTGGTTAATTCATTTAACCTTTATAAGAAAGTAATGGTGACAGTTGAAAGAAAAATTTGACTTTTTTACAAGTATACACATTGGTCTTTCAGGAGAAATTACGTGGGAACGGTTGAATGGATTTCAAGGAAACTTTATATTAAGCTAAAGAAACATTAGGTATCGTAGATTTGATGCGTGAAACGTAATGGTGGCTGAGAGTCACCTCTCGAGTGCAAAGGGTTAATTGTGTTTTATGACTAATTTATACTTATTTATTTTATGATCAATTATATTCTAAGCTTGCTGGCTCTCAGGAATTGTGTCTCAAAGAAGCTTCATATTAAACTCAAAATTCTCATCTTAAAATCTTTCAATTAGATTCTGAGCAAATGAACAACAATGCCTCTTTGAATATTAACGCGTATCCCTATCAAATTAAGCAAGGACGTTTGCCATTCGTTTCTCGGTTCGCGTTCACGCCGGTGGTCAGGTTTCATTTGTATTTCTCTTTAGTTCGTACGCCACCGGTGACGAGGATTCTGAAAGTTGATGTTAGGGTGGTGCATGTTCGCAGACCTCTCGCCGCTGGGCGACAAGGGCGGCAGCCTCGTTGACGAACTCGGCGGCGGCGGCGGCGGTTCCCTGAGGAACGGCAAGGGCAAGAAGATGAGGAAACCGCGAACGATCTACAGCAGCCTGCAGCTGCAACAGCTCAACAGGCGGTTCCAGAGGACGCAGTACTTGGCTCTGCCAGAGCGAGCCGAGCTCGCCGCGAGCCTGGGACTCACGCAAACGCAGGTCAGTCTCCTTTTCTTTTCCCTTCTTTCCCGTGATCGATTCGCGCGAGGAACTGCCCAACCCCTCGAACGATCTTCTCACGTGCAACCAACGAAATTCATGCGCGCAACTCTCCGATATACAGGGTGGCCAATTAACTCATCAACCATGTGTTCGCCAGGTAATTTTGAGCTGAAGATGTCGCATACGGTCAGTCCCATAAGTATTCGCACCCTTTATGTCCATTGATAATTTGTCTAAATTAAATGACAGGTGTGTTGTTTCCAAACGAATTTTTCATTAGAAATATGTACATATTTATAATATACTTATGGGACTGACTGTATGTGGTTCTACGAAGTTGTGTTATTTTGGAGCAATATTTTTTTCCAAAGGTGGACTGAATAAGTGATAGTATGTAGATGATAAAACAAAATTTTTTATCTCGATTACAGGCTTGGTCCAACGAAAAGTACGGTTTTATATTTGCAATACGTGAGACAAATTTCCTTTTATCTTTTTAAGAATATTTTTCAAGGATCACAAAATTTTTAGAAAAGAATAACGTATATAGGTTCGACGGGTACAAAATTATTTACAAAAAATCCCTATAAGTCAAGTTTATATGGTCGATACTGGTATACACAATTTTCAAAACAGCCAAAGATGCGAGAAGTTTGAATTAATTTAAAAATGAGCATTACATATATTTCCTTTAATACGACACGTAAAAGAAGTTTGTCGAGTGTCTGACTGGACACCTTGTATATATCGGACTCGTCACGCGAATCAACGCGCGCCATGTCGTTCCGTGACTTCTTATCCCTAGAATTTATTGTATTCGCGCTGTTATCGCGGTAATTAGGCGTTGTCCGCGATGAAAATTTGATATGATTTACGTTAAAGGGGGTATCGTTAAGAAATCATTGGCGAGACGCACTGTTGGTACACCTAAGATTAGCAGAGACCGAACACATCGCAGAGTGTACCAAACACGACCACGCGGTAATTTAAATTTTTATGAGTACGTGGAAATTGAAGTAAATGCAGTGCTGCACCATAGCATTTCAGGTTAAAATAAAATTATGGTAGTATTTATTCAAACATGTTCAAACTTGTTAATAGCCCATTCTAATAGGCCATTCCAAAACACAAGACTGGCAGAGGTTTTTAGACAGAGATAAAATATTATCGAGTAGGCAGTGTATTGGTCCACTATAAAATTATGGAATTTTATTAGAATAAAAGTTCAGATTTGTTTATGCGGAGGATTTTGGTATGAGATCGCAAATTACTATAGAGTACGAAGTGCTAGCATCTTTTAAAAATAACTAAAATAAATGAGAGGGTTAAAATAAATTTGTCATGTGGTATTCTACTATAGTATTACACTGTTGAAATAGTACTATGGAATTTTGTTTAAACAAGTTCAAACCTGCTACTGAGTAGAACCTTCCTTAGAAATGACTAGAACCAATATGAGTGGGAAGTGCAGTGTCCCGCTATAATAGTTCAGATTAAAATAGAATTATAGGAATTTGTTGAAACGCGGTCATACCTGCTAGTAGATCTATCCAAGCATCACGATTACCAGAAGAAATAATTACCTATATGCCTACCATTTCTTATAGATAGTTGAAATAAAAATTACCAGGTCATGCAGTGATTCATTATAGTATTCCAATCACTGATTGCCAATTTAACGTATAATATAATTCATATTCCTATATAGTATTACTAGGAGATTGCCAGAAACTATAAATAAATGAAAGCTACCATACCTCAGGAATAGGTAAAAATAAATGATCGTGGGGATTGCAGTATCCCATTATACCACTCCTAGATCAAAATAAAACGACCATACCGCATTACGCTATAATATTCCATCGTCAAAATAGAAGTATGGGGTTTCGAATGTCGTAAACTGTTGTTTTGGCGAGGTTTTCGGGATACGGTACCAGCGCGTCTCGCGTTCACCCCCAGCTCGGTGAACCACGAGAAGATCCTGTTGCACGGACAGTCCAGTGTAACAGGAGCCTCGATGGACGGCATCTGTCAGCATTATCGGCACAAATGACTTTACTAAATCACCGATCCGCCACGCCCTGGACACTGGGGATAGGGTTGCCGTCCAGCGGCACCAAAGGGTGGAGGAAAGCATCGCGTAGTAACGAGACGCCCGTAAATCCTATTCCCGCGGACGGTCGCGGACTTTTTCAGCTTTCCTCCGTGGCGATGGGATCGCGCGATCGTCGGAAGACTTTCCGCTAATTACCACGCGCTTGGTTTCCAATTAACGATTTATTAGACCGAGCGGGGGTACCGCGGTCAAAAGCTAATTGGGCGCTGGTCGTCCAGAAGCCATGAATATCTCGCGATAGTCCCACGGTTTCCAATTAACGATTTATTAGACTGTAATCGTGCCTCGGGGCTAATTGGAGCGAGACTCCACGGGCCCGCGAATCTTCATTCCGGGCTCGCGGGTTGACGATTTATCGAGTGGCTTGGGATTACGATCGCCCAACGGTGGCAATTACACGTTCCGCCGTCTTATTCAATTATTCCATGCTGACGGGACGCGAAATCTGGAACGGAGCCTTATTCGATTCGATTGGTGTGAGTTTGCGTATTTGGTGATTCAAGAGTCGTGGAGAGGGGGAAGTAGGATTTCGAAGTAGCGATCAAAGACTGTACGAATCTTTAAATATTGAAACAAATTGCCAATTTTTTTTTCCTTTCATATTTAACGTCGCATTAACCTTTGGTTATTAGTGACTCTCTTTTATACGAGTGTTCTTATTGATAGATGTTGGTCCAAATACACAATCAAGTCCCATAAGTATTCGTATCCTCTACGAATATATCAATTTGTCATTATAGGTATATACTTATATAGGAAAATAATTAAGCTTGCCATTTAATTTAGACAAATATATTCAATAGAGATAGATGGTACATATAGTTATGGGACTGACTGTGTGGATCTTTAAAAATCTGAATTATTTTGTTAGTTTTTATACATTTTCCTTATCTGTTTACTTTTGTCTACGAATCAGTACATTAGATCTGCACTGTACATTTTGCCTCAATTTTTAGAACCACCTAGTATGATACGTAGGTTTGATTACTCGAGTCGGATGCAGTAAATGGCGACAGTAATGCCATCGGCTGCGAGTAAGATTAATCTCCCCAGAAACGACCCCTCGACCCCGAAGACGTCAAAAGGCTAAAAGGCTTTCTCATAGGTACGCACGCCGTGGTACGTAACCGAGTATCGCGTAATCACGGGATAACTGGCTGTCGTGGGTTGTTGATGTCGTCGCAGGGGGTCCCGGACCGGATAATTTCATTAGCCAGAGCACCGCGGGAGTCGGTTCCCCTCTCCCCATTGAGAGAATCGAGCCGCGACGCAAGTTGATGGCTGGTCGCGTCATGGGTCAGGTTGTTTGCAAAATAACCACGGAACGAGCCTTTTTCTCGTTGATTTTGAAAAGAGCATCCAATAAAATCGTGATAGATCCGCACGCTCTGTTCGTGAACGCTCGTTAACCCTAGGGGGGCGCCACAGGATTCTCACGACCGGATTCTTGGAGACTACTGGACTATCTATCCTGGTTACTTTGCTTTCTCGGGTTATCAATCGCATTGCCACGTTGCTAGTATAATATATTTACATTAAATTGGCATTTACTCGAGTGGTACTCTCTAATATATGGGGTGATAAGATCTGTTCTGTTCGTGAACGCTCGTAGGATTTACTTCTGGATTGTACATTCAAGTTACGTTGTTTCTTCAGATTATATCAATCGCCTAGGTTGATATAAGATGTAGAAATTATTATTATTAATTTAATTCCCTCTATCTTCTTCCCTGTCACATCTCTACCCCTCTACCCCTTTCTCTTCGTCCCTGTGTGTTCCACTCCGCAAAAAACAAAGAAATTCGTGGTAAATTAGAACTCGACATTAAAAACAAGCTTATACCTATATATTTGTTCATTTTAATTTCGTAATTACAAAGATATTCGATTAATTACAATGTCATATACATTTGTCTTCGGTTGTACGTCCTATAGATCCTTGAGATACTTGGTCCGTGGATATATTTCATAGAGGATTTTAACAAAACTTCCACTCGATTGTACTCTGATTGAATATAAATCATACGAGTCTATTTCGATTTAAATAAACCACCGCAATTTTATGAAAAACAATATCAAAATTTTGTAATTCACCACAGACCCTTATGGAACATACAGATTTTCATGTGAATTTTTCAATTTAAACCAAAGTACACTTTATAAGAGGTTGCTGAAAATTTGATGTATTATAAAAATTGAATACATAAACTAAAAAAAAAAAAAAAAAAAAAAAAAAGTCACAAGACCGTGCCGTTACCGAGATATGATTTATTAATACCTATAACTGGACGTAGAGAAGTTGCACGGAGTCAGCGTTGTTGCCACAATCATTTCTCGAGTATTACGAATGTATTCGTAGTTATGCGTATTGATGTATCATGGTCGCGTGTGAGAACAGTAAAACTGTACTTGTACAAAAGTTTCCATTTATACCGTTGAACGTCACTATCTCGGAACAACTACCTTAAACAACGTTTACGTTTCTTCGTTGGTTTCCCAGCACGGGGCAGTTGTTCCACGATAGACGCAGACTCCCAGTGCGCGAGGTATCTCGCAACACGCCGCCGACGGTTATTTCTGCGCTTGGCGAAGCTCTCCGCCACTAGCATGGAAGCCCTCGGCCGATGGATCTCTCCAGGGTGCAGCGTGCATAATCTGTAATCGGCCAATCAAGGCGTTCGAGCAAGCGCCTCTGCCTGTACTGTTGGCCCCTGCTACCGTCGCATCGGGTTTCTTGTCATCGCCAGCAACATGGCGCCTGCACTCCTCAGACTCTTTCATCTTCCATCTTCCCTTTGGTCGCTGGGTCTCCCCCTCCCGCTTACACGGTCTCTCTCTCTCTCTCTCTCTCTCTCTCTCTCTCTTTGTTTCTCTCTCGTTCACATGATCTTCTTACCCGAGAGCGGCTTTCCCTTTCCTCCCCGTTTCCCCTGGCGTTGAGAGTTCGCCACGGAAAACGACGAACACGAGGGTTGAAGGAGAGTAGCGAGACCACGCATCTCTTTTTCTTCGGGGGCTTCAATTTGAGGACGCCGGTGGCTTATAACGTTTCGTGCTGCTGTTGTAAATACGGGAACGAGAGAACAGTGGGACGAAACGGAGGGAAAGAGGAACGAGGAAAGGGAAAAAGGCCAGAGGGTGGGGAGGGGGGATGGGGGGCAAGAAAGACAGGGCGTACTTGTGCACGCGAAGTGCACACCGTCGCGAACGGGCTTCGCGTGTACGTGCAAGAGGATAGACACGTAGGTTACGAACACAGACGCGTCCTGACGTTCCTGCCACGTACCTTGGGCGTGGTGGTTCCTTTTTCTTCGTCTTCGTCGACCAACGTGGCCGATCTCTCCTCATTGGCCCCGGGAATGCCAACGCGTCGAAACGAGATTCGAAAGTTGCGCAGGAGGGAAGCAGCACGCGAGGTGAATTCGAAATCTCAATCCTTGGCCAACCAGCGTTGCCGAAACCGTCCCCCTGGGCACGGATCGCTGGTCCAGGTTCGATTTAGGGTTGGAGTTAGGGTGAGCTGCTCCGCGGGGTTTTGGATGGTGCGTCTCCAGACTCCGGTCGGGTGGGAAATAATTTATTCACGCTGGAGACAAATATTTGCGAAGGGAGTAATGATTGGCACGCGACGACGCAGAGACTGGCTCCAGTTGACGATAATTAACTAAAATATGAATTTTCCATTTCGCTATATGCTGTGTCTGGTTGGCAGAAGTGCGTCGAGTGTACTGAGGCTTATTTCGATTATCGAAGTTAATTTATAGCAAAGATACAGATGCTTATACCTTTCGTTCAATATCGGGTATACATAACAACTTCGTTCATGGAAAACTCTTATTTCCTCGTAATATTCTGTGCTCTTCTTCTACGTCTATTTCTGAAACACATGCTTAGGAACATATTGATTAGTTTTTGGCAGTTGATATGGTCGCGCTAATTTTGATACTATTCGTTTTCTCAAGCACACCAATAAAGCGCGCCCGAAAACAATCCTTTGTGTCTGTTCAAGACCGGTGTAGCCGTCGATTTGTTACTACTTACGTACAAGTATCAATAAAATTCTTGTAATCGAAATCACCTCATTATATATCTAACTATCGCCATATCCGCGCTAGTTTCGGCTATCGTTTCTCAATAGACAAACTTCATATTGTATCATATTCATATTATATGTGTAGAAAGCAAAAAGATGATCAATAACTCCCAGTAATATAAATTAGCCATCAGTTACTTTGCCAGTGTGAACCAGAGGTTATTTATTTGTTAGCCGAAAGTTCAGTCGAACAAAATATCATTGGAATAAAAATTAATTCGTGCGTTGACTCGAATAAAATATTCAAATGAACATTCGTATAAGAACGTATTCGTGCGATGAATCGAATAAAAAACTATTCGAGTAATTATTCGTGAGCAAATTTATTCCAGCAATTATCAAAATAAGAATTGATTCGAACGCCCGTTGGTTTTTTTTTTTGCTCGACACCAGCACTTGGCGCAAATCGCAATAAACCCAGGCTCGTACCTTCCGCGTCTCGTAATTTATTATTGATAGCGACGAAGAAACAAGACCTAAGCTAGGAATCCCGTATCGTCATTGGCGAACGATCGAACCGACCTAACCCACTTCGCTCCCCTGGCATCGATCAGTTAACTCCTATGCTCCCATGTTCATCGATCGCGTCGCGACGCCTCTTGCAGAGTTTATCTGCAGGCATGTACTGGGAACCGCAAGAATTTCAGCATGATTTTATACTGAATATATACAATCGTCTTTTCAACTCGTGCATCGCGGTTGAGTTACATTTTACACTTCTTCATTATTGTATCGATTCAAATAAAGGTTTTTCCGTTACCTAAAACCTAAAATCTAAAACTAACATTTACGAGCTTCGTCACGTGGATGCTTTGTTGATACGACCGACTCAGCCAATACCGAAAACGCGTGTGAGTAGTGTTGCCGTTCCTATAGTTCTAAAAGTTCCCATCGCGAGTTACTCTTTGCACCGTGAGATAAAAAGTGTCGTAAAAAGTTATGTTATTGCCAGTGTTATGGTATTTTCCCCTTTTTCCTGGCTACCGCCACGTAATACCGGATCACTTGCGAAACGCTCGATCGTGGCAGACGTCAATCCACGGACAACCGCCGCGTATGTAAGTATCCCTCCACCGTTCCCTTGCTTTCCGCTCGTTTATCTGCGTCCATTTATCTTGCCTATCTCTGGCGTCGCCTGTGCTTATGCCCGGCACCGCTGCTTCAGCGAGCCTTTCGTCCGGTTGATCGGACCAGATAGACCAGATAGCGAAGTCAGTTTCTCGCCGCGGCGACAATGAATCCGCTAATTAACGCGCGCAGGATTCAGCCGCGGATGCGGGGAGCCAACTCGAGCAACTCGACACTTTTAGATAAGAAAAGCGAACAACACGGGCGTACAGGGTGTCCCGCGATTTTCCAGTCGAAAGCTTAGACATCGCTGTATTCTATTGTACAAAGTTATATAGAGAACGTTGTTATCCAGGGAAGAGTTTCGAATAATTATTGAGAAATAAATTTTATTGGTAGTTATTGAATATAAAAACTGAAAGGAGTTGAATATTGTAGGAGTCTTTACGAAAAATAAGGCACGGAGAATTCGAACGCACTCTACGATGAAACAAGTTTTTCCTTAGCGAAAATGTTGTCCGAGGCTTCGTTGAGGAGATATTAACGGAAAACACTGATCAATCGGAGCGCGAGTATGCCAATGGAGCGCCCGCTGATTGATCGGGGTTTTCTGTTAATATCTCCTCAACGAAGCCGCGGACAACATTTTCGCTAAGGAGAAAGTTGTTTCAAATCACCTCCCGAACCACCCCTCTCAACGACTTCCAACATTGTTGGGACACCCTGTATATTGAAATTAACTGAAAACGGTGTTAGAGTCATTGTTTGTAGAATTGAATATTTTACAGTGAGAAAGATCACGGATTAATTGAGATACTTTGGCAATCCGTCTCAAACATATCCAAACAGTATCAAAATTCTCGGAGAATTATTATCCAAAGTAGAATTTCAAGTAATGAGTAAAAGATAAACGTTCTAAGTACCTCTTGAAAAATAGGTCAAGTTTGTAGTCATTACTTGTAGTAAAAAAATAAAGTAAAATTTAACTCGTAGAATGAAATGTTTCAAATGTATCCCCTAACAATATCCAAATACTTGGAAAACGTTCTCGCGAGGGAATGGCAGAGGATGTAAAATATATATGTTGGCTATTCCATGGTGAATGGACGAGGTTCAGCATATGCTGCCTTACATTCTAACCGCAGTCTAATAAACCTGTCTCATGAATAAGACAGACGATAAAATGCTGTTAAGTGCAAGGGATAGAATGATTGGAAATGGGAGGGAATAAAAAATGAACGGTGCGTTTAGAAGAAATACTGGAAACGCATGTCGAATAGAACGGAATTAACGCGGTAAGGGGTTAGACAAGACCGAGGGGGATTAAAAATTTGGAAATACAAGGAAAGAGTGCGGTATTCTTTAGACAAATTTTAATGTTAGTCATTATTTCATCCATGAAGGGTAAAATCAATTTTCTATTTCTAAAAAATAATGTCGAAACACAGTCATGCTTGACACTCTAACAAAAACTTCTACTTAGCATCTCGTTTGTAAATAATCCTAATAATTAAACACGTGTAAACTTTAGAATTTCATGGACAAGCACAAATCAGATAGTTTTCCAGAATAATCATTTCAGAAGTAAATATAGTTTTTTAGAAAATATAATATGTTATACTTTGAAATATCAAAACAAGTTTTCTTTGACAAATTTCAAATTGCACTCTGGTGAGTGCGTAATTTACTGCTCAGAGAAGAAATAAATTATTTAACGTTAAAAATTTCTGTTTTTCAGGTTGTAATGATACAATAATATCGTATTAGTCTTGAATTTCTAGTTTACTCTAACAAGAGGTTAATAATTCAATACAGTGCTACCGGGACTCTCAGTCTATAATGCAAAGCATTTGATAAAATTTAAATGGCAACAAATTTAAGGGAACCGTGTGTTGGAAGTGGTATTAAACACGAATGAATAGCAGCCTAGATTTACACAACTGTATTAAAAATCTTGGCGCCCAAGGCAAATTTGCCTGCCAGTGAATGGATTAAACTAATTAATCCACTCCCTCTATTTCTCTACGAAGCACCTACGCGAGCAGATTGATCATCGCGAGCGCATATCGAGTGAATAGCATAGATGGCTGCGCTAATCACTGTGCGTCCCGCGCGACTTTTCGAGTAGAGGGTGCCAACTCGGCCGGGGTGTGAATTTTTCATTCGATCGCCACTTTATCTGCCAAGCGTTACCACCCCGTGGCCGTTATCAGATCCAACGTGGATTCGAGCGCTGAACGTTGCGGCCGAGGCACTCTCCGACGTTGGTACATGTTTTGTAGGTTAGATGTATTAGATAATGGGCTCGATCTCCAGTCGCGGAACAATGGCTCGAATGTAATTGATGATTCCAGCGGACGGAGCTGTGTATGAATCATTAAGCGAACGCCGTTCTTTCGTGGCTGTGTTATACGACGGTCGCGTGAAAGCCGTACGCCAAGTTCGAGTGGCGGTCACGTTGTTCCGGGTATTAATGTTTGTGCTAATATTGTGATTACTTTAATCGCGTGGTGATAGGAATCAATATGGCCCGATTCCATGAAGAAAGAGGGTAGCGTCGAACACTTCCATCTGCGGCGTATCCGAGGGAGCTGCGATCGAGCAACTGCAACCCCTTTTTGCTGCGATCATCCATGTTTTAACGCTAGAACCATCAGGGTAGTCGATTGAGCAATTCTAACCCCTGCTACGAATATTCATTTTTTAACGCTAGAGCTATCACAGCAGTCGATTGAGCAATTGTAAACCTTCTCTGCTACGAATATTCATCTTTAATTCATTTCTTAAATTCTTCCTTTTTAAATTACTCAATTATTAACAATGCTCTTGTCACTGTTTTGGATAATAACTTTAAATCATAACGCAACGGGTTAAACGTCTTCGAGTCTCTTATCCTCTAGGTACGAACGACCAATTTCATGGGTGCACAGCTACCAAAATACAGATGTTTCTTTACATTTTCTACTTTTTCCGCAAGTTTCTCGCAACCACTCATTTAAATCCAAGCATACACTGACGTGTATATTATATAAAGGCTCGTTAATAGTGGCTACTAGTGCTTAGACTCGCGGCGATTCGCTTGAAAGCATACGAGGGGCATTTAGTGCGACAAGGCTTCCATCGGTGGTCGAACAAGACCGATTATCCGGTTCTTTTCCACCTTCCTGGTTTCCACGTCCATTCCTCCTCTTTCTCCTTGCTGTTCTATTTCACCCCTCGCGTTCTCCAGTCAACCGAACCGGCATCGAAGCAGCTTATCGCGGTGTTATCTCATCGACGCGTTCGCTGGTTCGTGCGTGTCAAGATAGGGATGTGTCCTGGGTAGTTTCAGTCCTGTCTCCCGCGAACACGTCCGGAGTTCGTCATCGAATAGGCACTCCCGGTATTATCGACACCGGACAATAAAACTAATAGACGTTCGACCGACATGTCGCTATCGGGCTGTATCTGTCCAAGGCGACGTCCACCATCCACAAATGGGAAAGTTTCGTGGCACGCGAGCCGCGGCATGGCACGACTTATTATAATTTCGCGGACGTTCGTGAGCCCGCCCACGCGCACGCGTCCCCGTCTACTTTTCGTGCATCCCGGCCTCGTAAATCCCACACGATTGTTATTTAATTCAATTTTATTCCGGCCGAGTCGCGCTACCTTCGGGGCTCGTTAATCCTTTCAGCGATGAAATTCTACCGTTTCGAACGATAAATAATATCAGTGATTCAATTCGTAATTCCGAACTAATCGATTGGGAGAGCACTATTAACGCTTTCAGTGCTAGATATACTTGCGAAAATACCTTATGAAGATAGAATTTTCGTTTTATACAATTGGAATCTATATGGTACTTATTTTTTATAACCTGATCGAAATTCATGTATCCTATCCATATTAGTTTTCTTTGACACATCAGTTTTATGATTGATTTTGTAAGTTCTTAGTGAAAATCTTTCTTTCCTATATACGGTGATCAACGTGTTCATATTTCGAAGGCTTTGAACATGCTTTTTAATTTATGCGCTTGACGACATTTTCGAGTCTGGAAATTAGCATCTTCTGATTTTGTAAGGCCTTGACACACTTTTTTATCGTTCGCATAAATTAACTCTAAACAAAGATTATTGTTTGAAAGTATATATTATACTTTAACGTATGAGCGATTTTTTTTTTTTGACCGAGAAAGAATTTCTTAAAATTCTAAAATTTTGATATCGTTTTTCATCAAATTGAGACGATCAATTTAAATCGAAATAGGCTCACGTGATTCATATTTAATCAAAAAAACAATGAAGTGAAGTTTTGTTAAAATCCTCTTTAAATAAATCCACAGAACAACCACCTTAACCTGTCCGATGCTGCGCAATTAAAATCGATGTCACCTTAACCTCCACCTTAACCTTCACCTTATCCACCAAATAAATAATCCTCGAAAGTACTTCGAGCTAGTTAGCAGGTCGTCGTCAACAGTTAAGTCGGAATGTTTTAGGTATGATTCGCGAATTTCACGCACGTTATTGGTCGGTAGCGTTCTCGTTAATATTCTGCCGTCGCGGCCTGTGAGAAATTTGTTGCAATTGCCACGTTACGGAAACGCATTCAGCCATTATGCCGCTGAAAAAAAGTGAATCCAGTAATACTAGTTTTTCCACTGGCTACGAAACTTGCATCAATACACTGTCTGCCATTTCGCGCGTGTCATACGCGCCTGACGTAATTACGTCGCGCACGCGCGCTTCCACGCGCTACTACGTTCTTCGCTATGAAAAATGGAGAACGTAATTAACAATGTTCAATGCGGCGAAGAATAAAATTACAGAAATACTATCGATTCCCGTGGTAGACGTTGACAGTGGCGTAGCCACGTTCTTCGTGCACCTCTTCTGAATACTAGCGGTTCTCTTTTTGCGTTTCGGTGCAATTACCAACACGGCGAATTGCAGTGGATTATTTTTGAGCCAGTTTCAGCCGATAAGAGAACGTCGTAGACTCGTGTTCGAAGTACGAATTATTTGATCATCAATGTTATGGATTTTGCGGTTTCCAGGCCCGTCACGGAGCCCACCGACGTTCGTGACGTCGGTAGTCTCGTCTAAATTGAGTAAACGCAACATGACATTCAATTTAAATCTTCTTATCGTCACGGAGAACGCTGCTGGCGAGCGTAATTGGCGTTTTCGATCGGTCGGAGGCAGTGGGAGCTTCGTCTCCATCGAAATCGGCCCGATGACTACGATTCGCGATGCATTTAACAATTATTTTATATGTGAGCGTATTAATAACAAATCTTCTTTTTCTCTTTCTTCTACACATACTGTAATTCATATTATCGATCGTTTGTCTAGAACATCGTATATCTCCTTTTATTGCTTTCAACCCTTTGACTTTAAAAAATAATTCATAATAATTATAACCATAGTATACACGTGTATCCGTGTAATATGGACACGGCTATTTACTACTCGGATTTCTACACGACATTACGTGTTACACGTGAAACTCGTGTATACGCGTACACGTATAAATGGGGGCTCTAGTTAGAACCCACTTCTGTCACTTCAACAAAGGTCTTGTCGCTACAAAAACACTACAAAAAAAAAAGGAAAAAGTAAAACATATAAGTGATCAAACCACTTAAAGATTTCCAAGCGAGAGAAAAGGAAAGGGACGAAAAAGAACATCGGATAACTCGTCTTTCCATTATAAACGTAGAAGTAAGCCTAGGTGTCTCCCTAGCGGTCATCTCCTTCCGTCTCACGGACAACCAGAGGGGGAGCGATAATTATTTTTACGCAGCGGCGTGTGCATGTATGTACGTGCGACGAAAGAGCCTGGCGTGCCTCGCGGGACCTCCCACAGTGTCTCAAATGCCAATAATTATCGGCAGACCAGTTCGATGTTTGCAGAAACACTGTGGCCGCCGCGATTCCTCGTGTACACGACGCGAAAACACCGCCACCGTGTCGATGGAATAAGGGGGCGCCACGAAGACCTCGGGAAGGTGGGGTTCTTTTTATTGGTTCTCGCGTGGCGTGTACTCCGGGATCTCTCAGAGTCCACGTGCGTCTTCGAAGGATCCTTTTTGCTCTGGCACGATATAATTCAGCCTGACGAACAGCCCCGAGGATTTATTCTCGGAAACGGTGCGACGATTGACGGGGATGCTTCTCACGTGTTGGAAATTGGGACAGTCGTAGTGTCGTAAGAATGGTCAGGAATGTGGCAGAATTAATGCGAAAGAATAGGTAATTTATAAATTGCGGTGTTACGTGTTTAGATAGGAGTAATAATTCGGTCTTAACTCAACCCCCTTACCAACGATTTACGTTCGAGAAATGTACAAGTATCGAAAGAGTTGTGCACACTAATTACGTAATTATTTTCGGAAAATTGTCATTAAGTTGATCTTTTCTTTGTTTTTTTTTCAGGTAAGCCACGAAATCTAAACACAGACGAATCCCCAGGCAATTTCCAAAGAAACTTCTCGTCACAGGTATTTATTATAATAATTCATTGTTAACGAAGAAATATCAGGTTATCTCATAAATAGTTATAAGTAAGCATATAGTAGACTTCTCAGAATAAACTGAAACTACTTTAAAAGGCACATGAGACAAACAATTTTTCTCGAGGCTACTCATTATAAAATTTCAAGTCGTATACTGTTGTAGATGATTGCATTTATCATTCTATTATTCATAGGAGTACAAAGGAAATTCCACGATTTCAAATGTAAACAGTATCGATGATTTTGAAATCTCATTAAACATTAGCTTCTATCGTTACACGTGTCTCTTAAAAAGCATCATCCTGAGTAATTCAGTCATACGACCACAAATATTAGAGACATACAAGTCTTCCCATTCAAATGCCTCACCCTGTACAATACAAGTTACCAGTTCCATTTTCGAGAAGACTCTCTTCAATTTAACACCGGTGGTACACGTCGGCATAAACGTGTTTACAACACAAAAATGTATTTTCCCCATTCAACGATTAAACTTAAAAATGGCAACACTTAACCAAAACTCGCTCTCACCGCAAACACCGATCGCGGCAGAAACCTCGCTAATCGCACCTTTCGAGGCCGTTTTTCCGACGTAATTCGAGGTTCCGTGGCGGATACGTGCAAAAGTCCAAGGCTAGCCCGGCGTTCATTCGAGCGGAGAACCACGGCAGAGAGGCGAAGAATTCGCGCAAAACAGGCTCGAGGGGTTTGGAGCGGCAGAAGCGCGCCCTCTTCTTTCCTCCCTGCTGCGTGGAATCCCTGCACCGAGAAGGGAACGAAAGCCTCCTCCCGTTCCCCGCCTTCTTCGAAGATCTTTCATGAAGATCACCGCCGGCGCAATGCGTTTCGTCTGTGGCGCTTGCTTCCACCTGACCGTCTCGTGAGGTAAAAGGGCAAAGGGAGCTATGATACCGCGGTCCACGCACTTCTGACAAACCATAGAGAAAGAGGAGAAGGGAGTAGGTGGCGGTGAACGTGGAGGAAGAAAGATGAAAGAGAAAGAGAGAGAAGACGAGTACCTTCCGCGATGGTAAGAATGGGTCAGCCATGGCCGAGCCAGGTTGGGGTACGCACACATTATTTCAATGTTGGCAGTAATGCCTGTTATTAAGCGATGATAATGATTGGTATTATCGCGGGTTGGGAGCAGGACTGGTAGCAACGGATATAAATCATCCTTACTTCCTTCTTGGTTGGCAGTGGCCGGGCTCCGCGAGAGAGTTCACCTCCATGCCAAGAAGCTGTAAATAACCCGGCGAGGTGCAGCGGCGTTGCTCGCCGCCAGGAGGTAAAGGAAAGGCTTCCTCTACGAGCGCTTTGTGTCGATGAATCGGTCTTAGATGGCTCGTAGTTAGCTTCGTTCTCTTCCTACCGTGCTACCCCGGTGCTTGGACTTTCCCTCGTCGCCGTCGGTGCTACCAAGCCGGAGACTTCCGTTTCGTTTGCCTCTCCTCGCTGCATTACTATTACGCATCTCGTTAGCCCGAGCGCCGCGTTAACGACACGCCATTTACCCACGACCTCTACATCGAATCTTTGAGCACTGTTTCGCGAGGAACCGTGATGTTTTCGCGCGCGATCGGCACATGGAAGTAGGAACGTACGTGGATTATCAAGAAGTATCAATTTTCACCATTTTTTGTGCAGATTGCGGAATAACAGACACACTGTCATTACATTTCTTTTGCTCATATTCCAGACATTTAAATAAATATCTACACCCTCGTTCACAAATATGTGGACACTTACTAGTTTCGATGAATAATTAATACACACAGAAAAATAATTTTTACACAATTTTTGATGCTAAATTCTATATGGGATGGGTATTTAACAACATTTAATAATATTGAATGTTTCGAGCGCCATATTCAATCTTATAGTGGAACCAATCCCAGAACATTGAATTTTCAACTCCTCTAATATATAATACTAAATTTACTTTAAAGCATACCTAAAATATTCTGACAGTTATAAAAATATAAATTCATCTGTATAAACTAAAAGAAACACCCAATACTTGAATCGTTAATGTGGTTACCCTCTTCAGCTTTAACTCATTGTTCATCTGTCGTTTCTGACGATATAATGCAAACGAATATGATTATCGACGCACAACGAACAACACAACGGTGGAAAAAAAACGAGGAATAATTATGCATCAACCCAATAGAATTATTTTCCACTGGACCAGATTCGACAAAAACAACTCTCCACCCGTGTTTCGCATATTGATAAATAACTGGCAGTCCAGATTGCCGAGCATTACGCGAGACACTACCGCGCGTTTCTAACCTTTTTGCCGCGATAAGTCCCGGTTCGAGGGGTTGAATCGCGTTTCCCACGAGCGTGGATCCAACCTTCGTTGCACGCGGCGTCGTTCCGCCTCGGTTCCGTCTCGCTTTCCCTTGCTCGTCGTTCTTTTTCTCCCGCTCCGCGTTTTCTTCCTCGTCCTGCTTCCACCGATCATCTTCCTCCACGCCCGTCGTCTTTCTTGCTCTTCCTCGTAAATCATCGTTCGGCGCCGACGATCGAATCCACGATACCCGGGTCCCCACGATTCCTAGAACGACGCGCAACGTCCCGGCGCGTTGCGGAGTTCCGAAGTTTCATCAAGCCTCGTCTGCGATGGTCTACCTTCGATTCTCCTCGTTCACAGCCGACCTACGCGTATGCATGGTTCGCATCTTTCGTTTCATTCGTTTATTTATTTAACCCTTTGAGGTGGACATCTTGAACAATTATGGCGAAAGTGCAATGGCAAATGAAATGTATGAAATTCGTACATGAATACATAAAACATAGGAAATACATGAAATATGATATAGAATATGATACAAAATATGATATGAAATATATGAAATATATGAAATTCATATATGAATGTATGAAACATATGAAATCCATGAAATTCATACATGAATATATGAAAAATGTGAAATACATGAAATATGATATAAAATATATGAAATACATGAAATTCATGTATGAATATATGAAATATACGAAATACATGTATGAATATATGAAATATATGAAATTCATGAATGTTCTGTACACATAGTACAACATAGTACAAACCGTGGATTTTCAAACGTAATTCTTGATCCCTTCCACGCCTAGATGCAGTAAAGATTATTTACTTTCCGGAATCGACTTCCACGCGAGTCTTCTACCCGAATAAAATTCCCAAGAAAGAATGAAAAGAATCGTAACGGGGATCGATCTCGCGATCTAGCATCGAAGAATCGTGGCGATCTACGCGCGTGCGTAGCGGGCTTCTCACTCGTCTAGGTTGTTACAGGATGCATCGCGAGTTGGAAGAGTCTCGTGCAACGTACTAGTCTCGTCTACATACATACATACATAGACTAACGGTAAGGTCGAAGGGGTGCAGAGGGGTCTGCGGCCAGGCACGCCCACGCGTATCTCGATCTAATAAATCCAACATTTCGCCGGTAAATTCGAACCCTCTGCCGTGGCAGTCGCGCACGATCCAGGGGAGAGGGGGCAGGATCTAAGAATTCGAGGAAGAGGGAACACCCAGAATCGACAGGCTGTGTCCTCGGAATAGGGCCCGCCAATTTGTCCCGGCAATGCAAACGGTGGTTCCTATAAATTGATGTTCTCACCTCGGAGCGAGAAGATATATTGCAAAACGAGTTGCGGGAAATGTATTCGGATACAAACCAGGACGTATTGCAACGAGAAATGCAATCCAAGTAACCATGTGAGCGTAATATACTCACTTATCCTACAAATGCACGACGGTATGAACATTCTTAAAATTCCTAGACATTGCCAGTGTATCATTCGTATCTACCATAAGTAGAGAACAAATGATCTAACTTCTAGGCTCTACAGGATAGTTCCTAGGCCTTACCATGTTCTACTTTATGTAATTCTTCGGAGACACTCCGTAGACATTTTCCAGCTTCAGCATGTTATTTTCAGAAGACTTCCTGGCCCGGGGACTATAATTTAACACTAGGTTCGCGTAGATTTCTTATCAGATTTCTATTACTGAAATGGTGCTTTAATAAGTGAAGTAGATTTAGATTTTAAAATGAAATAGAAGACTTAGACAAAAATGAATTCGGGTGTATGCTTCATCTCTTTATATGGATAAATGTCAGTATAAGTGGTTGACGAAAAGTGTAAACGGTTTCTCTAAAACCTTGTAAAATCTAAACCTGTCAACCTAAAAACTAGTGTTAACTATATTATTTTCTACCCTTTAAACCTAAAATCTAGTGTTGACTATATTATTTTCTACCCTGAAGTTCTGTGACCTTTGGTGTCCGAACTTGGTCTGCCTGTGGCGGTCACGAGGGGCGGAAGAGGTATTCGTCGCGAGAACTCACGCGTTTTGCATTTAACGAGGCGTCCCAGATCGAAAACTCTCGCGATTCGCACGCGAGCGTGCGAGTATCGACTCAGTTGTTGGTATCACCCACCGTTTTACGATTTCTCGGAAGTGCATCACGCGAAGAAGAAAGGAAGACGTTCCTTTCTTCTGCGAAGTTAAAGACAAAGTGAGAGGAGAGCACATCGCAGCGAGGCTGATGGGAATAGCCTGCGGAAGGTTTAACCTTCGAATTATGAAGAAACCCTTGTCTCTAGCGGAGCTAGAGTTCCTCTTCCTCGTGGAATTTCGACAAATACAATCGTTATTAACTTTAAAAGTGAGGCTGAGATTATAGTTTCTTTGTAGCCCTATAATCTCAGTTACGTTAGTAGGTATTAGCGATGAGAGTGGAAAAGAAATCTTGCTGTAATCGCAGAAACTAATTCTATCGATAAAATATAGCGATGATGAGCATTACTAGGTGTAGAAATTAATTCTGTGTTTCTATAATCAATCATTTACAACTTTAGTTCTTTTTGGTACATTAAAGTACCAATCTTTTAATTCCTCAAACTGATTTCTATTTCAATGTATCTATGCACATCTCTACGCACATAAAATCTACAGATCATAAAATCGAAGGATTAAAATTAATATACGACGTGCGTAAATAGAAAAGTATACACAATATCAACAACGAAATATATATTACACTGTTGAGAAGAAACATTCATTAAAATCTCAATTTTTTATCTGAATATGGAAAAACATAAATTTCCATAAAAATCCACAGAAAATAATTGGAGTTTATAAGAAACAGATAAAGGAAGACAACCCTCGAATTCTATTAAAATTTAATTACGCGTTAATTAAATAATCGTAGGTCCTATTTATATCGTGGTCGCGTAATATATTTGAGATTATGTTGGAAACCAGCCTTCCTCCGTACTGCGCCTACACACACGCGATTATGTAATTACTCCGGTACGACATGTGCGCTTTCTTCTGATTTGCGTAATAAAGTCTTCACAATAACGATATTAAGAACAGTAATGACAGTAATATTTCAAACAAGTCATCACGTGTAGCAATTAGTACGAGCTTTACACAATTACAGTAAACTGGCTCTCTGCCTCCGTCAAGGTTAACTCGGCGACTATATTAAACGGACATTGCACATTCGCTTTCGCGATCAACCGTTTGCCACGGAGTTTCTGCATATTGTTAGACCACCCTGTATTTTCAGCTGAACTCCCAGCCACCGACGCCAACGGCCACGAAATTCCTAAACAGCCCAGACGGCTAACCGCGGTCATCTCAACTATTTACCGCGGGAATTTTGTTTTGCTTTTTCGAATAAAAGTTGCATTCTGATTATTCCTCCGTCCATGGATTATTTGCAGCCGTCGTATCAGATTGTATCAGAATATCAAATTTCACAATTTTTAACAAAACAGATTAAAACCTTCTTAAGCAATACGGGACAATTGTCGTGGACATTCAAAAGCTAGACAAAGTGAAACTATTCCTTAACAGTAAAATCCTTAAAAAGAGGTGATAAAGAATAGTTAATATTTGTAATCACTGATAATACATAAGTCTGTAATAAAAAACATTCAATATTTGAACGACAAGTCGAGAAAAACAGTTTGACGCGGATCATGTTCTTTACAGATTCTAATACATTCGTATTACCGTCACAATAATATTTTAACTCACCGTACGTCCGTTTCACTTAGGATTCTCCAGTGGTCTAAAGTGACGATGCAACCGAACCTGCGAAAAGGTTTCGTGGCGGGGTTAGCGAACTCCCGGGGACCGCGGAGCAAAAACCCGGGAATTTGCAAAAATGAACAATTATAGGAATCCAGAGTAGTCGTCCCCGGGTGCCCCCTCGTCCTTTTCTCCTTCTTCTGTCTCCCTCCATCAGGAGCGTTCGGTCTGGTCCAGCGGCACGACGGTCGAAGGGAGGACGTATGCGCGGATCGTTTGAAGTGGCACCGTCCCCGCGCTTTAGCTTTCTCGGTTTCTTACCCGTAGCCTTCTTCTTCTTCGTCTTCTTCTTCGTCTTCCTCTCCTTCTTTCAGCGCCTCTCCGTCTCGCGCACCGCGACAGCCGCGCGCAACAGCACCACGGTGAGCCCTTTCGGTATTCGTTTGTTTCATGGCGGCTCCCTTCGTGTCTCCTGTCCTTCTTCCATCGCTTCCTTCCCCCTTTCGCCTTGTCTCAGCGTCGGCGTCGATCCGCTCGGGGCCCTTCGATGCGCCTTCCTCCTATTGCTGCGGGGACCCTATGTACCGCATAGTTGCGGCATTGCTCCTCGGGCAGGGCCTCGTTTTACAACCTTGTCCAGAGCTTCGTGGGGAGGTACCGGACCTCCGTAGGTGTTCACCCACTCTACGACAATGGGATACGCCATAGCATACTATCCTACTTGAAAAGTTTAGGGACGAGTTAAATAAGACACGAACGATTTTTTAACCGACTTCGAAAAGGAGGAGGTTTCTCTATTCGATATGTATATATTTTTTTTTTTTTCGTTTAATTCTTTGACTGCGTATACAAGGTCTACATAGACTGTTGATATTTATCAGAACGTTAATATCGAGATATTGGATCGAATTTGTCTAATTTATTCTTTCGAGCATGTTCCAACATCAGTTATTTAGGATTAGGACTTTGCATTTCACTCTTCTGTGTGACATTGTGGCGTATTTCTGACATGTTATTTTTACACGCTCAAAAATTTGTGTGTTCTTAAAATGTGAACTAATATTAAACTTGTTCTTTTTGAAGAAAAAACATTGTATATACTTTTCGTTAATCTTTGTAACAATTCAAAACGCAATGGGTGGTTCAGCTTTTTGAATTCGATTTCTTATGACTTCGTCACAAATATCGCCAGTGGGTCTATTCTGTAAATAGTTTTCTCAAAATACGTACAAATAACCCTGTTGTTCAGTTTTCCAGAAATTTATCGTTTATATATTTTATTTTAGATTTTGTCCACCTTGCAAGGAGGAGGACTGCACCCTCTTGCCTCTTCATCTGCACCGTCTTCCTTTCTTGAATAGAGAATGATAATAAGCACAAATATTCGAAACGTGTTCGTTAAAATGCGTGGAAAGATGTCGCGCAACGATTAAATAATACCTTGTTCGAGACTGGGAAATTACCATTCTTTAATTTGGAATGAAGATGTTGGGTTCGAACGGGGTGCATTTTTGCCCGCGAAAACGACCGCGATCACAGCTGTCCCCGTCGCGTCGCGTCGCGGCCACCAGCAGGTGCGCTATTATGTAATTCAGGTTACGTGACGTTTTATTTTTTACTGTGAGAATTTCCGCGAGGCGAGGCCCGACCTTGATTGACAAGCTATATCGATTCAATTTATCGGACTAGGCATGCCGTTTTCTTTCGTCGCTTCGCCGGTAAGAAATAAATTAATTCGCATACCCGAGGAAGCGTACGACCGTTTCGCGTAAATTTATGCGTTTCCATTGAATTTATTTCTCGATGTCCCGATAGGCTCGCGGGCTTCGCGTCTCTGTCGGTAGATACGACGCTAATTGAACGAAAAAACCAAGTATTCGCGACGGCGAATGCGAAGATGTCACGTTGACGAGGGAGGGGGCGATGTGGAATCGCGAGAGAAGGGCACATCTGCCCTCAGAGACGTCTTCATTCGTTTTTTTATGCAGTTTTTCTGGCCCCTAAGGAACCAGAGGTGGTATAGCAACCAGCAGACGCGATGTACACTTAACCAGACTTGGGCATTTTTCATTGAAATGAAAACAAGAAATAACTACTTGAAAAAAAATGATATCGATTCATTTGAAATAATAGCTTTGTTCAAATAACGAATTATTTCGTTATTTTTGTATTTCAAATTTAACACGTTCCTTATCTATTTGTGGTACATATTGAACTTGGCCTTTAGGCCACGTGATCATACATGGTGCACGCAGACATATTTATTTAATGCGCTACCGAACGTGGAACTGCTTGTTCTTTCACGTTCGTCGCTTTTAAATTCAAAATCGTCATGTACTTGTGTGTTAATTTTATTATTAACCTAACAAGTCTTTCAATTATTCTTCTTTGTAAGAAGGAACGAGAGAAACGCGTGTCCTATATCAGACAAACCCTCGATCGTATCATTTATATCTGCTGAATAGAGTTCAATTTTGAAATGTCTGCTTTCGGTAATAACTTAAATTTTCGTATCTTCTGAGAACGTGTTGATTTATTATTATCCTAACGAGTCTTTAAATTATTCTTTCGCGTTAGAAGAGCGTTAAAGGAAAGGAGAATAAGAGAAAGGATTGGAGGAATGCGTGTCGTTAGATTCGAAATGGTGATGACAAATGCGTGGAGGGACGCATTCAATCGTCATCCCGTTCCCCTGCATCGATTATTCATTCGATACATTTGTAAAAATCAAACGGATCTCGGATCGAGGCGGGCAAAGACACGTGGGTTCGGTTAGGCCGCCGCAGAAGCCGAACGGACAACCGAACGACGGCTTCATTTCGTATTCAGGCTGCGCATGCGCCAGTTGTCACCGCTGACACATCGTTCGTCAATCCGTTTCTGCACACAAAGCTGCGGAAGAATAAAAAGGACGCGCCGGCATGGGCGCACCCCGAGGAACGTCTCAATCGGCATCGATCGATCCGATCGAAGACGTCTTCTTCCTCGCCAGGGAACGTGCACGAGCTCGCGAGATCATTCCCACCGACTATATTCGATTCTGCTTGTCCCCGTCTATTCACCAACAGTTTCAAAGTCGAAGTAAAGCCTATATTATAAAGTTGTAACTTTAAAAATGATCTAGTGGGTTGTTCCTATACCTAAATGTACGCATTTCCATTAAAAAATCTAACAATTACGGTAGTGCTTATTTTTATAACTTCTTTAAAATTTATCAATTCTAACCAGATTTATTTTGTTTAAGACCTCAGCTTCAGAATTAAATTATTTAGTTTCTCAGTGAAAATCTTTGTCACCCATGCGTAAGTGAATTGGCACCGAACGTATTAATTGCACCGCGCCTATCAAGTCCATAGAAGTCTAGCCTAATCATTGTTCCAAATCTAGCCTATTATTGTGTAAATATTCACTAACTTAAATTATCTGTTTATTGTTCCAATTATTGTTAATTATTTCCCTAAATTCCAAGACAACACCACGAAACGTTTCGTATAGAGGCTGCGCCAAGGAAGTTCTGCAAAAAGACTAATTCCGACGTGTCCACGAAATCGAGCTGCTTCTGCGCGCCGATGGCTATCTCGAGCAGCTGCCGTTTTTCTCCAACGTTGGTTTTTTATGCAATCTCTAACTCTCATTTGCCGTTTCATGAAAGATGTAACGCGTTGATGCGCGCCTTGCTATCTCTCTAAGTAAGAAGGTTGAGGTCGGAGTGGATCGCCTTGGAGCCAGAGAAGCGCCCCGCCCACCGTCTCGTCTTTGCTCCGAGCCCTTTGCGTTTTGTATATACTCTTCCTCCAAAACCGTAGGCCCCGTGCGTTAAGCCAGCCTCACTCCAGGAAAAAAATCCTCGCTGGCAAATCGTCTCGAGTGGCACACGAGGGTGTCGAGCGGACGGATTTTCTAAACACGTTCATGAAAAAGAACAGTAAATTGAATCAGACAGTGTGTCGTTATTTAATTAATAAGAATCCTCTCCTAAATCAATCGATAAGGAAATCATTCTATCGTGCATCGATCGAGTATGATCCTCTTATTAAGCGTTTGTATCATGATAACAAAGTGTGAACATTGCGATTTTATCCAACCTTTGCATCACGATAACAAAAGGTAGAGATATTGCAATTCGATCTAACTTTTGCACCACAGTGTCTACACATAATATCAAGAAAGAAAATTAACTTTCCATCTACAACCCCTCACCTAAACCAAACGCAAAGCCTGCAATTGTTTGTTGAAGTAAATGGTACACCTAACGACGAAGAAGCCTGTTCTTCGCATTTGGCATCGATCGAGTTTGAAATTTGTATAGAGGTCGTCTCCCTTCAATTTTACATGTCCGTGTCTACCGGCATTTTTGACGATTCAATTTGCCAATCAAGATTGGGCCAAAGTGTCGCGTGTAAGTCAGGCTTAAAGCTTCGCAGCCTTTACACCCTCGGTATCATGCCGGTCGCGTTTCGTAGCGCGTAAACCACGCCACGAACCGACCGTGATCCATTCAACGCGAGATCCCGACCTGAGCCTATCAGATACCCTTTGTCGATCGATCCTCTTTGTGAATCGCGGCCCGCGGTTTGCCGGTATCGCGTTACCCCTCCAGAGGTATGTATAAGCGGGTGGTAATGTTGGAACACGTACTCCTAATTTATACGTTCAATTTGCTAGTCTAAATATTGGCTTGGACGAAAAGTTCGCGCTGATTTCGAGGTGAAACCAGCCTGGGGCAAGCATTTTTGATCTACTTGTATATTTAAATAGAGTGAGATATAGGGATATAGAGATACTCAAGAATTTTTTATTTGAAAATCAACTCAATGGAAGATCTGTTTGCTAGGGTTTATTATACATATTTTCGATAGTAAAAGAATAAATTTTATTTATATTTGTTAAGTAGAATAGCGACATTGAAACCATTACACGATAAGTTTTTTTTTTTTGAATAAATGAAGAAATCATCCTTATGATGTAATGGCTCCAGCATCGCTATTTTATTTAAAGAATCTAGATAAAAATTATTATTTTATTATTCAGAATAGGTATAATAAATCCTAGCAAACAGATCTTCCATCGAGTCAATCATTTTCAAATAAATAATTCTTGAATATAGCTATAATTTTCAATTAATCACGGTGGCTTCCCCCTCGAGTCAAAATTACGTAGAAGAAGCTTGGAATTTCAAGATACAATTAAATTATTCGTTTACTGCAATTGATGAAACGAGACGGGCCCTGGTAACCTAGATCGCGGATCTATGAAAGTGTTGCGAGCGGTAAAGCTCCCTCTCCTTTCTTCTCGACGAAAGGAGAGGGAGCTATATGCTTCTCCGATGAAAGTACGTGACACCGGGAAATTCTTCCAAATTAAACGGTTCCCGCGGCTAGACGTTTTTGCACCCGACCATTACCGGTCTCGTGTCGTAACGACGAAATTAACGATCCGTGAAACCGATGCCGCGATCACGACGTTCGACCATAAATGCGCGATTACGATTTTTGCGCTACCATCCAGGGCCGCGGATCGCGGAGTCGTAACTTCCCCGTCAACGATTATTAGCAAACACCGAGTTACTTAGGAATATGGAATGGTATTGGCTTTTAATTGAATCCCCGCGCACGGTACAGTAAATTCAGCGAGAAATCCACGATTTCCTGGCATACACTTTGTATATACCGCCTTTATGACTTCATTCGATTGAAAATGGAAACATAAAGGCGTAATTTATTTTGTTGTCGCTGACCTGGACTCTGGGAACTAGATTCTTAGGAAATTTGCGGTTAAGAAATACACTTTTTAATGCAGGAATTTATTATTGAGAAGTCGGCGTAGAGTATTCAATTTTTTTTATATTAATACTGCAATATTACGTGTATACGTACTCTCGTTAATGTTATACTGTACACTCCTAGCATTAAAAGGAGAAAAAGTGGAGTTTAAATGTTACTCTAAACTACGTCTTCTTCTTAACAATTTTTTAAACGATTCTCTTTACAAAGTGTGGCCTTCAGTTGAACATCGAGAAGCTGGTATATTATATAGTCGTACCATGAAAATGAGAGAATGTAGATGAGAGGAAACTCTCACCAGTTGAGTATTGACTAAATTCCTGAATTCCTCTTAGAAATTTATAATTTCAACGGCAACCTAATTGGAAATGGGGTCGACTTGCTTCAGTACCAATTATTAGCGACATAATCAGTTAAATTGCTCCGGAATGGAGCGTCGATATTTGAATAAAAAGTTTGTTTCAAAAAATTAGTATCTAGTCGTCGACAATTCTTCAGTTCGAAAAATTACCTCAGCTATGAACCTCGTTGAATCAATCCACCAATTTAGGCGACAAGGAAAGTTCGAAGTAGGCTATCCTAGCCTAACGTGTCCAGATTCCGTGAATTCACAATTCCTTGAAACCTAACGAATGATGGTTTATCAATAACTTAGGTGTCAGGAGTTACTCCTAAAACATCCTCCTTTATTGCAAGCAAGTAAACTATTTTATAATAAAGAAATGAGTCCAACGATCGGGTCAGGTGACAAGGAATGGTCGAGGTAGGCTACCCCATTCTAACGAATTCAGATTCCGTGAATTCACGTTCCTCGCGGTCATGCACCAACGAGGAAAAAAACAAGCCGTTGATAACGGATAATCGCAGCGATATCAACGTCACGGAACAGTCACTTGAACTTCATCGAACGTCGTAGCGTTATAGTCGCGGCATTTCCGTGACGGAAACGTCGAGAAAGGTGTTTTAACGGTCCCTGGTACGTGTCTTTATAGCGAGTCTATACGCACGGCGAACCGTCCGACGATGTCAGCGATAGAGGATGACGTCGACGGGGTGCTAGACTCGCTCGATTCGGATTACATACGGCGATCATACGTTCGGCGAGTTGTCCAGCGATTTGAATCGAAAAGTTTTCCTTGCACGGCCACCACACCATCACCGGGAACGGCCGCGATAACGACGAGGATCGATGAGCCGCTGCGCTGATGATTAGAAACTTTCTTTCATTATAAAACCGCCTGCAGCGACGCGAGCAACGACAGCGAAACGAGGGCCTACGGAATTCTTTGTTATTATTAACCCGTGCCGTACTAGCTAGGTCGATACACCTACCACTCTAGAATTAAGTGCCGACCTCTCCGTGGAAACATGCAGGAGTGACATCAATCCGTGCAACTTTTCAATCGAACATTCCTCAGAGCTAGGGGCAACTTCCCGAATCCTCCATCGTGACAGATGTTTTATTTATGAATATATTTTGAGGCAGTCGGCAAGAGATAGTTACGTGTTTAATAATTGTTTCTACGCTTGTTAAATATACTATTATACGAGCCGTTCGTTGCACAAATCGTTTAACTCCATTAAACAAAAAATTGAGAAATGCGATGAAGTAATGTACAAGTAATAATAACGTGATGTAATAATGTCTGTTTTTTTAATGGTGTTAATCAGTATTATTCAGAAAAGTTATTACAAATATAAAAAGTAATGACTGCACCAAGTGCTTTGACACTTAAATTTAAGATTTTTCAAAAAGTGTAGTTAATCGATTTGCGCAGTGAACGGCTCATATAATGGTAGTATTGATTCGAGTCTTCTGGGTTATCGACTACGCGTCGAGCGCGGCGATGTGTTAATATTTTTAATAATAATTAACGATTAGATGCGTGTACGCAGAGTGCTTTGGCCAGAAGCATCCAGCACTAAAAGGATTAAACGGTACAAGGTGGATAGCTCTCGACAGCCTTGAGCAGTGAATCGTTTTCCAAGCAATTCGAGCGAACGTTTCGCACGGTACACGCAATATATTTTTTCGAAGTATTAACCCTTTGCACTCGAGGCCCCTTTTTCTGGTATCTACCAGTAACGCGAGACGTTTCTTACCATTCTAGAGCTAACCTATCTAGATTCGAGAATAAGTTCACCTTTGCCTCACCGACACTTCGAACTCCAAACAAATTAAACCTAAAGAAACGTTATTGCTGATAGATTTGCCGCGTGAAACCTAATGGTGACTGAGAGTCACCTCTGTCAACTCGAGTGCAAAGGGTTAAATCGCGAGGCAATTAAAGGGTTCTCTGGTACTTGATTACTTGTATTGCTTATCGCCAAAATGCAACTGCTCGTTTCGAGCCTCGTTCGCATCTTCCGCTCCATTCTTTTTTTTCTCCTCCACTCTCACGCATAGACTAGGGCGAGTTTACAACATTTGCTTAACACGGAATACAGCCCCAGAAAGAAGTCCACGCGTTTGCCGAATCGAGGAAATGTCGCGTAACTCGAATACAGCTGGAAGGTTTCCATTGTTCGCGGGCTAAGAGCCATTAGTGGCTTTTATATATAGGCTGTTACGTATATCCGTAAGGACTAGATGTGAATTATGCAGTGGTGAGGCCAGATATGAAAGCTAGGTCGTCGGAGTTCGTAGGTTCGTGGTCGGCATACCGTGGTGCAGCGGCATCCTGCCTTTGTGAATGTTTTTCTGGCCCTCTTTGCCAGCCACTGTTCCCGTAGTTGTTGCATCGCGCACTTACCGTGTGCAACCAGACAGCTGTGTCCGCGAACCAAGTCGAAACCAACATCACTCCAAAGTACGAAGTAAAGCGACAGCCGAAGAAAGATTCAAACTTGATTCGTTACGACGATAGCTATGTATAACCGCGGTCGTCTATACACCCGCGTCACACTGCCGGAAAGATCGATGCACTTGTGGCACGTCTACGTCATAGACAAGAGAATGAAAATTCGTTTCAACCGTTGTTAGCATGCATTACCCTCGCTATTTAACCCTTTCAGACCTTGAATTACTTTTCTTTTCTCGTATCAATGTAATTTCATTTTTAGGGTTGGAAAAAATATAAAAAAATAATCCTAATAGTGTACCGTTCAGAGAAAACTGGTCTTTTTTAACGTGTATAAGTAAGGAGATTCGCAATAAACGATAGTGTCGGTAATGTACGAGTCCTCAACTAAATTTTGTGTCCCCAATTGTGGAGGCCAGGGCTGAAGGGCTGACAACTTGGGCGATAACGCTCCCTGGTGGACGATCACTTGACTGTCTGACTTAAGGGGTTATACTACTTTGGTCGTTTCAAAAAATTGAATTCTTTTTTTGCTTAAATAATCGTAATATTTATTACGATATTTAAATACGATATGTATCATTTCGTATACATATATCGATGTACGTATCGTAAAGTTGTCTAAACAATTTTTTCTTGTACATCATTGATTCGGTATGAACTCTTTAAATTTCCAAAAGTTTTTGTTCTGTAATTTTAACGCTTCTTAACGTGTTAACTTTTTGTAATTTGTTATATATTTAGCTTTAACAGCATTTATTAATATCACGTGAAATATGCTTATATTGTTACTTACCTTTACATAATTTTAGGAAATTTCTTTACATATTTCTTTCCATATTCTTTACATATTTTATGTATATTGCATACGTCGCTCTTAAGCCAATCATTTGCATTTCAATTTCATACTGTTATTTCATAATAAATATCGAAATCGATGATTGATGGAATAGTTCTATTTAACTTGTCGTGGAACTGTTTGAACGTGTGTAGAGTTGTTTGTTACAAAGTTTAATATGTGTTGTGTACGTGATTCTTAATCCTATCTATTGCATTTTAATTTCGTACTGTTATTTTATAATAAATACAGAAATGTAACAGTTTGTGTTCTATTTAACTCGTCGTTAGGTTTCTGAAGGGGGATAGTATGTCGTTGGACTCGTCACTATCCGTGAGAAAGAGGTATCAGCGAGTTTCACCCGAAGTCTTGCTTTCCGTCCGGCAGTTTCTTTCAGCGTTTGATAAAGAAGAATTTGTTCTTCTTGACCGCGGTCGCCGCCGTCGTTATCCCCCACGGCAATTTCGCTGTTTTGTCAAGGCGGACACGACAGGTTGTACGCGGGGCCCCTCGAGGAATCCTTCGTTCCTCTCACAGTGGCTTCTGTCTCCCTCCCTCGTTTCGGTGCCCCTCTGGCTGGGGCTATCCTTCTATCGTTCTCTCTTCGAGTCACGGGATTAGCCTAGCGGAACCGTAGAAACATACGGCGGCTGTGGGAAATAATGACAGGGGCACCGCGCTCGCGCGCACTCGTTTGCTCGTTCGTTGGTCCCAACGTGCTCGACCGCCAGATCCGGAAGTGGCCACGAAAATTTTTCATCGCTAAATCACCTTGATGTCCTCGCGCGCGTCTTCCTCGCCGTTCGATCGTCGTCGTATATACTCGCCGGCCAGACTCGACTTCCTGTCCGGGTCGATAGAAAGATGGCTCGGACACCGTGAAGGCTCTCCCGAACCGTGAAGCCTCGACCCAAAAACGGCGACGCGATTTCTGGGAAACGGGGGCTTGTGGGACCGGAAGAGACGCCCACCCTGCTTTACTCACGGTTACGTAGTGTCGTTCAACACTTTTCATTCCGTTGGAATCGTTCGCTTTTCCAGCGGAGACCCAACTCTAGATGTTAACCCCTTGCACTCGACAACAGTTTCATTATAGAGAGCAAGAGAGCTGACAATTTAGATGTTGGTTTTAATTGGAGTTTGTTCCGAAGTTCACAGAATTTGTTGCAGTTCAGGATGACACGTAGAACGTATTTTATATTAGATGCAGAATACATGTAGTATAAATTATGTTTGTTTTACATATGCGGATGTCTATGCAAATTCATCCAAAGTATAGAACAAAAATTGAAACCCGAATAAAATATGTCTTATCTTTTAAACGGTACAGCATGTTTATTATTATTGATATTTTATATATTCTTGCATTTGAGGACATCGGAATTGTGTGTATACCGGCTGAAAGGAAACTTGATCATTCCACTGAAAGAACCTATAGAGTATCTGCATAAGTGATGTTTGCATTTTCAAGAAAGGTTTCTACTTTCAGAAATAACTTGGACTGTATCATTACTGCCTTCTGAAATAAGTACGCTTATAAAATTCTTACTTTTAGAAATAACAAACTTTCGCGTGTCTGTTTTTAGAAATAACTTCGACCGTAATCTTCCTACTTTTAGAAATACAATGAATTTTTAAATTCTTACCCCTAGAAATAATCTTAGCTCCGGCATTTTCACCCTTGGAAATATCTACAACATTAACATTTCTGGATATTACAAGATAAAAGAAAAGAAGCTGAAATACTCTACTATAAGAACTTATAGAGTTCTACATATACAATAGTTCTATCTATGGTTCATGTCTCAGCGTAAGTGGTGTTCAATTTTCAAGATAGCAATGCTATTAGACACACGAGTTTATGTCGCACGAAACTCGGAGCAATAATGGATTTAAAATGACTGAAAATACTGCTATCCCTCATATAAATGTTGTTCACTAAATATAGATTCAATTCAGGGTCATTCTCTCTAACTTTCCGGTATACTACAAACGCGTGATTTCCGATTGGTGGAATGTGGTTGGATAGGCACGCTAATTGATGATGATTCCAGCTCGTTTGCGGCAGGATGGACAAGTATGTTTGATGCTGGTGTGTATATACTCGGTTCAATCGATTCTGTTCATACTATCGCAAACGTGCAGAAGGATCTGCTCGTGTAATCGTTTCCGATTGGTAGAGTACGTATCATGAATCTCGTGCTATCAATAGTTGAAATGCGCTCAGCGTTTCCTATGCACGAGTGATAGGAAATATGAGAAAGAAGGATAAGACTTGGAAATTGATCAGCTTTTGTCAGCTTGGCAATCGAGCAGGAATGATTAACCCATTCACTGGTAACTACGAGATGTCTCGTAATTGAAATTGATTGCAATTACTCGATGGATAAGTTTATAGCCTTTTGAGTCACGAATTATTGCAAAAGAAGATCGTACACTTTCTTTTTAAAACAACAAATTTAATATCACTCTTTATTATCAAAATAATAACCTGGGTTACATGTCAACGCTTTAGAATCATTGAGACTGTTGTCGCGTGCGATAATTCAGATTAAGATACGCTTCCCGGGGTGTAGTACAAGATGGGTGACCGTTTTTCGGAAAAGTAAAAAGATGGCAAAGGAGTTGAAAACAGCTGGTTCGATCTTTCTTGTAAGAAAGAAAAATAAATCCTCAAAGAAGAAGTGTCTCTCACGTCATTTCGACAATCTTTCTCTACCGACCAACCAAGAGTTTCTCGATGCTGCTTACAATTCTGTTATCAATATTATACGAAATAAGAAAAACTGGTCAAAGAACTCGACTCACATTGCATCAGACGACGTTTCAATTAGCCTACGACTAAGACTTGCAATTAATCAAGAATTGCTCTACATCTACATCATCTACGATTCCCTTTCCTCGCACCATCAGGTGTCCCTACTCTGTGACTGATCCTTCATGCTCCGCACATTACACGAGGAGCGTGAAGGTACTTGACGAAAGAGAACGAGTCTAGCTAAGTACTCGACGCTCAAGAACTTTCGGCACTACGCGCTGCAGCATTGGATTACTGCTGGCATAAATATTCGACGAACGCGTCAAGGGTGGAGGGCCGAGGGTGCAGGGCGGCGGAGGGGTCCGCGGAACAATGAGCGAAAGAGAAATAGCGAGAGAGGAGGCAGAGAGGAAATAAGGGACAAAAAGAGAGAACGAGCGAGCAATATTAACGGGAAGTTTAATCGTCGACTGGTCCAGGGCTGTCAGCTCGGACGCACGCCGGGTCAGTCGGGCCCCTGAGGTCAATTAGCGCTTTTCAATAGTCTCCTCTCGTTCTGATCTCCGAAAACACAAGCAACCGCGTCGCGTTTCGTACAATCGCAACCTCTATTCTTATTAAAAAGTCTGTCAATCTTGGTTTCTTCGTTTCTGATCGAGTCTATTTTTAACCGACTTCGACAAGGAGCAGGTTACTCGATTCGACATGTATACTTTTTTAATCGGAATGAAACCTCTTGCACCTGGTAGAGTGTGTCTCCCAGGTGATCCCGCTATCAAGACATTTTGCGATTTCACATTTTGTACCTGTTTTTTGTTTTTTAATATATAAATTTTGTATATTATAAGCTATTAAATAGATAATTATTAACATGTAAACCATTTTCTCAATCATAAATGCTTAGACATTATAATTCAATATGAAATGCTACACTTTTATTATATTGTCTATAAAATACATTTATTGTTAATTAATATACATGTATAGATGTATATACTGATAAATAGATAACGTATCTAAAATAAAATTGATTATATGCATATTCATGAATATATCATATCAATAAATTGTAAATAAATATAATTCCAATAATTCGATAAAAATGTACTAATTTAATAAGTTCATAAATATGTGTATAATCAACTTTATTTGTGGACATTCTTTCTGCCGTAATATCGTTTGCCATAAACGCGTAAACATCCGGATTCCACTTACGAATAATTTCAACTCCGTTACTTTCCACGATTCGATCAAATACAGATGCGAAGACGAGACAAGAGTGTACGACTAAATTGTACGTATCCCTCGTGTTTTATCTTTTTATCCGTACGCAACGCCACTAGATCTCTCTCTTCTCGTTGCTTCCAGAAATGAGTCCTGGCCACAGTTTCCCTTCTAAACGATGCTTTCACGCGTAGATTGAAAGCTGAATGTAAAAGTTATCACGATCCTGCCTGATGGAAAACTGAACACAAGTCGCACAGCAATTACGTCCGTGGCTGAACTATCACGTTAATTGCGTTCACGCCTCGCGAGCATTTCTTCCTCGGATTCTCCTCCAGTCGGTACGGCACACCCTTCCAGTTTTTCTTTTTCTTTTTTAACGATGCCTTTACTCCTTGTAAGAAATATTACATGTACGGTAACATAAATATCAAAGAATAACGCGAAAGTTTTTTTCTACGATTGGACAGTGTGATATCGATTGAATATCACACTGCGATATGATGAATGTTTAATATTTATACCAGCAATTTACACTTTGTTTCGATTAGTTCTATCGCGTTGCGTATTGGGTGGCCTAGTTTGTTTGTGGAATAGAGATTTAATTATTTACAACTAACTCGTATTTAATTTACATCTAAAGTGCCTACTGGATGGTCTTGTCTGTTTTAGCTGTGATGGTGATTCGTAGCATTGTATGTAACTCCTAGTGTCAGACACGTTTAGTAAATATAGTATAATAATTGGTAAATATGGAAAAGTTGGATACTTGAGGGGGTTTCCATTATGCACCTATTATTTTGTTTTTTTCTTGTTTCTTTTTGATAATAAACGAAGGTTTGTGTTGATGGCCACTGCAATCCATTTACACAAACTTTAATAGCCACGACATTTCGCGTATTATACTCTTACTATTATTATAATTATCAAGTACATTTGCAATCTGTTAGAAGAACATCAATAAGCGATATTTGTTGGCTACTGAACTTCGTATACATTGAGAAGTTGCAACGACCATCAGGTTGAGACTTGGGTCATGTATATAGATTTATTGTAATGGAGATCAAGTCGATAACTTAAAAGAAAATACTTCAGGTTAAAGTTCGAGGCCTTTTTTTAGTATCTACCAGCAACACGAGATGTTTCTTAGCATTCTATTGCCATGATTGCTAAGCTATCTAGATTTGAGAATCAGCTCACCTTTACCTCACCGACAATCATTTTGTTGACACTTCGAGTTCCAAAGAAATTAAACCTAAAGAAACATTATTGCTGATAGATTTGCTGCGTGAAACCTAATGGTGACTGAGAGTCACATTTCGAGTCCAAAGGGTTAATTTCTCCGCCTGATATTTAAATTCTGAAAAGAAAATTCTCGTATTTTACCTGCCAACTGCGTGTGGCCCCTTAAGAAAATCGTAGAAGTCCTGAAGTTCCTGACAATGGCGTCGACGCGTTAAAAATGTCGCGAAGAATTACGTCATGGGATTGATGAAAGATCCAAGAAGTGGTTAGACGTAAATATCAAAGCGCAGGGAGTGCGGGCATATCGAAGATCACGGCACACCCTCCCAGCCGTACTCTGATCGTTTCTCGCGACAGACAGTCGATCACAGGGGTTTCCTCCTCTCTGCAAAGTTATTAAATCGTCGAGTTGTCCTTTTGCACGTTCACCGAGCAGAGCTAGCGAAGACGACCAGAAGGGAAAGAGTGTCGAGGATGAAAGAGAGGAGGAGAAAGAAGTTTTCAGAGAAGTTGCGAGGCCGTCTGTTCCTCGCCGCGGCCGCGGGGAAAGGAAACGAGGATAATGGTTGCGTCTACCTGATTAAGAAAAAGGGAGACGCGAGGCGGTGAACGAGAGAGACAACCCATTAGCGTGGAGTCAACGGCATGGCGAGCCTGTTGGGAGCGAGAGAGTTGAGGATTTTTTCTCTCGGTACCTTTCTCAGTCTTCCGGTTACAAACGAGGGATCGCAGCGCGGCGGAATCGAAGGTTGCGGCGGATCGGGAGGAATAATGGGAAATCTCGCGGGTGAAAAAGGAAAGGTGGGAGTGGTAGCTAACCCAATTACACGTGGAAAGTAGTTGCGGTCGGGCATGTCTCATCTGTTCCACGCGCAACTGTGTTAACCATGTTTCTTCGTGGGATATAGGTCTTTTTGTAATGCGGAGTTGCGGTAGGAATTTTAGTGCAACGAAGATGAAAATGATTATTCAAGCTATCAGACTAGCATTTTTATTTGTTGACCCATTCACTGGCAACTACGAGATATCTCGTTGTTCAAATTGATTGAAATTACTCGAGGGATAAGTTTACAGCCTGTTGGGTCACGAATTATTGCAAAAGAAGATCGTAAATCTGTTTTTAAAACAAAAAAGAACCCGGCTCGTGATATTCATGTTTGGGTAAAAATCTTCATCGCGAGTCAGACTCGTCAAAGTATGGCAAGGAGTTAAACGTATATTTTAGAAGGTTGTGGTGTCTTGTTAATTCCTGTTTATTATGCTACAAATATCTGTTTACTTGGATGTAATGAAAGATTCCAGTCCTCGACAAAGTAACACGAAAGGGCAACTTATTTCTTCACTGAACACACATGAAACGCCAAGTTGCCCCAAGTGTTGATCTTTAGGGATCTCGAGAAACCTAGAGGGTAGATCTCCTTCAAATTGCCACGACACATAAAGAAATTGGCTTACTATTCGGGAACCTAAGTGTTGACTTAGGAGCACCAATTTAGATTCGAAAGGGATTTATTCACGAGTGGAATCGAGTCGTCCTGAGGTACCGGATTGTTTACTAGATGTTTAGGGTGTCGTTACCAAATATCTACATCTCCAAATTTTCTCGATTATCCTTTGTTTAATGAAGTATACACTCATCGAATGGTACAGAACATTTCTCGAAAAAAGTAGTAATAGTAGTAGCGGTAATAATAGTAGCAACAGTAGTAGTACAATAGCAGTTTATTAGTAATTTATGCCTTTCGATTACAGAACAGACTGGGTATATTACATGAAATGCATATCTTACCCTATATTTACATCTGCTCTTTCATACATAATCTACACCCTCGCCTAACTTACTTCCTACGCAACAACTTGTCCTACTTTTCTTAACTGCCTATCTTTGATTGGTCTTTGTTCTTATTTTTCCCTTTCCCTATCCATGTTCCTCTCCTCCCCCAAGCCCACCGTAATTTCCTCATTTCTTCTACCGTCTACTAATCTTATATTTGTTCACGACACGTTGCAGAATCTCTCTCATATCTGTTATTGAAATTTTTAATAAATTTTGATATCTGGTATAAGATGTTTAATAGTACTTATTTGTAAGTATCTGTAGTCGTCGCTTTGCCAGTTCACAGATTCCATACAGTGATTAGATACTATTTTAGTAGATACTATTTCGTTACTGATATACATTATTATTGTAGGACTCCCTACAAAAAATGAGCAACGTAAAAAGCGCAACAACTTTTGATTCACCCTAATATTTTTAGTTTAAGACACTACCTTTTCATCCTTCGTCAAACATCTCAAATCAAACTCCGGTAGTAAAAAGTCGAAAATCCTTCCTTCGATAACTGATGACTTCATCCTTGCTAATCATTCCCGGACCTCTACCTCGTTACCTTACCCTCTACCGGCCATTGAACCTAAGATAATCTCTACCTCTCTATTTTCCGTTTCCTGAATCTATAAAACTCATTACTTTATCCATTGAAGGCAAGAATTGTCCGAAACGTCTTAGCACGAGGAACTCTGTACAGGCTACACTGTATCACTGAAATATCTACATTGACTTCGTTTAACCCCTTGCACTATTTTCACGAGTCTGACTTGTGACGAAAATTTTAGGCCAAACTTGAAAATCACGAGTCAGACACGTTGTTAAATTTATTTAGTTTCAGCGTAGTACAAGGGGTTAATTTCGCCTGACGTTTTAACTAATTAAATACAATAAAACAACGACTCCAGCGAAATAGAACAAACGCACACGAAGTCAAGGGCCTTGTCTCAATGCTTTGGATGTTTCCAACACATTTCGTTGAAGTTTCATGACTAGATCAGGGTCTGAAGAGAGTTCTACTCTTCAACAATAGTGAATGTGTGAAAATATACTATACTGACGAATGGAGTTCCTCAAGGATCCGGCCTCGAGATGCGCTTTCTAGTAGAAGGACTATGGGAAACTATTACAATATATGCCACTTATCCCGGAACCTTCGAATCGAGGGGCATGATTTTCCGAATAATAAAAATCCTAACACGTATAACGAACGTGTGATTGGCACTCGCGAGCCAGCGTTGCGCGCGCACGAGCATGGAACCAAGCACTGCAACTGCACACATGTTGCGGCACCTTCGTGGCCTTCGGGCGTCATTCACTTGCAACGGTCCGAGCCGCTGGCGCTGGTTGCCATCCACTTTCATTACAAGTGTGCGAGCCCGCGCAAGCGTACGCCTTTAATTACATTTTTGCTACGCAACTCCCGAGAGAGATGAAGCGAGAGGTTGTAGGGAACGATGACGGGAGGGTGGGGGTGGAAGGACGACGGCGCAGGATAGACAAGGGATCCGCACAGTGGGCAAATCCATTGATCTACCTGGACAAAACTGAGATGTTTTTAGAGACCTGAATTAATTTTTGCTGTTACGAAATTCTGATGCCAGATTCATAATCAGCGACCACAAAAACTATAATGCATCAATTTTTACGCAAATCTAATAAATTTTTAATGTACATGTCGGCCATATTAAATCCACCATTTAGAACTTCGAAATTCTGATGTCGTTTTAGTAATTTAGTAGTTCATTGATTGGTGACATGGTCAATCTAAAGTCGAAAGAATGAGGCACTTACTACAAATAAGTAGTTTTAAAATGTTTCATTCTAAACTCAATTCGGCAGATTTGAAGAGTATATATATAAATTTTTGCAATTTTTAACCCTTTCAAACCTGGCGTTCACAATTAAGGACCCAAAATTTAAAAATTAAGAAAGATTAATTTTCCTGAAAAACTAACATTATTAGGATTCTTTTTATTTTTTCTATACTAGCTTTACTTCGTGTTAACCCTAAAAATTAAATTACAGTAGTACCGTTGCTCTACCGAACTCATCGATCAAAAATCCTATCGAAATTCCATTTTTGAGTGTTTCGTCTGGATCAACGTTTTTGCCCACCGTGTATCGCTCGGTCGTAGATACAGTTGAGCGCAGTGGTAGCGTAATGTCGTTATCATTAGAAAAATCGATGGTCTCATTTATCATCCGGCGAAAATCGAAGGATTCAGGATCTTCGTTGGAGCGTGCGTCGCCCGACGGGACCGAGTCGAAAATTGGAGATTAATGCGGTGCAATTGAACGTGGTTTGAGAGACAGTGTCGCTGAGATAATAGGGATCCTCGCGAGCGAAAAAGAGGACAAGCGGCAGGAGCGAATCGCGGAAGGCCAGTTAGCCCAGCAGCCGTCCGCGATGCAAATAGATTTCCCGAGACACTCGTACAGCAGTTAATGCATTCCCAGTCATTAATAATCGTTCGCATGAGGCTCCGTTGTGTTAAACGCTCGTTAAGCTCGGCTAGAGGCTTTTAAAGAAACCGTCGAATTAATTCATGTAATTTACAATCCTAGTATGCCACCGGCACGCAACTCCCGGCGACGATGCTACGATGAGTTATAATCATTAAGGATTTCGCATTTTTCTCACCGACGCGGCCCTGTCTTTTCCGCCTTATCGTTCGTATATCCTCGCATTAGAGCCACTGTCGAATACGGGAATTCTATAATACGATTACTGGATGCCGTATCAAAAGTCACCCGACCAGAAACACCAAAGCTCACGGTTAGGGGTGGACGTAATCCGACGCGTTAATTACTCTTCCAACTTTCAACGTTAATTCCGAGGTCGAAGGTATAGCTACGAGAAATACGCGAAAGAATGGGGGGGGGGGGGGGGGCTCAGACGTCGATCGTGGCTTCTTCCTGGTACCTGATTAGGGTTAGGTGGGATAGAAACTGTTTTCCTTCTTTTGCTTTGCTTTTGGTGCATGATGGGATATTTTTTAACCCAATATTGAAAGTTGAAATTATTCATGGTCATTGAGTTTAATATTTTATTTGACCCATTCAATGGAATTACTCAAGGGATAAGTTTATACCCTTTTGAGTCTCGAATTATTGCACAAGAAGATTGTAAATTTTCTTTGTAAAACAACATATTTGATATCACTTTATATTGTTACGTTTCGGATTCACCATTACAACACTTTAATATTCAACAAATATAACAGAACGTCAACAGGTAAACGAATACGATATAAAGGCGTTCTGCTTGTAATGTCAATGGACTAATGCTAAATGTCAAGTATGTGAAAGCATTAATTTGTATAAATCAAAAATGAGATTAATATTAAGTTTGATTAATAGTATACAATTTAATGTAGGCGTTTTAATATTATCTTTCAAAATTGTATTAAAAATTCAATCCTCAAATTCAATTTTACACCACTTAATTCACCGACGAAAACCATACAAGACTACATATTCTGAAAATTTGATCTAGGAAATAACTGGTAGCTGATCTCCACGCGACCGAGCCCCCTTAAAAGCGGTCGACTGTCAATTGCGTGTCGCTGGCGATTAAAGAATCAGTTGGTCACCATAAATAATTAATCGAGCCAGCGAGGTTCCGCGTCACGATTTCGCTGTGCTTACACGGAGTTCGATTTTATGGCGTTCCAAGGTCGAGCCGTGGCACAAGGTGCTCCCGTGACGGATCTCCGTGATCCTGGACGAATCGTGAGAGACAGTGGTCGCTCCATTGATTGCTGTTTACATGCGGTCGTAAACAAGCCATTATGTAATCCCTCGTGAGTACGCTCTCATACATAATTTACAAGCGCCGCTCTCCTCGCCCTCCCCCTTCCCTGTGGCCATGGCGTTTTCCGTTTCGAGGATGAAGACAATGTGGCGTGCGCCTCCTCGGGAGAACTCCGTTGTCCAGTCGTTTGTCTCACCTTGGAGACAGGTTTATGGTACCGCGGGTGTTCCCGTTGCCATCGTTTCGTTCCATCTCACGAGTCAATCATTTTTTTTTCATTTCTTTCGGTAGCTATTGTTGGAAAGGTGGTTTCTACGATTCCAACTGGTCGTTTGTCGATTAGGAGCGGACTGATCCAGTTGGGATTAGGTAGGAATGAACTTCCAGGATAGTCAGAATTATATAGAAATTATTTTCGAATGGAATGTTGCGTGTAATGTATGTTCTACAAGTGAGTACTCTTCATGAGTATTAGCTGTACATTCAGGACTCAAAGAATCGTCTTCCAGGATAGCCAGAATTATATAGAAATTATTTTCCAATAGAAAGTTGCATGTAGTGTACGTTCCACAAGTGAGTACTCTTCCTGAATATTAACTATACATTCAGGACTCGGGGACCATTCGGAACATAACCTCTGAAGGCCAAGGTCTGGAGACTCAATGCTGGGAAAACTGGCCCTTTTATTTTCCGATTTATCGAGTTGGCATGCTTGAAACCACCTTACAACTCCAGTCTTGAGTAAGTCTTGGTGTAAGGACGATTATTCTTAGAAATCTTCTTATCGATGAAAACATACGCGATCATCTGAGGATATAGCCTAATAAGCAGAGGATTACTTTTACTTTTTGTTCGTTTCATTCTTTTGAAATACGTTGGCATCCTTATATTTTGCGAATACTATAGCGATATCTGGATTTATCGTCGATCAGTAAAATTCCAGGATTGATGATTCTATAATCTTGCTTTTAAACGTAGTCTATATATGACAACTAAGAAGAAGATTGTCTATATATGTTGTCTTTTGTCACTAACTTGATTTTTCTTTGTTTCAGGTAAGCCACGGGAACATATTAAACGAATTCGCAGTTGATTTCCAAAGAAACTTCTCATCACAGGTATTTACATATCACTAAGTCATTCATAAATATGCAGTTTTTCCGGCGTGTGTTTAAAATGGGAATAAATAACACCATCTACTAACAATCAATCAAACAGAAAATCTCCTTTGATTTTTTACAACCTCGATCCATTAATTTTTTTATTGTGACGATTGGAATACTTATTTATATATCTTCTTTAACTATTATGAATTATATGTTCTTCAGTGATGTAGTCAAGACGTTGCTCTTTTTTTTGTTCGAATTCAAAAATCGTTTATTCTTTTATGAACTTTCTTTTATAAACTACAGTCACAAATGATTGAATATAAAGGTACAGGATTAATTTCTACAATTAATATATATTTTAGCGAACAGATACAAGGGGCCCCTGCTCGAGGGGACCTGAAGCGATGCCCACTTAACGTCACGCACCTGTTCTCTCTTTTTCTCTTTCTCCTCGACCGCGTCTTGAGAACTTGGCCAGCGACGACTCATTAAAAAGGCCTCGTAGGTTTTCATTCGTCGCGGCGATTTCATACCGCGGGATTCGCGCCTCGTACCGCGTCGCGTCGCGGCGCTTCCTTTCGTCCCACTTTTTACCCCGTCCGACGCGTCAATTAATCAGAGTCACCGTTTCAGCTTCCGCGAGAACTCACTCGAAACATTCGATGCGACCTTCGATCGGAATCGATACCATTACCCTCGCTATGATTGCGATTTTATTGGCGCCTGAGCTGCATATACTTTCTTTCATTCGAAAGAAGAAATGAAGAAATTCGTGTACCCATCGAGAGTCATTAACTCTTTGTATTCGTCAAATCAATTTTTAGAAAATATCAGCTTACAGGGAATGACGAGATGAAACTTTTTTATATTTACAATTTACTCATAGGATGCTCAATTTCGGAAATAAAAATTGAAAAGTTAAAATTTCGTTGCAAAAATTGAATTTTAGGAAAAAGGTCATCTAAATTTTCAATGTTTATCTCTGAAACTAAACGTCGTATGAATAAACTGTAAGTATAAAAAAGTTTCATTTTGTCGTTCTCTATAAGCCGATACTTTTTTCAAATTTACACCTTTACGACTCTTAGAATTTCCAGCAAAAATCGTCCCGCAGTCAAAGGGTTAATTTTTAGTAATTCGATTGTCAGTTTTATTTATTTTCAAGTTCTTTGAAGTCTAGTTACTATTATTAACTTTCTATCTTTTATAATAAATATATTTCAAATTTTATTCATTTTTAATGTACGCTAGTATGAGAAGTATACAAAACGTATGCCGAGAATATTTTATAAATGAGTATCTTGATATTAATAATTCATTTTGCATACTTTCGACGTACTTCCAGTGTATACAGTGTATTATACTTATCAACTCGAACAAGAAGATTTAAATAATTCAAGAAAATAACTCCGTAAGTATCTCACAGAAATAAGTAGTCCAAAAAATGTTAGATTATGCAGTCTCCAATTATCTAAGAACAAAATCTCAGCCTCCTAAAACTTTCCACAAGAACTAGTCTGACGTGTTAAATTGGTTGGAGGATCCTCATCTCGCGTATTTCATTTCTCTAGCATTTCCCGTTCCGTTCCGCGCGAAAAAATTCCCGTCTTGATGGTCGCACCGCGATTGCCAGGACAGCCTGTATAGGTGCGCGGCGTCGTAATGACCAGAGCGCAGCGAACGGTCGATGGATCGCTCGAATGCCATGGTAGCATCGTAAAGCCGCATTTTTCGCGTAACTGGAAAGACCGCGGGCGCCCTTTTCTCCGCGTGGCGCGGGGACAGATAGGGTATAGTTGGAGGGAGCGGCAAGAAGGTGGACGACTAGAGATGAAACGACGTAACAGGAAGCCGAAGGTGATCGAAGGTCGGTGAAGGAAGACGAGCGTGACTATCGGTGGACGATTGGCGAGGGACCAAAAGGAAAATTCTGACCGAGTGGAAGGCGGCGGTTCTATCGGTCGTCGAGAAGGAAACCTCTTCTAGCTTCGGTGGCAGCTCGGACCGCGAAGCCAAGATGAACGGCCACGCTCGAGGGATCCTCTGACGCGTCGCATCCGCACCGACGGAATCTTACATAACACGCGCCACCTCCCGTTCCACGTTATTGTTGCCTTCGTTTCTGTCGTTTGCTCGAAATGCCGATGTCGTCATTCCCGCGGCTACGGGAACGGCCTCGGCGTACAGGAGATACGCCATCGGAATGGCTACATCTCGACGCCCGCGCCGCCTTTGAAGATCGTTTGACGTTCGGAAGTAGCAGAAATGATTCGGTTAACCCTTTGACGATCAAGCATCCTTGAGAAATACACACGGTTCGTGAGCAAGTTTCGTTCCACGTATTCGACAGATTATTCCATGTTGGAAGATGCAAGAATCGCTATGTTTCTTCAGAATGAAGAATTCATGGCTGAAGATGAAGAAGATGTCATGACGGAGTCAAATGTAGGTTCTTAACCCTTAGTAACTCTCAATAAACATCTAAACAAATTCAATCTAATACCTATGCTCGTTATCTTGATCATTATCAACAGTTTAATATCACATAGATCGAACCTAAGCAACGATAGTCCGACTCAGCTGCTGGAATTGTTGGGAAACACTGAGAACCAGGTGCATTCCGACAATAATTTCAATAACTGGTGACTGAAATTATTTGTTGCATTCTGTTTTGTAAAAAAGATAGACTCGCAGGAGCACAGATATTTATTGCACATGAAATGCCTGAAATGGCGTGCAAATCGCCAGGAATGCGTTCTAGCTACTGGCAATGATGGCTCGTGAATTGCATTCTGTATCTTTCAAAGTTTCTGACAGACGGAATTGTTCGAAGTGATTTTCACGAATAAGGATCTTCTAGTTTCAATTTCCTATTGTTACGCAAAGGTTTCTCGTCCCCGCAGAACTTCTATTGTCTTGATAATTGTGTTCGTTTTCTCGTAAATATTCTAAATTTGCGCCACGCTTTTGTCATTCCTGTATTACAACAACAACAACAACAACAACAAAAACAGGCATTATATGACACACTCTTCAATGATTTATGCAAACACGTAATGCAACATTCGTGAATGTTAAATTTTATTTTCTAGTATCTTCGTTATTTTCTACGTATTTTCAACGTATGTTTCTAGGTAGAGTTAGGGCAGTTTTACTAATTTACTAATTTTACAAGAAATTTTAAAGCGATACGTATGCATGGACTCTTTAAACCTATTACATACCACAGTATTAATATTCAAAATTCTTGAGATGTTTCTAGGAGGAGTTAGGACAGTTTTGCTTCAATACTAATTAACCGACTTTTTTACAAGAATCTTCAAAGCCATACATATTCATATACTCTTCGAACCTTCTACGATATATATCAAACTATTAAGATTCACAATTCCTCAAAATCAGTATCTTTCTATGAGGAGTTGGGGTAGTTTTGCGTCTTTACGACGACTTCCTCGGAATAACCGCGAAAGGGTACGGGAGTAGTGACCAGCTACAGGTGGTTCTACGTTTTTCGTTTCCCCTCCTTGCTGGCTGCCGATCGCTATTACTCTGGTTCTCTACCTTTTAGCCTCTTTTCTCCCCCTTCTGCTGCAAGCAGCGTGCACGCGCGTTTGCGTTTTGAAGCGCCGCGCGGAATAGCTGCTGCTCCAGGCATAATTACTTGGAATTGCGCTGAACGCCATTCCGCGCGATAAAGTATTTCACCTAGACGGTGCCAGGTTCCACGACCAGGCGATGGTACTTTTCAGAGGAGGATATTCAAGATCCGAGACTCTAATCATAGACTTTTTAATAAAAAATCGTTTCCAGAGTATACATACACTTCGCAGTTTACTTAACTGTTCGATTTACTTGGCAGATTTACACTGTAGGTTTTATCATAGTGATCCTGGAGTTGGTTAACACCAAGTTTGCAGAACGTGAACGTTTTGACGTTTATAACAGTTTTCCACGAATTCTGTACATTCTATGCTATTCATATTTTGCATATAAGGTTTGTTTAATTTTGTGTAATGTGTGCGTTTATTGTGTGCGGTACTTCTCTGGTGACACCTGTGCGGTATTTATATAGAATGAATTATAAAGCGCGCGTTGCGTGATACGTGTTACAATGTACGCGATGTAGATGATAAATAAAACATGATAAATGAAGAGAAAAAGAAAAATCAGATACATAAGTCCAACTTAAAACCCAGTAAATTTAACACGACTCAATCACGAGCTTGTGTGCGATTGTTTTTTCTCGTTGGTCTGCTCGACAGGTATAGTACAATCGACTACTTCTTTTCATCCAAAGGGTTCTTCAATAGAAGCTTTAGGAATCTCTATTTTAAATGAAAGTGTATATAATTACAATTTTCAACAGACACGTAACGAAAACAAGAAAAGGTACTTGTTGTAATTTACTTGGAATAATTCCTAAAGAACTCTTTATTTTGTAGCAATTCGACTAACAAGTGCCTTCATTCAGAATAATATAATATTTCGATCATGGTATAAAACTGATCGAGGAGAAATTCTTTCGGTGAAGAAGATCAAGGAACGTGGAATACTGCGAGCCCATTGTGTGCAGGATGAATTCCACGATGGCGGGAGTCCAGGAACGCTCAGAATTCATCGAATGATAGAAAGCTTGAGGAACGGGTGCAGCTCGTTTCAGGGAGGATATGGAATGCCAGTCATACGCAGCTGACGTGATGCTCAGCGTCAACGACTTATTAGCGCGATTCCTGCTACCACGAAAAATAATTCCACGGGAACATTGTTGGTATACAGACGTTGATTAAATTACTGGAAGTACCGAGAAAGAAAAATAATTATTCTCATTCGACTTCTTGAGGCATACAATTTAAAGAAAAGAAAAGAAATATCTGGCTGCACAGACTACAATTTCATTACTTATTCAGCATAAAATTAACATTTAATGAATAATAAATATCAATATAATAAGTAGGGTGAAATTAATATGTTTGTTTTAATAAATAATCAACACAATTCAACAATAAATTTCATCGATAATAAAATGTGTTCGATACAAATAATGTTCAATAACAAAAATTGGTCAAGCTTAACTACAACAGTGTCGACAACTTAATGATAATGTAAAACTATAAATATAATCTTTCGTTTGTAAATTTCAAAATTGAATGTTTTTCCATCTTTAGTTAATGTATATTGATCGAGTCTTCCTTCGTGCAATTTTACATTATTTATTTCATTCTTGTTTACTGTATTTAATATTTATTGGATCATCTTTCGATTCCTTTATAACCTTTTCTCTAGTCTTACCAAGGATTACTCAAAGTAAAATGTATTCGCCTCTAATAATTATTGCTAAGGGCTATTATACATTTTGCCCATGTAGTATCTCGTCATTTCATTAGTAAACAAACAGATAACGACTCAGAGCTCAATGAGTAAAGCAGCGTGCGATCCTTTTGAATTTTCATTTCACGCGGATTGCTTGCATTAATGTGTTTTTCCAGCGCAATGGAATCTTGACAAAAACGTGAGCGAACGTATCGCTAATGGCACACCAGGTGGGGAAAAAAGAAGAGTAACGATCATCGTTAGCGACACGGTCTCGGTATCGATGGATATTAAAGACACCACGCATAAACGAGCGACGAAGGACACGTTGCATTCGATTTTCTGAAATCTAATAAACGTTTGCACGTTGGATCCAATGAATCAGCGGATTCTTGATCGTTTCGCGATTCAATACGAATTTCAACCCGTACCTAACGTGTCGTGGAATCTGTTAGTGTCGAAGTTTTGTCATTAATAAATAAAATCTTGAAGCCTCTGTTGGAAAGCCTTGCAAGATTAAGTAGTCTCAATATCAGAATGCAATATCATGAATAATGTATCTTCAGAGGATTGCACATGAACAAAGGAGAAATCTAAATTATTCGCATAGTTATTGGGAATGGAAACAATATGATTAACTGGCTCACGTGGTCCATACTTTTATAACTTAAGCAGCGGAAAATTGGATTCCTCCTAAAAAATATCTATGTAGCACAGGTATTAACGATCCTCGGAATACGAATAAAGATTTGATCTCATACTGTTCCACTATCCGCCAATGGTATCACGTGAAACGTGTTTAATATATTGGAGTGTAGTCGTGATCTAAATAGGACATACTAATTTGTATTCTATACGATGCAAATCTTGTAATTAGAAATATATCTTGCATTCACTCGTACATTACTTCACGCTTGCAGTACGTGGGCCATTAAATGATAGAAACAATTCTTAAAATAAAAAATTAATTGCAATTATAATATTTTTATATTTCAGTTCAGTAATAACATTGTAACATTTAATTGAAAGATTCTTGTTCTTTATCATTAGACTTTTTATTGCTCTTCGATACTTAATATACAATTTTTTGTTCCAAATATTAATATTGTTATTATTTTTAAAACATCTGTCTAAAAAATATTACAAAAATTTCTTATTATATTAAAAACATACTTTAAATTGCATTGATAATATTTTAACATTCGGTTAAAAGTTCTTTTCTCTTCATTATTACATTTCTGACTTTTGTTCCAAATATTAATATCGTTATTACTTTCAAAACACTTCTCTAGAAAATATTACAATATAACCCTTGTTATATTAGAAATATACTGACATAGAGAATGCTTTTAATCGAAGACCAACCTACACAAGATTCCTTGCCAAAGCCCTCGGAAATCGTAGAGTCGTCACTATTCGTAAATTCGCCACAACTGATCCAGAGGATGGCCATCTCTGGCCTTAACAAACCGTCAACGGTACGTCAGATTTCCGCGAAACGACTGATACGCAACAGTCGCTCGGCTTCCTCTTCCAATCTATTCACGCGTACCCAGAGCTCATCTCCTTTGTGTGCAAGTACACCGAAGAACTGTTGCTCCAAGAAGAAGGAATTACGTAAGGCAATTCCCCACTTCGAAGCGAGATATGTCAACGTCTATATTCTTCTGTCCTCTGTTGTTTCCATAGCGAGCACGTTCCTCAGCCTCTGTCGTCGATGACGACGCGACGCTCGCGGCAACACGCAGTAGTACACCGTTGCGTAAGACCGAGAACGACGAGGACGCATCGGTGCATCCGGCCCTTTCAGACGGGACACAGGAAGCCCCGGAAGTCCTTTGACTGTCGCTCGATCGTTCGAACAAGTCGCTTATTGGTCAACGCTGAATCGTCGCGATTCGAGCCAACGTTTTGCAACGACTGCGAAGACTGGATCTTCGGGTCTCCAGAACGTTCAGTAGTACCTCGCTTAAACGAAGAACATCATTCTCAGCCTCGGACACACGAACTCGTAGCTGAGCTTACCTTCTACCTTACCAGCTACCTTGTTACCCTCTAGCTTGCCATAGCTGAAGCTCAGTACCCTCTAACCCTTTGAAACTGAGCTTAGCATCCTCCAGCTCCACGATAGCTGAGTCTAGCACTCTCTAATTCCCCCATAGCTGAGCTTACCACCCTCTAACTCCACGATTGCTGAACATAGTACTCTGTAACCTCCCAAAGCCGAGCCCAGTACCCTCTAGCACCACGATAGCTGAGCTTAGTACTCTCTAACCTCCCGTAATTGAGCTCAGTACCCTCTAGTTCCCCGTAGCTGAAACTAGCACCATACTAGCACCATAGTCGTATACTTCAAAGCGTCAAACGTACGAGAATTAGTTCATCAGACCTAACGAAACTGTCAATGGAAGCTATCTGTTTGACACTAGCAAACTAAATTTAAATATAAATGTATTTATATATTCGTAATGTACATACAAAGTTATAAATTCGCATGTAAATTGGAAATGAAAGGTAACCAAGATCAACAAGTAGGTATAATCATTTGTAATATGTATAATTTCTAAATTCGTATGCAATCACCACTTAAGTTTAAAAGTATATGGATATGAATATTTTTCTTGATTAAAGTGTTACTTTTTATGTTACGTTTTGTAATAAAAAAAAATATAGGTAGAATATTTCTGCATTAATTATAAACGTGTTTTATTCATGTTCTCGCCGTTTTTCATGGATATCAATGCCCAAGTGACAGTGATCGATGATTTTTATTCCGAACGACTCCAGATCCTGACTACTCGAATGGAAACATTGCACAATTTGTTGCGAGAACTTACATACAATCGAGCCACTTGTAAGAGTCTCGGGTAGCTTTTTAGTTGATTGTTCGAGCGAGCCCTTTAAGTGTAAATCGTTATAATTGAAGCCACTGTTCTATACTTTCGTGATAGTTCTTCTCGCAGACTTCCTCTTGAATGGAATCCTTGTTGGAATTTTCCTTCAACAGAGAAATTTATTTCGACGGTTCGGGGAAGACTGAGATTGCCCTTTGCTTGATCCATTCTTCGAGTCCTTTTGTCATCGTAACGACCGAAGCCATTGTTCTGGATTCCAGTAGAAGTTCTGCTGCTGTAAACTTTGCAAATATGTTCAAGTCCAGACTGTATGGAATTTTTGAGAGTAAATTTATCTGTATCATTCCCAAGAATTAGAACTAAGGGGACCTTGCGACACTGATGTCACTGAAAATTAAGTGAAAAACCTATGTTATTCTACTGTACCTACTGGCATCTAAAATTAATCTAGAGCAGTTGTTTTGAAATATTTGCAATTGTTTTAGATTTTTCGTTGCAGCACTACACCATATTGGAGATTCGGCGTGGTCTGATCGTTGTTGTCTATATTCTACTGAATCTACGACACAAGAACCGTTCGACTCTAAGCAACGTTACTATGGAATATTCGATAAATAAACGATAGCGAATGATTAATTACATTGAACTATCACGTTATCGTTTTATGTTATTTATTTGAAAAATTTTGTACATTTGTGTATCCGTTGTTTAAATATAAAATTAGCCGTATGTGTCTTTTACGAAGGAAAGAGGTCAGGTCTAAAGATTTATCATTCCGTTTTGGGTTAGACTTCTCGGAATGATATCATAAAACTTACAACCATCCATCATTTTGTAATTAACGCTTCTAAAAGCACATTTAATTAATTACAATTTCTTTACAATTACCATTCTAAAATCAAACTTAGAATTTAAATGCTTTGACATTATTGCATATAATTGGTCACTGTTAGATATTTCCTTTTGAACCTCTTAGTCGTACAAAAAATGGGCAAAAAGGATTTTTTGTGCCAACGATACGCGGTATTCCCAAGCGGTCAACCATCCAAGTACTAACCGCGCTCAACGCTGCTTAACTTCAGTGATCAGACGAGAACTGGTGGTTCCAACGTGATATGATCGTTGACTAACAACTATTTATTCGATTTACCTCTAGATTGAATTTCCTTCGCATTTCGTCATTCGATGGCAGAAATGCAAATATTAAAAAAAAATAATTAAAGACTTCTTTCTGTCTGTTTTATCTTGCTTTAATTCGCCATTTTATTTTTATTTCAAATTTTTTAGGTTTTCGAAATGATGTGTGTATATTCTAAATGGATTAAAAATTTGTACAAGTATCTCTTGATTACAATTAAGCAAATTTGATTCCAAGTAAAACATGAAAAAACTCCAGATTTCATCGTGAGACATTTCTCTCTCGAGAATCAATTTATTCCATTTCATATGTATAAGCCTAGAACTCGGATTACTTATTGAAAAGATCATTTGCCTATCTACTTTCCATTAACACTTTCTGTTTCTTCAATGCTATTGAAAAGTAATACTTTTCCTCGCACATCAGTTCTCTCTTTTATACACAAAATTATATATTTGCTTCTTCTACGATTATCTCAGTTAATTAATCGCCGTTAGAGAGGATTCAAACTGAGAAACGTTTATTACATTAATTATCTAACTCATACCAGTCTATCATTATCTGTATTCTTCGATAAACTTTTGATACATACACATACATACGTACATAATTCAACAGTCTCCTTAAACGCTCAAGTTTCTCTACGATAAATGGACAGTATCGTGATCCGGGATCGGATATCTCGATGAGACAATGCTAATGCAACGATCAAACTTTTTTTTATTATTACCGTTTTTGTCGTAAAACTGTTACCATCATATTCCTGACATTTTTCTTTTCGACCAAACACGACTCAATTCGCAACGTATTTACTACATATTGTCTCAGCATGTCGCTCCGTCCTCTTCTTCATTCGCTGTCCTTCTCTACACTCGAAGTTTGTTGCCAAAACATTAGAAGATACAGTATCGACTGAATGAGGCATGCAAGATCGGAGACCCAAAATATTGGCACTCGAGGTTTTATCTGTTTACACTTGGCACGTGCCGAGCGTCGAACGTAGAAAAGGACAGATAGTGAAAGAAGAAAGAGGTCCGAGAAAAAGAAAACACTGGACAGAAGCGTAACAATCGGAGAGGATCATATTACACCGGTGGTCGGGGCTACTTCGGCGAAACCACGGGCAAAAGAAATAAGAATGGGCTGGCAGCGGGGGGAGGGGGGTGGCATCTGTGAGACATACATGCGAAAACATACGTGCGAAAAGATACATGTAGATGCGAAGTTTAATTTTGTATGTGACGAGAGATGATATTCATTTAGGTTTCAGAAAATTATGATGCCAGCAGTACGATAAATAAACGATAATTTCTTTAGAAATATTAACCTTCTATAATGCAACTTGCAACTTTCAGGTCACATGCTAATACGTCGTGATTTTACTAAATAATTTTAATTCTTTCACATGATGACGTACACATTTTAATTATATAATGTCCCTGATAACCAATAACTATATCGATGACGGGTTTGTAAATTGTCTGGAGAAAATAAGTTCGGCCCACGGAGGTTTGAAAATATTCGGAATCCTACGTTAACCTCTTGAGGGATATTAACCCGTGTGTGTACGTTTGCTTTGATATCAAAATGACGTAAAATTCGTCCTTTAAGAGGTTAGGATGAAATTAATTATTTTCACAGAATTATTGCTACACTGTTTGTCTATTCATAGTTTCTAAGAATTTTTTGCAGTAGAATAAATGAATTTCGTTCTTACATTCAAAATTGAATTGCACATCAATCACTAATCGCACTTATCGTTTAATAATTAATGTTCAGGCGCTATCGCCTTATTATATATAAATTATTTCGAATCACTTCATCATAAAGATTACGAGTGTAGCTTGCAGTTGCCGATTGATTTGACAACAGAAAGTGATTCTTCTGGTCAGAAGACGATGGCAATTCCTCGCGTTTCAAAATTAATGCCAGTCTGACGACTCGCGTGACGCATCCGTCCAAGTGGAATACGTATCGTCGATGGCGCAATCCTCGTTGAACCTGATTAATCACGGTATTATAATTAACGAGCGGCATTCTGACATTTTTCTTCGTTCCCTCGTCGCGCCGCCCGCCCGTGGATGTCCTTCTCTTTTGTTTTTCTTCTCAATCGTGCAACATAGTTTACCTATTCAATTATTCATGGACGTCGCGACGCGAAACGATGGAATTATTTTACCATATCCGTCACTAATTAATCGCGATGCAACGGACACGTGAGTCGACGTCGGCCGCCGATTGCAACGCATCAGGGGCACAAACGGCCATTTTTCTGATCTAGTTTTTTTTCTTCTCTGTTTGCTCAACGTGTTGACCGCCAGGCTAAAACTTTACAAAGTTCTGTGTTCTACAAAGTTCAAATTTTGTCACGAGACTGTCGAAGATCAGATAAGTCGGTTGTGTTGAATTTGATCCATATAAAAAGACAAGCACGTATTCAAATTCAATTTTATTCAAGCCTCTTAATTAATTTTAGTAAACCGACTTCACTTATTAAAGCATCTTTAGTAATAAGAATTTGATAAGAAATCTCCATAAACGTAGTGTTAATGAAATTTCTGTCACTCATTTCTGGGCGACGTTGCGACCAACGTGTTAAAGAATTAATTCCAGGAGAGACATGTTTGAGAAAAAATCACTTCTTATAAAGTCACCATTTTGAATGAAAATCAAATTTCTGAAAAATAATGCAGATATTTGTATACTCTGCAAACAATGTATATTCATATACTAGAAGCCTAAAATTTTTCGAACGTATAGTTCCCTTGCAATTAATTCCTGAAGAAGAAATCAGTGCATAACATTGTTTATAATCGACTTTCTAGACGAAAATGCATTATTATCGAAGATCAGTCGTCGAAGCTCGAAGATACGCAGACTGCGATTATATTTCCGTATTAATTAACCATACTGGCCGTGGATCGAGTCGAACTACGGTTTAATACACTTTTCTCTCGACAATCCATTTGGAGAACCATGAAATCGCTGAACGTGACGGAACCAAATAAACGCGCGATAAAGTTTCTCCTGATTACAGGTGGGCAAACTTTTATTCGAATATTGGATGATGAATAGAAACACCTTACAAATGTGAACAGATTACGATTAGTTTAGAAACAATATTTGATTGCACAAACTAAAGTGATCGATCACAGAGTGCAACCCAATTTACGATACGATTCAAGATAGACTCAAAACTCAAATTCTACAGAATTATAATCTCATTACTTATCAATAATTCTGTAAGAAAGTAAACCGATCTTCGAAAGTTAAGCAAAATATGGGTCAGTTTTTAACTTACCTAACCCCAAAGAGGTAAACGTTGAACATAGCCCTCTACTTTGTTATCAGACTAATTATCCCAACAGCGGGTGTTTCTATCTCAAAGATTTATCCGTACTTAATCCGCAACTCGCAGCGCAGAAGCCCGGATCGATAGATCGTCGTAACCATCGAGCGGTTCGACCCAAATTTCATGATCCCCCGGTTCGCCATAAAGCGTTCGGCTGGCAACGGTGCATAGTGCAGTTTGCAGTCGATGCGGACTGGCTGCAACAAAACAAAAAAAGAAAAAAAAAGAAAAACGGACATTACACGCGTAGAAGGCGAGCAGAGATTAGAGATAAGGGCAGCAAGAGGTGAAACGCATAAATAACGACGCCAGGTACCGTGCGATATAGATCTGTTTCGACGTTTACCGATCGGTATACTGGCTCGATTGAGCGGCACTGATCTAACCAATCCGCGGTGCCACGCTTATAAATCAGAACGGCTCTGTGCGCGCGGCGCGGCGGTGCCGGTATCTTTTCCAGAATGCGGCGGATTTCTTCGCCGGCTGCGATGCTCGAGAGGTCGCGCATAAATATTCAGTCTCGACAAGCCCGGTACACATGTACGGGTTCGGAGCGCGGCAACCTAGCCAAGAAGATCGCACCGCTTTTACCTCTTGGCCACTTCTGCGCCTCTATACGGCCGAGCCACGTGTGCGGATGCACTTGTATGCACCTTAGGTTCCGCTCTGGTCGATACCGGCCGTTATGCGCGTCTGGCTCCGTCTCTTCGATTCGTTTTAGACCCGTTACCAGCACTCGGAACCTTCCACGGTCACTTATTCCACCCAACCGAATCTAACAAATTTTGCATACGGAAGAGAAAAATTCTTGGAGGTGATTTGCCTTGCCTGTTCCAATCGAAAGAAGGAGAATTAGTGACAGAAAGACAGGTGCAGGAGGAGGGGCTCGATGATAAATGTAATTTAAAGTTTTGGGTGCTATGTATATGTACGCATATATTCGTCCAGCGAAAGCTGTCGGTGCGGAGTACAAACGCATGTATTCGATCAGAGAAAATTATCGGTGTGGACGGATGTGTACGTTCAGAGGAAGCTATCAGTGTGAATCACGGACGCATATACGCGTTCAGAGATATTTATTGGCGAGGACCATGAACGTATATACGCGTTCCGAGTGAAGCTACTGCAATAGTATAAGCACATACGCATATGTATATGTGTTCAGGGAAAGTTATCAGTGTGGACTATAAACGCGTATATACTTTCAGAGAAAAAGTTGTCTGTGTGGGTAATGGACGTATACATACGTCAAGAGGATGGCAGGTCCAAAAAAAAGTGACAAACTCATATATGCGTCAAGTATATAGGAGATTGAAAATTCTGGCAAACGTATATATACGTCTAATTCGCAAAAGAGGTAACGATGATTATTTATGGACTGATTTTTCTCGAAATTGAGTTAGATCGTGAAACGAGAATATACAGTTTCATTGGAATACGTTCGACAGTTTACGCGCAATCATGTAAACAGGTATTCGTTCCTGCGCGAGAAAATGAATTCGACACATTTAAATTTCTATAAGTACGGGCGCGTTGTAATCGCCTTTATTTCTTACAAATTTATACAGCGATTATTGCTAAACGAGTGACTCACTATCTGGAGAACGCATATGCGTCACCTGGTAGAATTCAATAACATACAACTGGACATTCTTACCTCTTCAGCATTGAATTCTTTTCATTGAATAAAAAGCAATGTTTTTCACGTTCATCGAGTTATACAGTGGGTTTGTGTAAATATAATTGAACCAGAAAATTCCAATTGATTGTGTGAATCTATATAATTGAAATAATGTGTATCGAGAACATGCAATTATAAGTAGAAGATTATATCAGCCACTAACTTCCTTGATATACGTATGTAAAATATAAATCCAATTTATATCAAATAGTGAATTTATATCAAATAAATCCAGTAATTTATATGAAATAAATCCAATTTATATTTTAACTATTATGCTCCATATTTTAATTATTTTTCGAAAATATTTTTTGTATCGTTTAATCTGGTATAACAGAACAATTTTAGTATCATTTTGCACATCTAATTGACAGAGTGCGTACTATTGACTTTCATTGTTACGAAGGTTGGTACTCTATCATAACGAAATGGCTAGTAAATGTTTCTATATAAACTAGAGTTATAAATAATCCTGTAAATTTAAAAACACAGAATTAATTTTTACACCTAGTAATTGTCGTGCACACTAACAATCTATTAGAAAAACAACATTGTGGGATACTGAACTTCGGATATATAGACAAATTATAATGGCCATCAGGTCGAGACTTAGGTCATGTACAGATTCATTGCAATCTATATCACATTGTAATCAATATGATAAGTAAACATTTTTACTCAAACTACAATTACGACCGATTGAATATAAAGGCACAAAATTAATTTCCACACCTAGTAGTTTAGATTGATCCAATTATGAATGTTTAGGTCAGTTCGCTACCCACAAACTGATAAAGGTAAACTTTATTCTTGTTACGTTACGTATACTGTTAACCTAGGTAAAAAGAGTTATCTGAAAAATAACGTCGGACGCCAGGTAGATAAGAACGAATTTTTCAGGACGCATCTGCATTGCGTAATTCGCAGGAAACTAGCCGCTAGCATGGCACGTACTATTATAGATCACTCGAGCACGACGCTCTGATTTATATCCGCGGATCGAATCGATCGGCGGTGCTCAATCGGCTCGAGCCGTGTTCTAATCAGCTCTATCCAGTACCATATTAGATCGGTATCGCTCTGCCGGCGTGCAATTTACACGTTTCCCTCGCTGCCATTCTCTTTCTCTTTTCCTCCTCCCCGCTTACCTATCTATCGCACGATTCTTGTCTTTTATCTAATTTGTACCGACTGGTTCCCTATACATGGTGTTCCTATAATCCCTGCGCCGCAACCGAAGACGAATCGATTCCTCGTCTGAAAATAAGTTGAAAATCTGCAACGAAATTTATCTACTTGCGGTTCCGTTCTTTTGAAGATTGTATTATAAGTTTACTTTAGAGCGGCATGGAATTAATTTCTACACTTAACTAAAAAAAAAAAAAAAATGAAAGCGAAAGTGTCATCTTATGATAAACGTCGAGAATCAAACTATTTAATGTGTCATACGGTAATTGTAAGGAACGTGGTTTCTTGAAAACTTATGCTTAAAATTTTCTTTCTGTTACAGGTATGTATTGTGATACGAAGTGGAAACATCTATAAGTGTAAAACCGAGGGAAAGTGCCATCCGAGAGCTAGATTATTGGACAAATTTGAAGGTAGCAATTACTTTACTTCTGTTAGTATTTAATTTCAGTGTATCTCATCGTCTGAACATCAATTTTCCCTGTGGTTAGGTCCTATAGTTAGGTCGTACTATAAGAATTGACAGGCGCTTAACTTTTTGAGATTAGGTCCGTTAAAAATCGTCCCATCTTATGCATGACGAGATCATTTTTAACCCACGTCAAAGAGTTGAAATTATTCATAGTCATACAGATTAATATTTAATTTAAAGTTAAACAAGTGAAACGTGAAACGAAAGCCAAATGTTAAACCAGTGAAAACAGTCATTCCTACAAATCAAAACGCATTATTAAGTTGTCAATGTTATGGCAATAATCTGAGCAGCTTGAGTTTTATTACTTCTTTTAACTCGTGTGCCACGGAAAGTTAAGTCCTAGATTTTCTAATTTATACGCTAATTATTGACTTGGAATTGCTACTGGTCGCGTCCCTCTTTAAACACTTTTTTACCGCCGTATTTCAGTAACTGCCGCATATTCGATACAACGTCACCGTGACGTTATATCGATACAATTCCGTCACTGGAGTCTTACTTTCTTTAACTAACTTGTTGAGGAGCATACTTACAGACATCGTAAAAATAGATCAAGGAAGCAAGTAAATAGCGGCTTTGAAATAACGGCGATGTCATAATTATCAACATTTATTGTAACGTGTCGACCATCTTACTCTTGGCCCTCTTCGGAAGAGACTTTGATTTGTGTGATAGCGGTATCATTCGGAAAGTTTAAGTAAGAAAGTTATATTATAAGCATATTTTCTTGTTTAATAGACTGTTGAACATTCTCTCTCTTAAACATCTTCCCATCATGGTGCCTGGTTGTTATTTACATGATGTGTTATCGCATGCATGGAACTGGTTATGGTGGGAAATATGTGATTTCCTTTATGAACGATAATCTTATTATATACGTAAATGTTACTTTTAAAGGAGACTGTGTAGAAGATATATATGACATTTATATTTACATCAGCTTTACAGCCAAGAATGGACTTGGTTGCAAATCTTCTAACGCATTCGTCCACGCTCCTGTCTTACATACTAATCCTAATATTAATAATACTTAGCCTACTAATACTTTATTCGCCCATACTACAAAAGCTTAACAACGAACTATCCCAGGTCCTGAAGTAAGTAGACGAGAAGACGTTTCATGCCGTTTAATTGGAATTTAATTGGAAGACATTTTTTCCACTAACCGATGTCTCCAAAAAAGAAACGAGTTACAGTCTTCCACTAGAATAATCGTGTTGGCCAGGTGCTCCACCATACACAAAGTGTCTCAATAATCGTAGTGCAACAAAGTGGTATTCAGAATTATCAAAGCATCGCACCATCTGCCTTTAACACAGCCCCTATTTGTTTGAAGAAAGAAACCAAGTCAGGCGATGAAAAGACGTTTCGCCTTTACAGGTTTGTTCATAAGGAACATCACCCAACCAATCATTTACTTTTACAATGTAATTTGACTCGCAGTTGGATATCGAGATACGTTAAATGGATACTTAAAAATAAATACAATCTGGTCGACTCCAGTAGCGCCACTGCATAAACAATTTTTTATAGTTCCGTACTACGTGTACCATCGGCGATATACGTCAAATCTGATCATCAGGCTACGCATACATTTTCATTCAATTCGCAGAAAACTTATATTTTATGAGAAATTTAATTCTGTAAAATATATATCCACCATAAAAATGACGCACAAGTTGTACATGATGTGACAAGCTAACTTCTTATGGATTGATGTTGTAATGAACGTGTGATAATATTAGGTGGACTGGAAGTAACGTCGTTTTTAAATACTTGCTTATCACTCAACTCGTTGATTTTTATCGATCTGGCATTGAAAATTTGCGCAATAGATGACAAAAGGATGTTGATAACGATGACGATTGCATAACTGATTAAAAATAGAAATTTATTAAAAATCTGATTGAATTTAATGTAAAAGTAACGACATTACTTTCCAGTCTACCTAATATATCAATCTTTAGTCAAAACATCAAATCGCCTGACCGACCCACAAAATTTGCCAATGAAAAGCAATTGTCATATGAAAACAAAGCAAAGCGTCACCCTATAGGTGTAGAAGCAAGTCGAGTTATATATATATATATAAACACCAGAGATTCGCGATTACACCGTGACGACTCAACTCGAATACCTTTTACTTTCGTCGCGCTGCGAATGACCGGTATCAGTGGTGTTCTAGAAACGGGAATAAGAGCATCGCGAGAAGTTATCGGCTAACCGTACCTGCCTGACATAATTAACGTTCCCAGAGTCTCGTTAATCGCAGGACAAGCTGGTAGGATATTGTCGAAGTGGTTTCTGTGGATGCATCGGCAACGTCGAGGAAATTGACGCTAAGATAATCTGAACACGATGGTAGACTAGTTCCACGCAACTCGCGCGACGTTAGAACGATGTAGGAAAGAAATTTCCGCGTAGCCAGCGAAACGTAGACGGAACTTTTAGGATTTCGCCTCTCGGAGCGCGCGGGACCAAAGTGGCTTTCACCAGCGGAAGAGGATCACAATAAGCGAAGTGTTCCCGCGCAATTTTCTCGCGAACGTCATAAAAATCATGGCTGGAAAATGTTCCGCCTTGAATCATGATCATGCGACACGATTTCTACGCTTCGATAATACGGCTGTTCAGAGTTTACCAAAGTAAGACCAACTTTCTTTTGAGTGGTAACTTGTATTTATTGATCAATCATTACATACGCCTTAACTTGAATACTTTTATCCATCAATTCTGTAAGATTCTCTTAAAACTTAATCGGTACAACTGTAAAAGTAAATGGTCGATTGAGTGATGTTCCTTATGAACAAACCTGTAAAGGCGAAACGTCTTTTCATCGCCTGACTTGGTTTCTTTCTGCAATAAATAAGGGTTGTGTTAAAGACAGATGGTGCGATGCTTTGATAATTCTGTATACTTCGTGGTTGCACTACGATTATTGAGACACTCTGTGTATGGTGGAGCACCTGGCCAACACGATTATTCTAGTGGAAGACTGTAACTCGTTTCTTTTTTGGAGACATCGGTTAGCAGAGGAAATACCTTCCAATTAAATCTGTAACGGCATAAATCGTTTTCTCGACTACGTACTTGATTTATTTCTGCGAATAAACACGTATCGTAATGATTCGATAGATGTAGCTACGACGATTCTTATAATTACATTAATATAATCTGCAGGTATATTGAGGATAGTAGGTTATTGTAAACGTAACCTCTGTGAGAGCTATCCGATCAACTTTTGTTATAAAACAAACTAAAATATTGGGTTGCCCGGAAAGTTGGTGGTAATATTTGAGAAAAATTCAAAGGCGCATTTGAACCCAATATTTTCTACTGTTATATTAAATAACAACTTTGACACCATTACATAAAGGAGTTTAAATAAAAGGAAGAATGTTCGATGTACCGATTTTATGCCGAATAACGTTTAGTATGCATATCTGCTTGAATGTTTTCACAAATTATACCGTTATCACAAATAAATATTTCTTTGAAAAGTGTAGCGGAATATGATCGACACATTACAGTAAACGTGCAATTAAATACAACGATACGATTTTCTACAGAAATTCACCGCAGAGATCTCACAATTAGTCAAAACCCAGACCTAACCAAGTCCTAAACCCAAAACGATCGAGCGAGTCCTACGCGGTAGTGGCCACAGTGAAATCGCTAGGTGGCTCGACAGTTCGGAGACGATTGAGTTATAAAACGCTAAAAGGCGGATCGGTGGCTTGTTTAGCAGGAAATAAGTGCGTGCAAATTGCCCCGCGACTCGTTTCGCGCGAACGTGAAACGCAGCCGGCTTCGGGACGACCAGGAAGGTAACGGGGCCGAGTATGTGTTATGGAGATCCTATGTATCGCGGGCAGCGGTTTAACGAGCGGTTCACGGGTGCTCGTTTAATTACGCGCTGCCAATAACGCGACGAGTTACGTTGCAGATCAACGACTCAATAACCGAGTTTTCTCAGAGCTTCTGCTATATAAAAAGTCGCTGGACCTGGAGTTAAATTAGAGTAGGCCTCGATGTTACTATTACTGGGAAACGAAGAGAAGATATGAGATATTTAAGGAACATTTACTTTTAATGCAATATTTATCTTACGGGGCCAAGTGGTGCAGACAGCGTAATATATTTATATTACATAAATCCATACACTCCCGTCCATAAATATGAAGACACTTACCATCTTGAATAAATAATTAATCTACGTCATAAACTATTACTAGATGCTTATGCAAATTTACGTCTCTACGGATTGGGATAAAGAAATGCGATTTAAATGAAAGTACGTCGTGTTTTTTTGAATAGGGTAACATGTATTTTATTGTTAATATTTTCCTACGAAGAAAGTAATAGGTAGGGTGCCAAGATTGGTAAAAGAAGTTTTAAGAGAACACATATAAGTAAATGTTTGATGAAATATATTCTTCAATGGAACACAAATAAAATACGTGAACTCGTGTGATAGTCATTAACAGACTCGTAATTTCTTTTGGACACCTACTCCAATCGAGGCAGTGTCCTTGTACTTATAAGCGGTGGTGCACGCACGCACACGCACACGCACAAAAGTGCAAGGACACTTCCTCAATTGGAGTAAGTATGTGTTAGGTCTACCGGAAAGTTCTGTCCGTTCGGGTTACAGGTTTCAACAAGTATGCGAATATTCATTAAAAATGAAGAAGTAACAAATAACAATGGAAAATGTATTATTCGATGAAGTTTATTCAAGGTGTGACAAATTTATTATTCCGTTTTGTTCTAAAAACGGACAGAACTTTCCGACAGACTTAATATACAAGTATGTACACGTATATCGCAAGAAAGAAACGACAAATTGCGAATGAATCTCTGTTTGACTTTCGGTCATAGTTCTCTTGGTCACCACACCTTTTGTGCACTAATAACTTTAACTATAAGAACTATTAAAGAACCCAGTCGCTAGTCCTCCGTTCTACTTCCTTCTAGCTCAAGGTACGAGTGGAAATTCTAAAAAGGTCTCGAACAGGAAGCATCTTCTTTTCTTTTGCCCTGAACGCTGCATTTATTCCGTCGTTAAAGTTTCCAACATCTATCGGGAAATCGCGAACTGCTAGTCCAGCCACTCGTACTTTTTCCTCGGATCACCGTGCAAAGTGGTCGAATTCCGAGTTGGATGCAAATTGTATTCGATTCCGTGGCGTTTGAGACCGTCGATAATCGCGAGATACCGATGACAATCTGCTTCCTGCCGTACGAGCGGCGTTGCTTGCGTAACACCGACAGCAGTGTGGGATATCGGAAATGCAATGGGACGGATACCTATTGGCACACGTATCGGGTGACCTGCGAAAGATAGTACAAACAGGTGATTCGTAGTCCAAATAAACAATAACATGCAGTAGATTTTTTGGAATTCTTGCTTTGATTTTGGTAATTGGATAAGAATAATATCGTAAGATTTACATAATTCAATACAAGTCTTTTATATGCTTATATAAATAAATACTATTTATTTATATAAAATTATAACATTTTACTGTTTGTACTTGGGGAATGAATGAATGATGAATAATTATTCAATATCATTCTACGTACATTTATAAATGCGAGTTTGAGATTGAATATATATTTATTTATGAACTTAAGCCGATCACAAAACTGTTTGGAGCATGCGGATAATTCGTTAAAATATTACATAAATGATAGAACCATTTGTATAATAAATAAACAAACCACGTTAACATCTACAATTAAAAATGATTCTTTGTCCACAATTAACAAACGTTTTAATTAATATCGGTCTCCCCAAGACGATGCTGCCGACTTAATTATGAATATTTATTCATAGTTGTAGGAAATACTTGCGCGTCACGATGAACAAAACAACCGGAGAACTGTAGGCACGCGTGCCAGTATTCCTGAACAGGTTAACGGAGAAGAAAGTGTGGGCAGAAGTATATTCGCTCGAGTACGTAAAATATGAAGAATGCTACGTGACGTGAACGAATTATTGTCTTCCTCTGGACGGAACAGGAACATGGGACCGTGGGTCTCCTTGAAAGGGGACGTGGATCGATTTTCGTCACCTAATAACGGCGGTTTTTGCACATTTGCACCCTAATAGAAAATTAGTATCGTCTTACTCCGGCGGTTTTTGAAAGCGGCGGACCCGCAGGACTGCGCCTAAACACGAAAAGCAGTATATAACGTCCATAGGTATATGGGATGTGCTGAGGTACGCCCACGATGGTTCTGCCAGTGTTTCTCAATACCCCATAATATCAACGCTAGGCTTCCAAAACCTCCGTCTGTGAAACAACATTTTCTCACGAAATGTCCATTCCAATATATCAATTCTGTAATTGGTCAATTCTGTTATATTAATCTCATAATTGATCAATTCCATTATATCAGTCCCATAATTAATCAATTCTATTTTGTCTATTCCATAATTGATCAATTCTATTATATTAATACCGCCTAATCAATTCTGTTTTTTATAATTGATCAATTCCATTATATCGATTCCACAATTGATAAATCTCGAATAATTTCTTTCAGTTAATCTAAAACTATATGTAAACTCTACCAATTTTTGTGCCAATTTATTGCAACTAAATTTTTGTTGTTACAGCAATCTATTTGTAAGACATCGTGTTTCATAATTGATGCAAGTCGAATAATTCCCATTTATTGGCGAACAAATATCGAAATTCATTTGACGATTCGAATGATCGTTGCGTCCGGGGAGTGTTAAGTACCACTGTTGCCGACCGTGAATTTTTAAAGGGGGGTTTGGGGATCGGAGGGGGGGTGGGGTGGGGAAGCTTGATGCACAGCCTGATTTTTGGCAAGCAGGAACCTCCTCCTTCGTCATCGGTACGAGTTTTAATGCGTTTTACGGCCCAGGCTAAAAACCCATTAAGAGCCCGTCGGCGGATGGGAGGACAAATGCCCCCCTTCTGCGAGGACGCGCTGAAAATTATTTCCTCTCCGTTTCGCAGCAATAAAACTCTGCGGTTCCGCGGGTCGCGAGAAGAGAATCCCAATGCGACGTGTACTGAGCACAAATATGGCAAAATTCTCATCCATTTGAATAAAAATTGAGCAACCGTGAGTCCATTACTTGTTTAAAAATACATTTAAAAAAAAGAGAAATTAAATTAACTTCTTGCAGTAGGGAGAATTGGCAACTCTAGACGATTTTATCTGTATCATTAGATTTAAAAAAAAATTGAAGTCTGTAGTATTAAATTCTGTATTGTTTCTTTGAATTGTAAGTCGTGAAACATTTGGCGAGATGCATCCACGAATCAGATTTATTTCCTTTGAAACTGATTTGTGTATAGAAACTCAATTGTAAAGGGCTCCAAGACTTTGGTAGCAATTTTCTGCTGCGAAAAGAAGAGAAAGACCAACCCCTTCGTCAAGAGTTACCATCAAATAGTGCTCTTGATAATAATCCTTTGCAATTTCTCAGAGCTTTAAATCGGACTCCTTTAATTTTCATTTTCTAAACGAATAATAGCATCAAGAACATTCAAAGGGTTGTTCAAAAACCAATTATTTTCAAATCAATGGAATCCTTAACGAACAATAAGTCTGAATCCTTTCAAATACTCAAAAATCGCAGTTTGTTACTTTTAATCATTATCTATTACTCGAATAAAATGTTCGTTATCTTTGGTTCGTGTCCGTCGACGATACGCGTGCACTCGTCGAATTAACGTCGCGTGTTAATCGTCGTTCGAGGAGTTAATTTCTTGCCAAGGACTTTGACGAGTGCGGCCACCGGAACTGACGGTCGAATTAACGTGGATCGCAGTCGTGGTCGAACAGAAACGTAATTTATCGGCAACGAAAGCGAATCCTGAGGTTCAACGAATATTTCAGCAACAGTTGGCAAACTGACGACTGCAGACAACCTGCAACTGGCTCTGCCGGCTGGCCCCCCCCCCCTCCCCCCACTTTACGTCTTTTCGAATTGCCGTAAAAATGATCGCGTGGCCACCTGAATTGGGCGAAATTTTATTCGAATAAGTTAGGAATTATACTTGGAACGGTTCTTTGGTATTGGTTCTATAGGAAGTAACTAGAATTTATTTGGCTTGTATCAATTGTGAAGCTGATGAAATAGAATTGATCAAGTATGGAATCGATTTAATGGAAATTATCAGGCGTAAGGTTGCTATAACGGAATTGTTCAATTATTTTATTGATATAATGAAGATCGTATGAGGATCATATGAGGTATTGATGCAATGGAACCAATTACGGAATTGATTTAATTAAATTGATATAATAGGATTGATTTAGTGGAATTGACATAACGGAATTGTTGTAATAGAATTAATATAATGGAATTAATTTTGCAGTTATATATAACTCAATGAAAAATCCAGAAGATTCTAATAAAAAGAACAGAACAGGTCGATCGACAGATATGAATATTTATGAAAAACGTGCAACTTTGAAAAGAGCGTCGAGTTCATCCAATATCAAGACAATACGCAGTGGCAGTTGGTGCGCATACGACTGTACGTAATTTGCAACGCATTGTTAAACAATGTTGGCGTTTAATATGAAAACTACTGAAATGGAAACCACTTTTGCGGCGATCACAGCGAGAGTGACGACAATAAAAAATATTGCGTTAATGGAAACGTAGAATTTCGCTAATCCACGTTGCTCTATCTCGCAATTACTTTTAGACACATTTCGAGGTCGTTTTATTGTTCAGGCGAGCCATCATTGTCGCTGATTGCTGTAGATGTTAATCGATTTCGAAACACACGATAAAGAAAAAAATGGGAAAAATATGAGAAACGTTCCATACGAAAGGAAACGTACGAGGCGACGATAACAGCATTTTAAATGCTGCAATTAAATGCTGAAAGTATCTGCTGCATTTAAAAGCAAACAATGTCTAAACGAAAATTGTCAACGCTGTGTTTCGCAAACAAAATATTACAAAGTAAAAACGACAAAATGAGGATATTCTTATTTATTTCAATTATATTATACTTATGGAGTGTATATTATTCATGCAGTATTTACAAATTTCATTTGTCGATGTTATAAATATTAGTAAATAGGTGTATTATGTTATACAATTATTATTATTAGATTTAATTTACGTGGTGGTCAGGATAACTTATGATAGCTTTATCTGAAATAAAAAAACATTTTCTATTAGTTCGTGATTGAACGAAGGATTTTATTTTTCTTTGATCACAACTTATTTTATAAGGTAATAGATGGTCTAGATTTGTCATAAAATCGGACAGTTTTATGTACAACTCTGCTCAAAATTCAAATTTCATTTTTATTTTTAATCCTTCGTTTAATCGCGACCTATATTCGCGTACTAACAGAAAGCATTCGTTTTTTTCCGTATAAACCTATCGTGAGTCTAAAATATCAAAATAACTGCCTTGCAAGTTGTCTGCAGAATCAAAATTCAGCCCATAGAGGGCTAAATAGTTATAAAGGAAGAGCAAATCAGCTCGATTTGTCTATATCCTCTAAAAAAGTCTCAAAGCGTTCAGAGTTACTTTTCCAGATCTCTAGCACGTTCTCGATTGGTTATTAAAATCGCGAATTTGGATATTTCGCTGATGCCCAAAGAGCTCTAGATGGTTGATGGAGGGTTAATTATGGTTTGTACGCTTCTTCGGACAAAGAATGTTAGCACGGCTATCTCCTAGCGCGACGCAAGAGTAGATTATACGTGTCATATGCGTGGGTAACACGCACTTCCTACGCGTGTCGTGCACAGCTTCCCACGTATCTGGATCGCGTCTAAGTGCGCGTCAGAGGATAAAGTTTTACGTATAATATACGTAATATCACGTATCGTTGTACGGAACACTCTCCACGGTCAAACGTTCGCAATTCAACCGTGGCCAGTCGATAAAATCAATTTTCTTGATCGTAAACCTCATGCGAACCGATCTCCCTCGGTCACTCCCACCCCAGAAATCACTGAATTCGCTGGTTTAGCGATTTAGCTGGTTTCACTCGTACGATTAAATTCGTATAATTGCGTTTATGCAATTGATAGATACGCGCTACACATTTTAACGCATATTATTAATTTATTTAATTTGTTCATATTACTAGATTGATTGATTGATTCTTACAATAAAATTCATTTAATTGGCTAAGTTAATTTATACATTTCAAGGTATGACATGGACTTGTTTCATTTATACAATTTAATTCATGTTGGTTGATATAATTCGTACATGCAATTAAATTCATATATGTATCAGTGGCTGGAATCTATTCAATGCACATGACTTGCACATAGTAATTAAGTATTTTGACTAATAATATTAATAATTTCACTTTTTGTTCGTCTCTTAAGATCAAATAGATATGTAACGCGTGTACGTCTCTTTTTGGTATATAGTGGAACGTATGTATAAAAAAATAAAATACACTAACCACCATTGATGCACTTGCATTTGCTCATTTATGACTGTGAATGTTTAAAGCTACGAGAAGATGAAGATAATTACTATTAAAATACAGAGATATTAATGAAATTTTCTATTTTGGTAAATTAATACAAGAACATCAAATAAGTATCAGAAATAATCATAACTAAGCAACACCTACAAATAATTTAACAAATTAAAAATTTAAATACAAAAAGTATGTATCTCCTTCTCGCTTAAACTTTGTGATAAATGAATACGAATGGTCTAGTGACGGTTGGAGTTCCGTGTTCCATATAAAAATTGCGTTCAGTTTCGTTAATAAACATGTATTTTTTCTTAAACGATTCACGAAGCCAAATGATCTATAAAGAGCTCTGTGCGTCTTGGGCGCAATAAATTAATAATTAGAGACACGATCGAGTTGCAGATTAAGCGTATGCAAATTACAACGATTATGCATGTTAAGCTGAGTTTGCCTGAGCGGGCATAATCAATCTTCTAACGGCTAACGTTTCCGTATCGCGGTAGAATCAATCATCCTGCGACAGAGAAACAAAGACGCGACTGTCTCCTCCATTCTGGTTTATCTTTACAATGTGTTTGCTAAATAATCATACAGTATTACACACACGTTCTTAATAAACAAAACATTGCAATGTAAGAAATTATTACTTTTGGAAACGAAGTCTGTTGACTCTAGCCTGGCTTGGATGATTGTATTTCAGTAAAATTTGAAATAGATATATTGGTTTACGAAAATACTTTTTGATATCTATGTAGAAATATATATTGAATGAATTATTCATTTTACGCTCCTGTAAATGAAAAAATGAAGATTATTATTTCGCATATTTCTTCCTTCTTCTTCCTCGAGATGATCAGTGTAAAAAATGGATATACAACACAAATTTCAATGAATTATGTCTCAGTTACGATGCGATAACCCTGGAATGGTGAATTTAAATCGAAATAGGCTCATACGATTCATATTTAATTAAAGAAAAATCAATTGAAACGTTAAAATTCTCCATTAAAAAATTGACGGAATAACTACTGTGAGTAGTTGTTCGATCGCTGTAATATTTCGCTGTTATGCCAATGCATTTCAATTGGCACTCGTTTTCGTCACTCTTAAGCCTCTCTTTGACTTTCTTTGTCTAATAACCAAAATACGTATGCGTATTTCGAGTCTGAGCGGCGAATCTGATTCAACGGCAACTTAACGTGAGCTCTCCGGTCATTCTAATAATGATAATATGATTTGTCAAAGCTTTTGGATGGAACTAACATCGTCGAACAAAGCTTTCGTTACTTGGTTTTCCAACCAAGTGATGGTATCAAAAAGTGGTGCTTGTCTTTCAAGAGCCGATCGTTCTCAAGATCGACATCGTCCTCGACCAGGATCCACCCGGTCCCAGTGATCATAGTCGACCACAGCCCGACCCTCAATTTCTTCCCAACACAGGCAAGTCCATCAATCATTCGATGGAAAAATTTTGAAAAATCATCCTAGCGTTGAACGTTGAGTCGTGTCGGATGCTGTCGTCGTTCATTACCGACAAATCCGCGGTTTCTGCTGGACGATCAGCTCCGTGGCACCAAGGTACACGATCAGGCGTTTTCTCCGCACGCGTACACCGGTGTCCGTGTACCGTAAACAAGTTTTATCCATCCGCCGGGGTAAAATAAATAAATGGCGCTCGCGATGCAGTCCGGGGCCAGGTTGGTTGCCTTCCTCTCGAGCGCTGCGCATACCGGGTGTTCACATCCGTGAAAACAGGCTTCGTAAATATGCACGTTTTATGCATCAATACCGGAGCGTTCGCCCGTGCTCCTTCTCCCGTTCCCCTCGTTTTTCTGCCTCTGTCTCCCTCGGATGGTTCTTTCCCTTTCCGCCCTTCCCCACCTTGCGTGCAGAGCTTAAGGGAAAAAAGAGATGCGTACGGGATGGGAAGGGATTCGAGCGAGCGGTCACGTTTAATTCACGAGTACGCGTACGGTTTACGACGACGATGTCGATGGACGTGGTAATACGGCGATGTCTAAACAATTACTCGAATTCGAAACTTGCCCTGTCCTCTCGTAAACGAAAGTAGGAAGACTGTACCGTGCTCCGAAGTTAACGCATTCGCGTCCGCTGACGTGAATTCACGTCAGAATGGACATCGATTTCATTATCATAGACGAGAGCGAGTGACAATTGGAATGCTTTGGCGTAACAGCGACATATTGCAGCGATCGAACAACTAGTTACGTTAGTTGTTCCGTGAACTTTTTTAATGAAGGATTTTAACAAAATTTCATTTGATTTTTCGTTGATTAAATACGAGTCATATGAGGCTATTCCGATTGAAATTCACCACTCCAGTTTGATCACATCGTTACTGAAATATAATTCGTTAAAATTTGGAACTGAACGTAGAGAAGTTGTGCAGTAACATTCAGTGTTATACCACAATCAATTCTAAATTATTACGTATGTATGTGTTGATATACGTATTAATTCATTGTGGACATGTGCGAGAGCAGGAAAACTGTACTTCCAGATATAAGTTTCCAATTATATTTTCAAACGTGACTATCTCGAAACAATTACAAGGCAGGCTTTTTGGTAACCGATCAAAGTATCTTTTGTTACTGAAAATTGAATTTTATCGTCATCATTAAAAAAGTCACACAGGAACAATGAATTGAGAGTTCGAGTTTGGTCACTATCCTTTACAATTCAAACGATACGAAGGTTCCAATACGCTGCAACAAATTTTTGTTTCCCAATGTCTACTTTTAGAGATAGTTTTCAAGGTTATCGATGTTTTTTGCTCAGACGTGTATACTTCTTTTCCTCTAACGAATAAAAAACTGTGTATTTATATTCCTTTTCGAGAATTCGAATAGAAACAGTCTAACTCTGCTTTTGCTATGGTATCGATGCAACCCCGTATTCCGACGGTTGGTCCAGCGTTACCTAGGAGATAGGATCTCAGCGGCCAATAACCAGCCAATAGGAGTGCTTTGGCGAACGGGATGCGCGCCACTTCGGCGCGTTACCTAGGAAACGACGAGTTTTGGCGCGCAACCTGCGCGACACGCATCTTCACCCTCGCTGAAGCCGTCGAGGGTGGATCGTTCCGAGCACGCCACTTCCTCCCTTCCAGATCTTGCCACACCCTACTCTCTACGAAATAGATTTCGATTGTTACATTTATCAAAACAGCCGATTCAGCTAAAACTCTGGCTCCTGGTGACAATCTGGAGCTCGACGACTGTAATTCAATAGTCGAGGACATCATCGTGACTAGACAGGAGATGTTTATGCATTTATGGCGAGTGGAAATATGAGTCAATTTATGAAAATGTGCGCAAATGGAAACGTATGTAAAATACCAACGATAATATACAAGCATATGTGTAATAAAGCTTTCAGTATATTTCCAACTTAACGTGGTCGGTCAGTATTTTACGTTGAACTACCTCCTTGCGAAAAATTCAATTTTTTAAGGAATATTTCCTAGATATATAAAAAAAGAAACTGGTTTAACATTAATTTTGAAAAGAAATGCATGTTCGAAGAAAACTGATTTTCAAATACCTGTAAAATCCATAATTTCAACAATTTTGAGAAATCTGCCCACGAAAGATCAGCATCATAAAAGCGATCTCGAACGCAATCAACCATCCACTGCAAATTAACTCCTATCTACCAGCTCTTATCTTTGATTCTACGTTACCCACAGTTTATATAAACACGTTCATTACGTCCGTTTGCGAGCGCACAATGCATCGTGGCGCGAAGATGGAAATCCCCCTGACTGGTCGATTAATTAAAAACCCATATCGTTGATCGCGTAAAAATGTACATCGGCGTTGCATTCGATGTCCCGAGCGATGGTTAAAATTGTCTCTCTGAAAAGCAGGGAGGTTAATTAGTATCCATCGGAGGGATTTATTCACCCTAGACATTTATTATCGCTGCTCTTATGTACTTTTCAGTACTCTTTTTTTTTTTTTTACCGCGCGTTACTCCGGCCTTGCTCGATAACTATTCATAAGCGAAATTACGCTGGATGACGTTATATCAGTTTCGTGGTAACCGTGTTTCTGTCAAAGTCGACAAGCCACTTAAAATGGCCTCTCTCTGCTCCCCTTGGTCTCCCCATCCCCCCTTTGTAGAACCGGGCGCGCAAAATGTGAGAGTAAACTAGATATTAATGCGGCGTCGTTGCACGTCGAGGGGGAGTGGACCATTATGAGTTACTTGGTCATGTACATATATGTATGAGTAACGCCTATGAATATTCATAAAATAATCTCTTGACCCTGCGAGATCGGAGGCAGATTGCGTGGCAGCGTGCGAAGAGGAATCGCGGCGAGGAAAACCGCGGCTGCCGTTCCGCAATCGCTGCCCGTGATCTGTTCCAACTGGCAAGATCTATTGTTTATTTTTTTCCGAATCTGTCGTGGATTCACGTCAACGGTTGTCAGCGTGTGCCAGGAGCTGCGAAAACTAGCCGATAGGATCGACTCGTGGATTCGTTCTGTTCAAATGACAGAGCTGCCGTCGATATCGGTGGTTTTATTCCAATTGATGCGTACAATGGGTTATTACGTAATTGAATTCATTTATTTTGGAGAAAGGAAAAGTAGAATATGAGAGGAAAGCGGATAATACCCGTTCATTCATGAAATAAGAAATGTGTATAAAAGTTATCTGTTCAAATTGTGCATAAATATATCTTTCGATAGAATCATAGATATATTTGAAGTTTAATGTTGATGTAAATAGAATCTTAAATGCATTTAAACATAAATACTGATTAGTAGAATTTCAAATAAAATTAATCATAAATATTGTTTTTACTAGAATTTTAGATAAAATTAAACTTGTAATTGTTTTTATTAGAATTTTAAATGAAATGAAGCATAAATATTGATTTTAATAGAACTGTAAATGAAATGAAGCATAAATATTGATTTGAATTGAATTATAAATGAAATGTAGCATAAATATTGATTTCAGAGAATTTCAAATAAAATTTAAGTTTGAATATGCATTTCGTAACATGCAAAGTAAAATTAAGTATTCAGGTTTAATTGTTCTAGTTACCTTTAGAAAGATTTTATTTTGCATGAAAATCTACAATCTATCTATCACTATACTTTTTTACATATTAAATGTACAAACACTAATCTTCGAATATCCAACGATGGATAAAAACGTTTCTATTTTCACGCAAGCTGTAATATAATTAAATCGATGTTTTCTGACATAGAAGATAAAGGCTGATCGATTCGGCGCGGAACGACCTAAGTAAGACGTAAAATCGACGCGCGACGTTGAAGCTGTCCGAACTGCGGCATGACTTTTCCCGTTTCGCAGCGGTACAAATCGCTTTTCTTAACTCAATTACAATGCCGGTGGCTTTAATGACGCCCGTAATTACAGCGGCAATGTCAAAGTTAATTAAAGTTGTCGGGATCGCTATCTCGCTTTCATGCCGATTCCGTTCAACGCTGTTCTTAAAGCAGTCAGACTTCGCGCGAACTTCTGCTCGGACGTCGCCTGGAAAAAAGAGGAAAAAGGGAAACTTTTCGGGTGCCGCGAATGGCACCGGATTCCCTCGCCCCGATTTCCCTTTTAGGGGTTCGAACACGGTAGGGTAACTTCCCTTCAAGGGACTAGGCGATCCAATTGCTCCAAAACAAAGTTCCTCTTAGGAATTTATTCCAAGGAGAGGAAAGCAAGTCTTGACTTTTCCTTTTACACGTTGTTTGTGTATATACACATTCAATATCGAAAACGAACATTTTTATTTACATGTATATGTAAATTAAAAATGACAAACCACAAGAGTGCAAGATTTCAAATGGCCATTTTTAAGAAGTTTCTATACGGATAATTATAGTATTTAAATTGTTTTATTAGTTTGATTGAATAACTTTAATTTGATTTATAATAAAGTCTTGTAGAAGAAATAAAATCCATATTATTGAGATATATTTTGTCGTTTACTGAATATCAAATGACCAGTTCCCTCGTACCGTAAAACTCGTTAATTTTCAACTAAAGACAGTGTTTAGACCTGTGAGTTAGGAGATCGGAGGATTCAAACCTCTCGACGATTTAATTGTGTAATAGATTAAATGTGAACCGTGAGAAAAATTATAATAAATGTAACACGCGAAAGGTTAAAAGTTAAATTGAAAGTAATACTTGAAATCGTGCGCAATCGTTCCACATTAATATTAAACGTTACCGAGAAAGGGGACGCGAAGAACACCTGAAATGTCAACGAGTCAAAGTGCACGTTATTGCTCCTTGATCGCTAATGAAGAACGGACAATTCTAAGTATTTATTAATTTATGCATCGGTCTGTTGGCAGGTACAAACTTGCCGATTCGCAAAAAGAAGATGAATAAAATGTATTTCGTCAGCATATATATTAAGTTCGCTGGATAACCGTGAAGTTTTTGCGTTTGCCAGTTCTCACAGCCGCCTAGTTAATATATTTTATTTTTGTACGTACATATAAGAAAATCGACCTCGTTCTCTTATGGTAACATTCTACCTTCAGCACTTGTCGTTTCACATTTGTTCCCTTGCCATGAACACAACGTAAGGCTGTCACAAATGACTGTCAATGGAGATACGTTTTACCATTTATGACTGATTTATGCGTGGCTGATGTTTTTCCAGTATCTTTTTCTTGGCACGTTATTAGACTTATTATAAACATACTGGTTTCGATTTAATGGCAACAGGTGCTAGAATCCTTGATAACAACAGAGTTATACGATTCAGTCAAAATTTAGAGCATAGATATCTTCGATATGCTGCCATTTTTGATCATTTTAATATTCTTAGATCACATTTTAGTTCATTTAAAACACAGATGTTTTCGATATACTGCTATTTTTGTTATTTTTAATATTCTTAGTTCATCTTTTAGTTTCTCGTAATTTATATTCATATTTGTATTCATCATGAAACCTGTTGTAAATATGCATAAATAATATGACTCACATATCACACTATTTCTATATTCATACAAAACCACAGCGCTCCATCATTGCCTTCCTCTTCAACATCACTCTATCGTTCATCTCATATCTTATATTATAGATCGATGATCTAATCAGGATCGATTGAAACTAGGCTCATTAGTCCATCCTCGTCCTTTCACCTTTTATAAAATTTCCGATTTCCTGCCATCAGATAAACTATACTAAAACGAAACAAACTAAATATATCAGCCACCGCTGAAATGTATTACTCAAAGTAATCCCAGCGTATAATCCAGATGAATTATTAATTTTAAATTAAACTTCGAGACACGTTTTTCCTGCTAATTAGTTTGCGTATCGATGGTTCAGAAATTAGTACAGGAAGATGCTATACTAGAGCGAAAAACGAGCTGATTTTATAGTTCATCAGGGGACAACGAACCGTGTGACGATTAAATCTTGAATCAATCGTGACCAATAGAAACGCTTCTGATCGTCTTGATTTCCGAAAGGAAACGCGCTCGTTCGCATTGCTTAACGATATCAATAAACGGGAATCGCGCGAAACGAGCGACGGCAGGTACGATTTTAATCGACAGGTCGTTACGAGGCGGCCTCATTAGTCGACTTGCCTGTTACGACTTTGACAATTACCGGCGCGCGACCAGTCGCGGAATATGCAACGTGTAACGCAACGTGCTAACCAATTGGTGTGGATTAGAGACCACATATATGAAGATAAAAACAATTACTCTACAGTAATTCAGGACTAAAGGATTCTAAAGTAATTCATTTACGTAATTAACAACAAACAGGAACTAAAGCATTCTTAAAGGGTTACACCAGTTTGGCTACTCGAGTTTTCAGGCTTCTGTCAAGAATCTTCATTGAGGCGATATCAGGATTTTATTGACATTGAAGTATGGTAATGTATTGTATAAGTATTCAACTGGAAAATCATTTTTTTTTTCATTCTATTTCCTATAAGAATATACCATCTAATAATATTTGTGTTATTGAAATAAGGTGCTGAAATTTTCAAGGAATTTGTTTCTAGTTATTTCGACGAGAGCATTATAATACCAACGCCACCGATTTATGAACAATTCTAATATATGTATTAACCTAATAGCATAAGTGTCCTGTATATTTAATTGGATTGACGCCAATACGTCTTCGTTGCATTAATTGCTCTCTCGTACTGGGGATTCCAGGATCCTCGTAAGATGACTTATCGACTGTTTTCCTATGAAACGTTGCCGACGAATATTCATGAAACGATGCCATGGAAAATACACGGTCTATACGATAATGAATTCAAGATCGAATCTATTTAATCGTGACCGAGAACAGATTCAAGTAGACGCTTGCCAAGTAATTGAGACCTTAAGGGGAATTCCTGATATACTATTTAAACTCAGAGACGATAAAACATATAATAAATTTAGCTGTTTACTGCACGAATCGATTAATTTCACTTTCTGACAAATCTTACATTTAAGTGTCAAAGCACTTGATATAATCATAACTTTTTATATTTACAATAACTTTCCTGCTTAATAAAGATTAACATCATTAAACGACCATTCAATGGCCATTGAATAATACATAATTTATTTCAGGACCCAATTCGATCGCATTTCTCAACTTGTTGTTTCATGGAGTTAATCAATTTGTGCAATGAACGGTTCAATTAAAGCGATGAAATGTAAATTAGAGTTACTTACGAAGTTATTACTTTACACCTGCGACTTTCCGGTTAGCGTAGTGCTTTGATACGCTACACACTGACTTCGGGAAATTATAACGTAACGTTTTATCATCCCCGATGTCAACGTTTCTTAAACTGCGTTTTGTGACAAATCGTAAGTAACAATTAAAAATATTGAATAAGGTGATTTGCATATTTTTAGCGTACACTACATCCGCGTAACTAAGGATATGACTTTCCAATTCTTTATCGTCAATCGTTATTTTCGTGAATTTTTCTGTAGGTGGAGGCGTCAAGGAGATATGAAGATCAATTCTGTCTTTTTCAAATCGATTAACTCCATAAAATAAAAAGTTGAGAAATGCGACGAAATAATGTATGTTGTTTTTCAAAATTCTCTTCATAATATAAATTGAAATAAATATTGTAGAATACATAAATATAGATGTAGCTTTCATCTAAAGGTATATAAAATTAATAAGGAAGAATAGCCAAAAAATAATTGTCAGTAATGTTACAATTTGTATGTGACTGATGGAGTTGATCGATTTATACAGTGGACAGCTCATATGTAAGAAAAATTAAAAGAGTTCGAGACGGCTAAGATACACTTTGTTTTTAGCTGACAATATACCGTGGACTACGACTATGCAGTGTGACTTATGCAGTGCGACTGCTCGAAAGAAAGGGGTACTTTCGGGGGATAAAGGCAGATCGAACGGCGTAATCCTCTCGCTTTTCTGCTCTTCAGTTTGTTGGTGGCTCGCCAACTCCTGAACAAAAGTCTGTAGAAAAGTGTCGGTACCGCTGCGCAGAGGTCCGAAAAGATACAGCTGCGTTTTACAGTCTCGCGAAGCCGCGATTTTACGTCCCGCGGACGCATCAGCGCGCTCGTTTTCAGTCGCCGCATAGAAATCCCTGACTCGTCTTTACTGCCCCGCTGCCGGTCGCTAAGTTACGGGGGAAACTTTATGGTTTCTCTGGCCCGTGAAGTCTCCGTACTCGTTGGACTCCGCGTCCGACACCGCCCATTCTGCTCTTCCAGTGCGATACGGCCACGGTTCGACGTGGCAGACACCTGATCCTGCTCGAGCACGGCTCGTGAAAAGTGGCCTGGAAACGAGCGACTCGTGCATCCGCCGCTCCACTGAAATTAACGAGCCACGGACGCTTTCTGCGCGCTCGGAATTGCATCTTCGGGGTGCGCCTTGTCCCTTCGGCTGTTTAAACGCCGACTCGGAGGGAAGAGGGTGTAGCTAGACCCTCGGGTTATACATTTTTCCATATCCGTTAGGTTGGCCGAAAAATTCATTCGGTTTGTCCTGATGGTTGTCTTTCTGCGGTTTTAGTGATTTGTCACGTCGCGAAACAAGCACTCGTGGAAAGAATTCCTTTCCGGGGTTCTACATCCCGAACTAGCCTTTAACCCTTTCCATTCGAGGCCTTTCTTTCTGGTATCTATCAGCAACTCGAGATGTTTCTTAGCATTCTATTGCCATGAATTCTAAGCTATCTAGATTTGAGAATAAGGTCACCTTTACCTCGGCGACAATCATTTTATAGAAACTATATTCTAAAGAAACATTAGGTATCGTAGATTTGCTGCGTGAAACTTAATGGTGACTGAGAGTCACCTCTCGAGTGCAAAAGGTTAATAGGACGAAACTGCCGTGATCTACAACTGATGTCCGTCAAATAAATATTGGACACTTGATTGTTGAATAAAAATAGATTTTAATACAAAGGCGCTGTACAAATTATATAAATAATACAAATATGAAAATTTACAACTATGAAAACGTGAAGGCAATTGAATCGATATGTTGAAATCCGAATCGATAGTGAAAGATAAGTCTTGTTTATGGACGCTACAAGTAGCGAAGGAGAGCGAGTGGAATCCGAACAATTATTTGAAGCGAATTGAGACGCAGGAGAGTCGATGGAATCTCGAATGGATATTTTCGCGAAAGTCAAGAGTATTAAAAAATGTTCTTAGCCAACGATGTTCGCGTTACAGTGTGCAAGTAGCATCGAATACGCCTACGTTAATACGCAAATGCGACGATCTAGGAAATACGCGTTGAATAGAAGCGGTCGCGATACGGACACATGTGGTACTCCATGCACGAACGATGAAAAGGATAAAATTGAGGAGTTCGGAACTGATCATGATCATTGGTAAATTACGAGCGTAACCACGAGGTAGAGAGGTAATAGGAAGAGATTAAACCACTGCAATTATTACTATTACCAAATAGCAATTGATTCATTGCGTAAGGTGCATAATCATCTTTCGAGAAGATCCAAGAGACGTTACTTAACGAAAACAACCAGTTTCCCAGAAAGTGATTTTTGTCGTTTGCGACTGCGGAGGATTTTCGTTGAGACTTGTTCCGTAACACACCTGAAGCTTCTAGGTGAAGTCAATTGCTCAATAAAACTTGCGAGAATCAAGTTGGACACTTGGTCACCCAGCGGTAGTGGCCTGCGAATTTCGTAAGCCACTGGCGAATTTTATTTTGATCTAAAAGAAGTAAAGATACAGCCAACACGGGTTGGGTAAATAACATCTACCACATGATAAAGCAACCACAAATTGCGTCTAAGACGTCTTGCCGAAGTCCTTCTGTAATTTGGGGCTCTTCTTAAATATGGAGGAATGTTAGGCTAATAGGTATATTTATATTAATCAATTGTATTTAAGTAAACTTAAGAAAATGTGACAAATATGTTCGTCACATATCTCTAAATTATTTCTTTCTTTTAAACTTATCTTTCTTTAATTTTTTACTTTCTTTGATCTTTTTGCTTTCAGTTACAGTATTTACATTTACTTATACTTGTTTGTATTTACACTATTCAGTATAGCAAAAAGTACAAATTTTCAGTAAAATATAATAAATTAGAACCAAAAATCATTGGTACTTATACACTCATTTATTCAAACTAGCAAAAGATATAAATTTCCAGAAGAATAAAATAAATTGGGACCAAAGATGGTTTCTATTATTATTTATTATCGCTAAAAATAATTCTTACCTTGGAGAGGAGTTGAAAGTGTTACGATTGGGCATAGACACCATGATGGATCAAAACCACACGATTGCGCGCTCGAAACCGTGAAAGTTTCGAGCCATCGAGTCCTACTGGAACACCATACAGCTCCAGTCATCGCGTTCTCCTTTTCCTGCGCGGTCATTCTATGCTCCGATTGGCCGGAACGCGATACCTCTGTGTCACGGTGAAATTAAGCGTGCTTTTAACACAGCCCCGCATTTGAGGAACCCCCTCGACTGACTCTTGCCCTGCCGGCAATCGATCTTCGTCCAATACCGTCGAGCTAACCAGTTCCCGATGACGACCAAGCATGGCGTATGAATCCGAAGCCATTCCTCCATTCCTCTCCAATTGGACTACTTTGAACGATGACTCTACCATACAAACATTTTTATCGCTTTGGCTTCGTATAACGAATGTATATTCGTTATTGAGATTTTCGAACATATACATATATATGTTAAATATTAAATTTCTAGTACATTTTAAATTGTTCGTTATTGATCGTCATAATAGATGTTTTTTAAATGATTAAAGTTTACTGGACTTTGTTCTCTCAGGGGACATCAAAAAGCAAATGGTTAAATTGCACCTTAATCGTATAAAATCATATAAATTAACGATGTAACGTTCTTATCATAAATTCTTCATAAATGCCATTGCTGATGTTTGTCGAATCATAACAGTTATATATATTTTTTGAAATTAAAGTGGTTCATATATTTTCAAATTATAACAATTTTATATATTTTCAATTTATAAAGCTGTTATATAATTCGAGAAACATCAATTATATCGTTTGTGAAGAATTTGTAATAAACAGATTGCGAATGTTCATGGAGTTATGGCAAATGGAAAAAGTGTAAGTCGAGAAGAAAAACCAAATATATATAATTAAAGCAATTATTATTCGATATAATTCATTTCTTTCGACGCAAAATGAAGGTACAACCGAAATAAAAATCACAAAATAGAAGTTCAATGATGCAATAAGCAACATATAATGATTAATATACATATATATAAACAGCCACCAACACAGCGCATAAATCCTAGAAGTTAAGCACTAAAAAGCCTGCAAATAGGCTCCCAGTAAATAAAGTGCTACTTTTATTTGCATAAATTTGGTCTCACTACGTATAGGCTGCCTAAAACGTACCCATTCTTCCGCATATATCTAGTAAATATAAATAAAAACGTCGAGGGTGCTACCATTTAGTCCGAAACTGTAAACACAGCGACGCAAACACCGGTAAGTAGCGGCACGGTCGAAACTAAGTACCAATAAATAAGGGAAAAAAAAAAGCAAACGCACGAGGACGGTCACAGCTCGGCAATCCAATTACGGAAGACAATAAATTCGAAGCATCCAGTGTGCGAGCAAGAACGGATACGCACGCTCACACGCTCCCGAGCCCGCAGACGAATGGCCGGGGTGGCAGAACGAATTTAATGCCACGTCGTCGGACACGCTGGCCGCTTTCCACGGGAGAGACAGAGGTTCGGGAACTGTTTCGTGGTAGCCAGGACCTACCCTTCCGGACGACAGACGACCAACGGACGGTACCCGGGGGCATTGATGCGTGCGAAAAAGCGCGCGCATGTCCGTCGCCGCTCGCCAGAGCGCTAGGGGCATTAGGGAAATATTCAAATGGATCCGCGAAGGCCCATTGTTATTCTACCGTGAAAACGGCCGACGTTGTTACCTTTTATTAGTGTAATTTGTCCTATTAACCACCGTTTCCCCGGCCAGCCACCTTATAACGGCTTTCCACCGTGCCGCGCGCCGGGAATCAGACGCGATCCTGCTCGCCGCCAGCGGACCGATTTAATCCTTTTCCGCCCCCCTCGGACGAATGATTTGAAATGTCAACAAAGTGACACGCACAAATTTCGCATCGAGTATGGGAAATTTTTGTTGAATTTCACCCTTTATGGGTAGTACACCTTTCTCGGGGTTGAAAACGCTTGGACTCGATAATGTTATAGGAAACTAGGTACGCTCCGCGGTTTCACCCGCGTGGAATACTATTCTTATTCTACTATATATAAAGTTCGTAATTGCATTGTTTACTTATGTAGATACAATGATTATTGTAGCGTCTATGCAAGCATGTACGTAGTTAGGTACTTCGTAACAGATAGATGCATTTAACTAGGTGCAGAGGTAGATTGTTAAATGTAAATGTTAATGATGAATTTCATCGCTTCATTGGCCAGTTGAGTACAAATATCCATTTGAAAAACTAACATAAAAAAAAGTAGAATTTTTGATACCAAGTAAATTTAGTGTTACATCAGTTGCTACGTCATCATAAAAAAATAATACTCTTCTTAGAAGCAATAAAAAGAAATACACCTATAATTTATATATTTTTCTTCACAAATTCGAAGAACAAATCAACAATATTTCTCACGTTTATATTTCAATCTCGTATTGCAATAGCTACTGTAACATCGTGATAAAATCTCGGTATGATGTGAGACGTTTCACCTGTATTATGAATTGCATTTTATTTTAAATTAGGTTTATATATTTCAATTAAATTATAATATTAGGCGTTTCATAAGGAGTAGTTTCATAATTTTTCTTTTATACGTTCCATTTTGTTCGCACGCGGTACATACAACAATTAAATATTTCATTTCATAATTGAAAGTGAAACCTTTACTCAAGGAGTAGAGTTAAGATTTGTACGTTTCTCATTCGTCATTGAAAATGTTTATTTGAATAATTTCCCAACTCTAGTATTGATCACGACAAATATTATAACATCAACGGGGTGCGATATTTTTCTTGTGTAATGAATTACTCCCTGCTTTAATTTAGGTTTGTAAATTTCAAGTTAAATTATAAAATTATCTGCATTAAAAATCCGACATTCTTCTATTTCCTTTATACGTTCCATTCTGTTCACATATAGCACAATTAATACAATAATTACATATTATTTTATAATATATATTTCATTTTATCATTAACTTTTATTTAACGATTATAATATTGAGTTGAGTCGACCTCTTGATCCCTTATTCTTCGTTGAAACTGTTTATTTGAATATTTTCTCAACTCTAGGATAGACGACAGCAAATGGCTCGAGCGAGGGCCCACGCCTCGATGAAAGCACTCCACGGTGTGTGACTCACCGATCGAGATTAATGAACGTGCGCCATAGAGGCGCCGGGAAAACGACGCTTCTTAAGGTCGTCGTGCATTGTCTTGCGCGAAAATCGTGCCTATAAAAGTCGAGTCTAACGAGCAGCCAGGTTCCCGCGCGCGCGCGCGGGAAATCCTCGAGCCTGTCATCCTTCGATGAACAACCTACGGTTACTCGAACCGTTTGACCCGGTCGAACACAGAGATCGATAGCCAACTCCGTTCTCGCGAAAATCTGACCCACTTCTCTTAACCTTGCGTCACGCTTTCCACCCGCCTTACACCGGCTCCGCGATGTGCACGCGAAATCTATGCGTAATTCACAAAATTCTTTGTAACTCGCGAAATTTATTACAAAAAGAATTGAAGAACGATTGGTAAATACATAATAACTAGACTCCGTACCATTATGCAAAATAAAATCTTGGCGAACGTGCCTACAAAAATTGAATCTAAATAGGAATTTATTTTATTCTGCAAATACAGAGCTTTACTTTCAATCTTTTTTGTACTCTTGTATATTGTTTGTATTTTGTAGGTTCCTGCACGTTCAAATTTCCTATAAATGCATAAAGACCCGCAGTCTAATAATAACATATGATGATTACAGGATCAAATAAATTTGATTGAAGAATTAATGTAATTATGATAAATTCATTTTTCTGTTTTTTTTTTCTTTTTTTTTTTTAATAAGAAAGGAATGTTCCAAGTAAACTAAATTTTTGTATACCGATAAAATAGTTGAAGCATTAACTTGTATCCCTGCGATGCCTGAGAACATTAGCTAGTCTGTTGTAAGAATGATAAAAATGATAAAAATGACTATGGGGGATTGTGTTTATCGTCGTTAAGAATTATTGGTTAATAGTTAGCTCCTGAAGCGATAATTCGATAGGTTTAGTAATTAAATAATTCAAATCTGACGTTCATTGAAGTGACCATCCAGCAGCGAATACATGAAGGGGAAAATTCTGTTTCCTCTCGACGTTGTACTGTATGATAAATACAAGAAATGTTCCGCAGGGTTGAATCGAGTTCGATTCGAGCTGAGGATGTAGATGTAACCTTTTGGCTCCCGTTCCGCGTGTTCCCGGAGGATCGAGGGAAAAGATCGAAGAAAGGGTGAGGACTCGCGGCCCGAAGCATCGTGGCAAAGACGGGTGCACGTAAATACACATGCACGGCGCATCATAGTTAGCCACGGTGATCGTACGCCGCGATACGATCTCCTGCCTCCTTCCTCCTACTCTTCCTCAGCTTCTTCCTTCTTCTCCTTCGTCCTCGTCCTCTTCCTCTTCTTTGCGCCTCCGCGACCAGGGGAGATTGCGTAACCTCACCTTGCCGTTAAACGTAAAACAATGCTCTCGCGCGAGACAGCGCGAGGTGGCGGAGATATGCGATCTCGGCGGTGCCTGACTCCTGAAGCGGAGTACCGAATACGGACCGTTCGCCGCGGCGCTCTTTTGACGAGCACCGGCCTTAATGATTCACGCCGACTTGGACTTCGCGACGCACGGTGACTACAAATCCCAAAATCGCGGCCCGAATCAACGCTTAACGGATTCTCGGTTTCAGGGCACTTTGTAAGAGAATAAATAAACATCCATGTATGGTCCGTAAATTTACGTGACCTGTCCGAGGGAATTTGATAGCTATAATTGGATTAAAATTGAACAGATTTTAAAAAGAAATTTAAAAGGAACGAACGAAATATATTACATATGGAATATATTCTTTGTTCTTATGTAATACATTCTTCCAGTGTTATTCCCTTTAACTGTTGATATCCATTGTATAGAAATTTCGATTTCAGGATTGGAGGTAATCTCACCATAATATCGGGGCTTCGCGACTATCGAGAGATCGTATCTCGAAGACGTTGCGATCGCTCGTCGTCTGAGAGCCGAGAAAAATTCGTGATTAGAAATCGAACGTGTTTCGTCAGCGACATCCGCGACCGAGGCGATATTTCATTTTCCTAGGTACCTCTCGGTTGCCCTCCGTCCCTCATTTGCCCCATTGTTTTCATCGTGTAGGCTCAATGGAATCAGCAAACAATTTATTACGCCTACGCCCGGGGCGCATCTATACCCTTATCAACGATCGCTCGTTGCTCCTTCCGAGCGACTGCTCCTTCAACTCGGCCCTCCGAGGAACAAACGGCCGTCCTGTGACTTCGAGCAACGAACAATCCTACTTCTCGCGTGAGATCTTCCCGAGTGCGTGCCAGCCGCGTGCGTGGGTGCATGCGTGCGTAAAACGCGCGCGCCTAAGTACGACCCGCTCTCGTGGATCTCTCCGTTATGCGGTCGGCGGAAAAACGTAAGAAAAAGTTGGACTAGAAAGGAAAATCGGCCGCGTTTACAGTCGTAATAGCTTTTTTTAGCGGCTGTTTAACTTTTTAAAGAAAATAACATGTAATTAATGCGCGAATATGTTGGATGTTTTGAAGGAACACGAAGAAAAGTGTGAAATTAAGGAAACAGCTTGCAACGTGTCATCCTGTGAATCTAGGAATAATTCAGTTACCTTCGATTTCAAAACGAAAAGTATTATGTTGAAAAAGATTTCGGGTTGTAATATAAAAATTAGAAATTTTTGAAGTGTGGTAGTGAGATTATTGGAGTTTGAGAAGAATTTCTAGAGAATCTGAAATATTTAGGTTCAAAGTGGTATTGTGGTAATGTGTATATGTTGAAGTTTAGAAAATAAACGTCTCCGCGGATTGGATATTGAAGAAGGATGGCCAGAGGAGGTTGCCGGAGGAGGAGACGATACAGACGATACGAAGAACACTTAATTTAAACAAATTTTATCAATAAACATAGAGGGAAGGAATATTGATGGGACTGACTGTATGTATTATACTAGACTGTATGTATTATATACTGGACCGCTACCGTTTGGATGTTTGTTTTCGGGCATAGAAACAGAGAGGTATTCGAAGACTATCGAGGTAATCAGTCGCGGCGTACGGTAATTTGAACGCGGTCTTTAAATTTAGATATTTCCGAATCGACCTCCATGTAACGAGGGATCAAATTGTCCCGTCGCAATGGTGCACGCGTCCGTTTATTTGAATGGCTCGGCAACGGACCACGAGTGAGTGAACAGTCGCGAATCTTGTGCGCAGCGGTAGGTTCGAGAACGCGAAACGGTAGGTTGGTGTGCGCAGCGTGCGTGCATGCACGCTCGCGCGAGTGTTGATGCACACGGCAGCAGATTTCTGGGGCGATAAAGTCCTGCAAGCAAGGAAGTCATGTCCCGTAACTATCTGGATGTACGGTCTCGCGGTTTTCGTGTGCTCACCCACTCGAAGGCCTTTACCGACCGCGAGAGAGAAGGACGGCTAGAGAGCGAGCGAGTTGGCTATCGCGAGAGTCGCGAGGAGGACGACATTTTCCACGAGAACGAGCCACGGCTTGCTAACCTGGCCGAGTAAAAGCGTAAAATTACCAGCAGCTTGGATAAAATTGCCCTCTTCTTCTTCCCTCCTCGCTCTCCCGTCGCCAACCTCCTCTGGCCATCCTTCTCCGATATCGAATTTGCGGAAACCGCTCGAAAATTGCGCGCACCCCGCTAGACGGCGAAGAGCGCTTCGGGTAACGTATCTTGTATTTATTTAAAGTCATTAACTCTACTGGCATTTATATTGTTTTAACTTTGCGAGGCACACGATTACAGAAGAAAAATAAAATTCAAGCTGCACAGAAGAACAGTAGCTTGCTAACACGTTTTGACTTGTTTACACTTCTAATTCCACTAATTGTACTTTTGGCGTTAGTTCATAGTATTGCAACGTGAATGAAAAACTTTCGCGAATCGTAGTCTAGCATACTCTAACTTTAGAATAGAACTAAATACGTAAGTTTTCCTCGGTACCCATCGATTCCGAAAGCTGAGACAATAGATAAACATGTTTACATCCGTTCAGCGATGCGATTTTCGTCCGAGCCATATTTTTGTCGAAAATGTTTAATTCGTCAATTTAAATATATACAATTGTTATTCTATCATTATAAACATATATAACTAACCGAAGCTAAAATTGTTGTCCTTCGCCACTAACTTGTTTTTTCCTTCTTGTTTCAGGTAAGTCACGAAATCTCTACTTAGACGAATCCAAGGCCCAATGAAATGTATCATCAGGTATTTATCGTAATTATTAACTGCAAACAATGTGTCATTAAATTTTCTCGTAAGTATACAAGTATTTTCTATGCGTATTAAGGTGGGAATAATCAACAACTTCTGTCAACGAATTACTGTAAACGCCGGGAAATTTAAAACCACGCAATCGATTAATGGAAGATCCTATAAAAGTTACTGTACCAATACTATTTTTACATAAACGGAGTCCTCGTGCATGAGATGCGCGCGCATGATTTCCCGTTCCAACGAGGATTCCCCGGCACACAGGGTCCGTTATAAATTTTCGTTTAACGAGCCGGGATTTTTCTGTTCGCGAAGCATCGATCAGATATCATCAAAATTCATAAGCTCGGGGGGATCACACGCGGCCGATAATCACGCCGCCGTCGCCGATAAGAATCGAAGAGCGTCGGACGCGTTTCAGCCAGGAATCCCAGGTTGAATAAAACCAAACCGAGCCGCGGTATTTAATCCGGCAGCGATACTATCGCGAGCCTCCAAACATCACCGCGAATATTCGCTGCCAACCGGAGAGGATCGCGATCCACGCTCGCGTAAATCAGGTTAGCGTACCGGCGCGGCGCATAACGAGACAGATATCCTAAGATGTAGTCAGAAGCCCAAGTATCAATTTATCAATATTTTAACACGTACGTAATGGTGTTACGGCCGTCATAACATATCACGTGCAGGTTAAATCCCAGTTGTCGTCACATTGTCTACTTACGCGGATTAGTTGACGAAGATATACTACTTTGAAGGCATTTTTACGTTTTCAGCAATGTTATATAGTGCACGTTACAAAAAGATATACTATATTTATATGTAAATGTTTAATTCATCAATATAAATATATGCAATTGTCATTATCATTATAATTTTTTGTTGAGAATTTTGAGGCAATGTAATTAATATAGATATATATTTCTCAACAGAATCCTCAACAAAAAATAACAATTACACTACCGAGTGTTCTTGTAAACTACGCTGATTTAATTTCCCTCAAGCACTCGATGCATTATAGGTACGATGAACTCGATACATTTCGTAGTCATGAATAATTAAAGTTAACATTTTTGAAACGATAAAAAGTATTCGTTGGATCTCATGCAAATATTCGCTACACAGCATTGTTGGCTTTACGGCACGGTGATGCGTTACGCCACAGTGGTTAAGAATCATTGCTAAAGGCTTCAATTTAGTTGGTAGCAACAACTCATTATTTGGTAACAATGTACTTTTCACCCACTTCCGTCGTGTTCTTTTAACAGAAAAATTCATTTTATAGCGGTTTCCATTTTGAAAGATGCTTTCCTAACAAAGTCGAGGACATCTGTTCCCCAGACATACAATTTGTATTGCGTTTACTTTAATTCGTTTAAAGTTTGAAATATAAAGATATGAATTTTCATAAACATTCACCGTCTGCTTATGAAATTTGTTTAATTACAATGAGTACTAATTCAGGAAAACGACCAATGTGTTGAATTTAACACCTACTTTGTAATTATACACTTAATTATAATTATAATTTACGTTTTCGAAATTCCATTCTACTATCGAACATCTCTGCAGAACCAATTGTAATTTTCTTTGATATTAGTTAGGAAGCTGCGAATGCTAATGAACATCGGGGATTTCCCGCCTTAGATAAGTCTGTATGTCGGTCCGCGTCATGCTTCGAGGTTAGGCTAATGTATGGACGCTCTTGATTGCAACAGAGTGGAATCTCGGCGTTTCATGGCTTTATAAAGTTAAATATTCAATCAACGATAGAAATTAATATTTCACGCTATATTTTCGTACTAACTTCAGTTTTAAATATTTTTTAATAATTTTACAAATTTTTACTTTATTATGATAAATATATAGTAAGTTTCAATCTTGATTCTAGATCTTCTAGGTAGATATACGTATTGATTTATTATGGACATGTGTGAGAGCAGTAAGACTGTACTTTTACGGAAGTTTCCAATTATATTTTTGAACCTGGCTATCCCCAAAACAACTACCTTAAGCAGTCTATTTTCAAAGGCAATTTTGCACAACGGTCTCTTTAAATCAAGTTCGTTTAATCAACGTCCGAGGCATTTTTTGAATCAAGATTTTGCAATATTATAGCATGCGTGTCTTAAATCTGCTCGTTACAGATAGGAGATTTATCTTACGATCAGTTCTACCGTCCGGTACTTGCGTTCTCATTTCCCTGAGGGCACGTCATCTCCAATTTTATCTCTTGTTAATATGTCTGGTAGATTGACGTACAATAACAGGTGTTTCCAAGTACTTGAAAACCAACGAGCACGTTCTTTTTCGAGTTTGCTTTGGCGATTCCACCTGCTAACCTTGCTCCGCATCTTCCCTCTATTCAACGTGCTACAATTACAATTTTTTTTTGTCCATCTGCGCTATTCAACAGATATTAACGAAAATTATTTATCGTGGCGACAATTTGAGGTAGTCGATTGTTTCCACGATGAACGTAAGTTTCTGCTCGTTTTTAAAATGCCACTGGAATAGGAAGCATTTGGAAATTTCTTACATTTGTAAGACGAACACTTCACTGCACGTGGAATTAGTATAGTAGTATAGTAATTAGTCTATAGCTACAATCAACCATACCCATTGAGGGCAATATTGAAGGAAGGAAGAGAAAATAGTTTCATCAATATAAATAATTCTCTGTTCTAGTTATTATCTTTAAAAATCGCGGCAAAACTTTGTTAATAATTGAGTATTTCTAGAAAGAAATTCGATATACATAAAGTGGCCAGCTCGATAGTTTATGCAGTTTAAGCTCGATGCAGTTTAATTTCCATTACAACTTACATTACTGACTATCCAACGTTGCACAGCCCCCGCGAGTCCATCATCCTCGATCAATCCGATCACAGGATTCGATGAATTCCCAGTCACCGAGAAGCATTCGAAGCATTTCAATTTCTCCGCTCCCCATTCGCGAACCGGCGTGTCGCGGTCGTGTTCCTGATAAAAGAAAACAGTACGAGCGGCTCGTTTATCAGCCGGCGCACACCGGCGATATCTCAATCTGCTTTCTTTTCTCTGCTGTTGGCTGAAACACCACAGTCGTCGAACGTGTCCGCAAACGGGAGACGTTCGAGCTCGAAAACGAGGTGCTCGGGGCTGCCTGATACGCATATGGATGGGGCTAGGTCATTCGCCACCATACGCCGAGCACTGTACATGGCGGCGCGTTACTCCCAGGTTCCCGATTTCCGTAAAAGTCCAGAAACGCTCTTGCAGCCCATCGGTGCGCGCGTTGAACACGCTTCAAATGGCGTTTACTGTTTCCACGAATGAGAAATAAAGGGAGGCCAGCCAACTGGTCGACCTATCGCGGCCTGCCCGCCGCATTTCACTGTGTCATTTACATCTTAATCCGTCCGCCGGCGCGGCGTCCTTCTTGAGTCTAGACGCCGCAGGAGACGTCGTTGGACGTCTCACAATCAGTCGCGGCGGAGGCAGCTGTTGTCCGCCTAGGCGACCCGCTGACTACTGCTCCGGAGGATTTTCCATCCCATAGAAATCACACACACTTCGGTGAATAGAATTTACTGACACCAATGGTGACTGCAATACACACTACTGTGCACAAGTTTTAGGCTACTTTTGGTACATACATTAACGTTAAACCTACCACGACCACGCTTTCAAACTTTTATGAACTGTTTCTATATACGATATACATTTATATTGTTTCATGTATTATTTAATGTAGTATCTCGTGAAGTATTTTTGCATCTAATTGAAAAAAGTGCCTTTAAGACCTGTCATTTGATCGTTAGTGGTGGAAGTAGATACAAATGAAATGTCGGTAGGTTTGGTATTAAAAAGTATACAAGGTTCTTCGAGCTAAATATCATTAGTTAACGCTAAACCTACCGACATTTATTTGTATCTATTTCTTCCTTGATCAATTAAATGACTGGTCTCAAAGAATTCCATCATAATTCATACTATGATGGAATTACTCGACGTATTTGAATCCATGTGTTGACGGTGTAGCTGTGCTAATTGAATTAGATAATTCGAAACTTTTCAATTAGTTCAACTGTAAATTACTGTACTCATGAATCTAATTGAATAACAATGTATAATTAAAATACAGCTCTCTGGTAAAATATTATGAATTGATGAATAATAACATTAATCACTGATAATTACTTCTTAATGTTCGAAACTTTCACCCAGCTCTTTCCCACCCTTTATTACCTCTCATTTTGTTTACCTCTTAATTACTAAGTCTGAATGAATATTTATATATTGCTGCAAACCATGTATGGCTTATACAGCATACAACAATTGTAGTTATTACAATTTACTTACGTCAAAGTCTGATTCAATTACTGAACAATTTAATTGAAGGAGATAACTGAATTACAAACTACATACACATGTAAATGAATTATGATACAACTAAATTACTTTGTAAAGATAATTCGTGGCCAAATTCAATTGCAATTCTGCACAACTACGGCCAAAGTATTGTATAATAGTATCACCCCTCCCCCTCATACCCAAAAATAAGTTAAGTCAAATGACAACACAGATCGTAGGGTACGGGATTGATCACATAGGAACAGCGGTCGACTGTGGACCCGAGGATCGTGGATTCGAATCTCCGTGTCATACTTGTCGTAGACACTCCTAACAGTATTGTTTCGGTTGCCGAAACACCTATCGATGTATTGGTCTAAGAAAACTCTCTCTCTCTCTCTCTCTCTCTCTCTCTCTCTCTCTCTCATGTCAATAGCGATTGTCGAGAGTGAAAGAGTCTCGAGAGGACACGTAGCATAGACCACTACCAACTCTACCGACTCTAGCGCGACAGAAAGTCGATAGCATCGGTATATCCATAGACCTAACGATTCTGCGACGAGTCAGCCATCGAGTAACAAGTACAGTCGCGCGACAACGTCGTACGTCAGGTTGCGCAACAGCCTCGCGCACTTAGCAATTATGGTTCAAACACGACTGTTTCGACCATAGTTGTACGAATGATGGTTGTACAAATTATTGTGCGGAAAATCGTTACGTCCATGGCTCCTGTTAGGGGACTGCTGGTTAGACGCGGCGAGAGATCAAGATATTTGCTTTGTCCGCTTCCGCGAGCCTGTTCGTTATTGCGATGATGGATGAAAGAAGGTGGGAGAAGTCGGAAACTTGTACGAGGTGTCGAAACGGACGGAGATCGAGCAAGAAGGACTTCCCGAGCTTGATGTTGGTTTATTAAAGTGTGTGACTGATTTAAACTTCAGTTAGTTTCACTGGATCCACACATCAGTCTTTATATACAATGACTTCCGTTCTTTTTAACATTAGTTTGTCTTACGTAACTCCTACATTATTTTGGTACTGCTAGAAACTACAACAAAACAGAAAATCACTACCAATCTCATACGAAGATACTATAAATGCCGCTACTAAAGCTATTTACAAAAAAATGCAGCTTCGACTCTGGCATGCTTCGAGCATCGCTCTAGAATTATTGAGACCATTGTTGATAATTGTTGTCGCGTGCGGTAATGAAGTTAAGATGCGCTTCGCGGGGTGCCTTATAAAATGGGTAACCGTTTTCTCAAATAAGTAAAAAGGTGGCAAACCGTTCGTTACTGCGTTGCGTTAAAGAAAGTTGGCTACCTGGCGCGAAGAAAACCGTGTGTTGGGGGAGTGGTATATTAACCCTTTGCACTCAAGGTCTTTTTCTCTGGTATCTACCAGCAACTCGAGATGCTTTCTTAGGATTCTATTGTCACGAATGCCAAGATTATATTGACTGGCAGTGAATTATTTAATCAAGTTCCATGTATTTTCTGAAGTTAGTTATCGACCAATCACACTGAAAATCGTGTTATCCGTGTACTAAGGAGGGCTCCTCGAGCAGCAGGCCATCCCTTTCCACTCGTCTACGGCGTAACAGTACGACGAGGACATTCTTTTCGAACGAGCGCAACCGAAGGAATAACCGAGGCTCATTTTTCTACGCGCAACTGCAATTTAAACGTAGTCAGAACGCGAATGTAAACGTGACCGTGGCTTAGTGGGACGCTGACCACGGCGTAGGAACGACCCAGGGGACGAGGATCTACACCTCGATGAGCACAGCACGACATTCTCCTTGCCCCTTGCCTCCCTGTTCCCGGTGGTCTCCACGTTTTCTTCCTCCGCGGCTCGCTACCAAGAAGAAGGTCCCTTCTGTCTCTGTCTTGCTCCCGCGCCCTCCTCGTCCCACACGTCGCTCTTTTTCCTTCTTTCTCAGCCAGGCGTTCCTTTCTCGCTCACCTGTCCTGTCTCCGCTCATCGTCCTCGAGCGCGTCCACCACGATTGTCCGGTGCGAACCGCTCACCGTGACGAAGGTATCCACCTACAAACGAGGACTTATTCCGAGAGACCAGCCCGTGGAAACTCGCGAATACGGACATGGGAATCGACCCGGGACCGCTCGGGCTCGTCGCTTCATCGTTGATTATGCCAATGACAGACCACCCGAAACACCGGGCTCAGTCGTTGACCACGAGGTCCTCGATTTCCTAACCTTCCGTCGCTACCGAGTTTCTCTTTTCTGGTGACGGCTGCTCAACGAGGCGCCTTGGACGACTTGCGACATTATGGTGTTGGATGATGAGTTGCTGGATACTGCTGTGCAGACTTGACCCACCCGTTGCATCTTTACCTATCTGTTCTTTACCTATCTTCCAAATTCTGCTGGATGCTTCCTGTTTATACCGAGGTAGATGCTTGCAGGAAAGATTACTCAGCGCTACACGCTTTCTCTATCGAAGGCGAACTTTACTTAACCCTTTGACTGCAAAGGACGTATATATATATGTTCGTTAAATCAATTTTTAACAAATATCGTCTTATAGGGAATGACAAGACGAAATTTTGTTATATTTACAGTTTATTTATAGGACGCTTGGTTCCGAAAATAAAAATTGAAAAGTTACAAGTTTGTTGCAAACATTGATTTTCAGGAAAAACGTCTTCTAAGTTTTCGATATTTATCTCTTTTACCTTTTCGAATTGTCAACACATTTATTTATCCTTCAGTTTGGACAGTGCAACTGTTTACTATTTTATTTTCATCGATTTCGAATTCAAAATCGTCATATACTCAAGATTTCACCCGATGTAACTTCGAAAAACAATTTCACAATTATTTCAGATAATCATAAAATAAAATAATACGTTATTCGATGCAATGATACGCTCTGATAGTATGCATTTCTTTGATTTTTTGTGTGTTTTTTCTTTGGTTATTGGGATTGATATCAAGGACACATTACCCGTAAATAAAGTATTATTATTATTAATATTTCAACCAATATCACTCGAAAAGTGACCAAGTCTGGTCCACAGTATTGTCACCAGAATAAAAACTTCAAACAAAACGTTAAAGCTAGTAGGACAGATTTGAACTCAACTAAGATGTTCCCCGTATAGCTTGATCCCAAGTTTCTTTAATATTCTGCAGCCTTCGAGAAAGTCGCGGAGGCGAGGTGCACCTAATCTCATTTTGTGAAATGGCATCCCCTGACGCCGGATATTATTCTTTCGCCTTTAACGAGGTTGAACGGGCAAGGAGGTACCTGACGTAGAGGATGGCGCGAAGCGATGCGATGCGAGGCATGCTGGAAGTCAGGATCGGTTCCTGTGCATGCGATTGCACGCGGATGAATAGGGCCTTTGTGCCTTGCGAACGACAAGGAGTACGATATACAATAACGGTTCCCTAAGATTTCTCACGCAGGATCTCTTTCTAGCAGCGAGATGTGGCTCAACGCTCGCTCCGATCCGCATCTGCATTTTATCATAAAGCTACGTAAACGACTAACGGAACCGCGTCCATCCTCGCATCCTTTCGAACTTCGTCCAAGGTCTCGCCTCGCGGCTACTTTAATGTTCCACAATTAGAGCGTACTCGGTTAGAATTATGTTTTCCTTCGGTGGAGTAATATTTCGTCGGAAGGTCGGTTCGTCTTGAACCGTTCACTTCTACGGAGAGACCCTTAGTGTTCGGAAGCGAGGAGAACTGCGTAGTTTATTAATATATTGTGGATGTTTATGCAAAATCGTATTTTCCCACATAGAAAAACAATTGAAACTTAAATGAAAGCACAGATTTTTGCTCAGGAGTTGGCGAGGCACCAACGAATCGAAGGAAACGAGACAAACGCATCGGCAATCTTCAGATTTATTTGAGGCCTAGTGTTTTGCCCATCTCCGAGAATCGCAAATAGCAGTCCGGCGTGAACGTGTTAAATGTCAGTATATTAGCATGAAATCTGAAAGTTACACGGGCCCGTAGAGGGTTAATGTTAATACACTCTTCCTGGTGAATCGACTCTTGGTCAGCCGAAAGATCGCGAACAAAGCTTGGAGGTGTCGGACGATCGGAACGTTGTCAACCGAATTCATAAATTCAGATCGAGGTATCGATGAACAGTGTAACCGGCGCGGACTCGGTCGTTCGCGCGCGGCTGAAACGAGTAAACGGAAAAAAAGAGAGAAGAGGAAAAGGCCAGGAGAGAATGCATCGGTACGCGATGATGTAACGCCGTTATGAATATGTACAAAATAACAAATGGTCCCAGCACAAAGGAACGGTGACAGGGTACGCGTGTGTACCGCTTTGCCGCGCTCGTATTCCGGCTGTCACAGCACCGTGTCACCGTTTGTAGCGCGGCTACGTGATCGCTTTGTAAAACAGTGTTTCGATTTCCAGCTATTTTTCGCCGTCTCGATACCGCGAACCATAGATACACGCCGGGACGCGTAATAACGATCGCGATAATCGCGTTTCCGATTAAGATTCCCCCGAGCGGCGAACAAACGCCCGGCACGTGTCCTATTGTTATCGTTGCCACCAACAAAATGCTTCTCGCCGTCGCAATTCAAAAAAAAAAAAAAAAAAAAAAAAAATGAAAAATAATAGACTCGAGCAGAGATGCGATAAAACGGGAGAATCTCGTGTCGCGTGAACGTCGATCGGTATCTGCTCGCTGCGCGTCATGAACGACCTCGTTTGAACACCGGAAACCGAATTAAATTCAGATCATATCGGACTAGGTAACGGGTATGCTAATTTCTCAGGGTGTCGACGGTGCTTTCTTTTCCACTCGATTCAGATTATTGGAATAATTTAATAGTAATCGATGCCGTTTATAATCCCACAGGCGTACAGGTCAATATGAAGAAATCTATCTAAATATAAATTGAATAATGCATGAAACAATTATGTATAATGTATTATATATTAAATACATTATTGCTGCACAAATCGATTAACTCCATAAAACAAAAATTTGAGAAACGCGATGTAATAATGTTCGTCGTTTAATAGTCTTAATCTATGTTATTCAGGAAAGTTATTATAAATAATAAAACTTATGACAATACCGAGTGATTCGACATTTAAATTTAAGATTTTTTAAAAAGCGAAGAATGCTCATACGTTGCATACGAAAACAGTATAGAAAAATTTACAAACGTTCGTTTGACCGGTCGCGGTAGGTTTAACGTTGATGTACCTCCACCGATAAAATCAGTTCGCTTAATTTCTGGTTTCTTTTACTTCCTCGAGCCCTCCTCGGCCCATTTAAACTTTAATGCCGAGTTTAACGAGGATAAGTACATTTGGAGGTTCCCCGGTGTTCATTTGCGAGCCCGATGGAAGGAGAGAAACCAAACGATGAATAACAAAGCGCGAACGAGGGGGCCGTTGCACCACTGGGGAATTTCGTTGTTGTTAAGGTGGCACTGCGCATCACCGATGCCAGGCAGGAAGTGGGAATCACCGAAGCAGTGAGGGGGACGGCGCTGGGGGGCACGGGGGACAGGGGAACCGGCGTTGCATTGTGGGAGTAAGCGGGCGAGCGAAATAAAAAAAAAAAAAAAAAAAAAAGAAAAAGATGCATTATAGCATTATGCGAACGAACGGGGCCCTAGTGACGCATTTACACGGCTGTTATTATCGCCCCACCCGCCCACCCACCCTACGCTGGTAGAAAACGTAGGTATCCGCGATACCTGTTCGCATGTTCGACCATACGACCGCGTTAGGAAAACGCGACATATGTCGTCCGTTTATGTATACATTTGAATATATTAACACCTTGCGGACGGGCTCCAATGTAGCGTCGTGGAATCCTGGCAGCGAGAGATGAAACTGTGTCACGCGTGTATGATTTATCAGAAAAGGATTCGATTTGGAAATTAACTCAACTAGAGTAACGGAAGCGTGTGTAGAAGAATAGGGGATGGTATTGGTAAAGGAAGCAGGCGAATTGTAACGCGAGTTTCCGAATGAAACTTACAAGGGAACGTATCCAACTGTCACACGCCGATTTTAATCAAATTTATGTGGTAGGTAGTCCTCAAAAAAACTATTTGACACGTATTTCTTTCATCGACAATCGTGCATGTTGAAGGGGTAAAAACAGCCCCTAAAGTTGGGGGTGAAAACCATGTCTTTTTAAATATCGTCGTCACGGGAATGTAATCCGCGAAATATGTAATACGAAATTGTTGATTAAACAATCTCCTTTCGCTCTTTATGTGCTCAAATTGTAGCCTGAGTTAAAGAAATAAGACCCTTTTCCTGAACGATTGTACCAAATCGGCAATATTCAACCTTCTTAATTCGCTCCACGATTTAGGAAAATACTCCTCGACTTTGCAACATAGTCTGAAGTAAAAAAATTCAAAAACTATAAAAAAATAGTATGATGAATATATGTTTGCTGAGACAGTTGCTACGGCTTGCTAGTTATCCCAGCACCAAGCAACGATCCACCACGATTTCTCAGAATCGCGAGCTCCCGTTCAACGACAAAGGTTAATTAAACAGTCCAGTTTCGTCCCCCCGCGCGTTCGGAATTCAGAACGCTTCACGTGCTGAGTTTTCTCGTGCCTCTCCATGCATCGGTACCCGGTGCCGTCGCCGCTGATTGCTGCCCGTTGAAAAACCCTTCAGCGATTTGTACGGGCGGGCGTCGTCCGGTACCGATGACGGATTAGTTTGTTACGGCTTTCGGCTTACGGAGGGCGCAGGTAGGCCGTACCGATACGCGTGATTATTTATTGTGCGGACAGATTGGATCATTCAGAACACGCCGACGGGGGTCCCTTTCTGTACGGCGGGGATCGACCCGCCGCTGGAATATAACTCGATCCAACGAGCGATACGCCACTGTGATATAACCTCCAATTTTGTGTCAGTGACGGTCTGCACGCGGCCTGGCCTGCCCTGGAAGGGGCTGAATCGCCATCATTGGTGAAATAATTCGCGGCTGTATTTCCTAGCGTAATTCGAGCGCTGTTGCATAACAGCGGGAACTCGCGTTCGACGAAGGGAGGATCAAGACTCGTGTCTGACACGCCGGTGATGCTGAAAGCCTAATTGCGTCCACAGACACGACGATTTAGCTATTAACCGATGGGACGAAACTAGTTGAATCGCGAATAGGCTGACCCTAGAGTGCAACAGGGGCGAGAGCGTTGCAAAACGGTGTGGGACGGAATGATAGCCCGCTCATTGGTTTTGTTTCTATTTAGATGTACATTAGATGTAGATATCGATTGTGTCTTTATATTCATACATTTATAACGAGATTTTAGGCACTTATGGTACAAACTAATGTAACGAATACATGCTAACCATAACCAGAAGTTATGTATACTTGTGCAAAGTGAAATAACAAGTTTAGTACAGTATATTCATTGTAAAATATATTCAACGTACATTATGCATATTTTTAATATGTTTTCCATATTTCTGTACGTCATAAATGTATGAAAATTCGCAGTGTATTTGTAACTCTACTTTAAGTAGAAATATTTACTCGTCATCTTGTTACGTCAAAGTACCAACTATTTAAAGCCTCGACCTAATTTTCGTTACAGTGAAAATCTCAACCTGATGGACATTCCAATGTATCTACATATGTGCAGTTTTATATGCATCAAATCTCGTTTATTGTCATTTTTTGAATTTTGTACGTATAAAGAAAAATATAATTTTGAATTTCGAAGGGAAGTCAGAATTCAATAGCGATCTCGCACAAATATTTTGATCTAACTTTTCTAAATAAATACACCAAAAATGGAAAATGTGTTTATATGATAAATGAATAATTGATTACTATTTTGTATATCCACATTATACTTCCACATACATGAATTATTAATGTCCTTTGTATTTTCTATCTGTTTGCCTTCAGCTTCTGTGAAGGAATTATTCACTTGTCGTTGATAACAAATACAAGTGACCGAACCTTTGTTTTCCATGCAAAAGATTAAGCTGTCTTGAGTTCTGGCATGTCCATGGTCGTATTTCCCATTTTAAACAATTTTTAAGGACAAATAACGTGTAGGGTAATTCGATAACGTTTAAAACTAAATAGTGTACAGATTAATTTAAATCTTTTATCATTTCTTAAGAGTATTAATTTCGTACATATTGTGCAATGTACTTATCTATGTATTTATCTATAATTCTATATATTTTTGGCTACTTATGCGACCTCATATTTATAATGCAACGTCGTTTCAAATAGGCCATCATTAGGTCCCGTTGATTTTAGGTTTCATTTATGTTTTTTTTTTTTTATTTCATCTTAAAATCCAAAATTATATTTTTGTTTATGCGTACATTCTACGTCGTTTATTTTCGTCTGTGGTAATTACACTAAATTGCAATTGCATTCTAATTTTACTTTAAAATTCAAAATTATATATTTCTCTTTACATTTCATCTCGTTTATTTTTATCTTATTATATTTTTCTAGGTATATTTAATTTCTACTACTATGCATCTAAAAATCATGAAATACATGAAAACATTTTTATTCAAACATTGTTCTGCCTGTTACCAATCAGCTTTGAAAGAATAACCGCGCGTTAATCGGTTAAGCTTCCATGTAAAAATAATTCATACGAAATTAGTAAACTTCTCACGGGGATCCTAACAACAGAAAGAATTATTTTTAAAACTTGTGACATTCTGCTGCGTGAAGTATGATAAGTTAGCTGGTATAGTTGCCGTGCAGTTGGCACTCGTAGAGGCCGATAGCTGGCGTATGTTGAACGCGCGTAAACAGGTTTACCGATGCGCTTCATTCGAAAACAAAGTAATTATACGTAGATAAATATCGTGGCCGGTGGTCAAACGGAATGTGTTAAAAACGTGGAACAATATCAGGCGAGGGCTTATCAATGTTGAAGAAATTATAGCGTCCAGCCATCGCTCTATTGGTTTCGTATCGCGTTATTGCTCACGCAGCGGCCGCCATTAGAGTAATTGCTTTTAATTGTCGAGCCTCGGTTTAGACTATTCGAGTCATGATACAGCTAACCCGTTATTGGGATAGATAACCTTCGCGGTCTATCGAAAAGCCATTACCGTAACACCGTTCATATTTGTTATTTATCCAAGGTATTTCATAAAATGAAGAAAGTAACCTGACCTCTTACGAAAAATTGAATTATTGTTTCCTGTTAGATACTGTTTAGAAGAACACTGTAATTACGATCCGCTTTTTTACATTGCAAACTTTCGAATAGTCTGAAGGTGAAAGATGCATTCTAAGTTCCTAAATAAATTCATAAATTTTCCTCCAATTCATCGAATTGTTTTAAATTCATCAAGTACGAAGTTTCTTTTGGGTTTGCCCGATAACAGTGCAAATCTCAATTTGTGTCCCAACTTCATCCCTCAAAAATCGTATCATATACAAATTTTTAATAATATTTCTGAGAAAGTCCTCTAAACAGAAAACTTACAGTTAATATTTTCAATTACATCGAATAGCCATTTTTTATTATCTATGTTAAAGTTATCTTCCAGTGCTGTAATTGTAAAAATGTTGCTAGGAAAACAACACTAGCATTGTTTGATAAGTCCTGGCGCGCGTTGGTTAGACGCAACTTCCTCGTTTTTACGTCAGAATTCACCATAAACTTTGGAAGCCCACCGAAACTTTTATCGTCCGTGCTTGTCGTAACTAGGTTGTAACTACGGTTAACAGAGCCGCGGTGAAGCGGCGTGGCGCTATCAGCGAGTATTATCAAGTCAAGGACTACATTTTCGCGAGCACCAATTACGGCATCCAACGGCTAACATACATCACTCGATAAAAGCGGCGACGAATATCGGTCAACCGTGGCTAGGGAAAGGACAAAGCTTATCCCTTCGGCCCGTTTACAAGATAGCAATCTTACGAACATCGTCTGAAATACGTCCTTTCAACATTTATTTTATGCTGGAATATTATACATATAGATGTATATATAATCAAGCTACGAAAATAACCTTAAATTTATTAAAAGTCTAAAGAATAAAGTATATTTTATAGCTTTGTTGTATTTTCCGGTTATCAAAATAAAATCTTTGCAAAAGTTTATATTTGTTCATCGAGTAATTTGAATGTAAGTTTGTCTCTTTACGTAGATTAAAGTCAGCACAAGTGGTTGGTGATATAAAACGTAAATAGTTTCCGAAACATCCCTCGTGAGATTCAGAATGTACCAAAAGGATCGTTCTCCGTAAACCAAGTGTTGATATCCATTCAAAAAACAAATAGAAAGCCCAGTGAAATCGAGCAGCTGTCCCAGGCAGTCTCGGTGTCTCGAAACAGCGAGAGCGTTTTCATTTTGGCATAGATTATTCCAAGATGCTTTTCATAAATTTTAAATAGGATTCGCGCTGGTGCAACATTACCGTACTTTTTACTCTGAAAGCTTGTCCTGGCTGCTGTTGTACCCATCGTCTGCCTCCTTTCCCCACGTTCCTCTACCCTGCGGCGACGATCTCTCGCTCATTGAGTATGCATCGTCGATATCGACAGCGGGGGCTGTTACCAGTCCCGCCGGGAGCTACGTCGGCGTCGGGAGCTGGTCTCTACGACGTTCGAGGGAACGCCACCCAACGACATCGTAGTACTTTTCCGTCTGCTTTTGTTTTTTAACCGACTTCGAAAAGAAGGAGGTTACTCAATTCGACATGTATATATATATATATGTATTTTTTTTTAAATGTTCATTCACCGATTACGTCGAGACCCTTGTATCTGGTAGAGTATGTCTCCCAGGTGGTCCCGTTATCAACACATTTTGCTATATCTCATTTTTTACCTTTTTTTTTTTTTGCAAAAAACCGAGAAATTGTGTATTGGACCAATCGGATTGGAAACTTCTTGCATATGCTGGAGCATCACTGCCACTTGGTCCAATAAAAAAAAAACATTCCATCTTGGTTTATTTTTGATCACTTTACAGTTAATTATTTATAACTTTTCATCTAACAGAAATATTTACTTATCATTTTGATATTTTACACTCAGTTATTTATAACTTTGGAAAAGAAACTTGCCACCGCGTCGTTCCAGTGGCCATCGGCGTTAAACTCGGTCCGCATACGTCGGCTCTTCTTCTGTCGCTTCTTCATCTTCTTTCGCTCCTGCCTCCACCTCGTGTGCTTATGTATTCCGTCGCGAGGCGGTGATGACTCGTCACGGACATTTGCATACATTTCGAACCACGGACCGAACGTTTTTTACCTGAATTCTCGTCGGTTCCCATCCAACCACGGATGTCTCTTCTCACCGTTCGTGCGATTAGACAAATTGACACAATCCAGATTTCGAGTTGGGAATCTACGCAAATTAACGCGTGGAAGAGAAATAGAATGATTTCTTCTAAATTAAGGGGTAGTAGTGACACTAATAAATAAATCAATGTTTTCTAATCTTTGTTTTATAATATTGTACAATTTGAGTTCTAAATTGAAAAACAGCTGGAAGCTTCCGGAATATTCCCACGTTCTTCACGCAAAACACAAAACAAAAATACAAATCACGCAAAACTGTTCACTGCACTCGTGATTAACATGCACGACCGCGAGAAATACTGTAGCGACAGCGTTAATAGTAAACGCGTACCAAACGAAGTCAAACGACCCTCTTCAAACTTTACTTTAACAAAAAAAAAGAAATGTACATTTATTGATACTTCTTTCACTCACCTGACTTTTTGTAAATTCTTACGTCACCTAATTCTTCAATTTCCTGCTTTTCGTTTCTCTCTTAGTTAATTTTTTTACTGAGAAAAATTTTAAAAGAATCTCAATTTCCGTTTTGTTTCATCTATACGCAAAACGAACTCGGAGTTGTTCCATATGCATTATGTGTCTGTACACTGTTCTCGTGAGTGAGATAAGAATTAGTGCAAGATTGGTGAAAGCGGTAATATCTACATCGATGAAACCCGTACTTAATTTTAGTGTAGTATTGTTAAGTTCCACGTACGCAATTTTTAATTTAAAACGTTAGATATTTCGTAAGAAACTAATAAAAATTGACTTTGGTCACTACCTTAGGTACTTGAATAACTTTTATGCAATGCTAATACGTATGTATTTCGCAAGTATCCAGGTTCCTTTGATCGGTAGTGTATGTATTTATGAACGAGGGTGTAAGTAAAACCGTGACTAGCTCTTATTGTTAGACTATAATGGGCAAAGCACTCTTTCATCGAGCTTCGTCCCATGCTTGCGCTGACCGTCATCGACGCGTGTCGCGTAAAATGGCCGGCGTAGTGCGCGGCGTATCGGTCGAAAAGTACGCCGGCGCTGGAACACACTGCGGGGCTTACCCCCCACCCCCCTCTCTCTCTCTCTCTCACTCGCTCTCTCTCTCTCTCGCGAGTTGAGTCTTATTGGCGAGCGTGCGCCCGGCGTGCCGACGCAAATAAATCTCTTTCTAATTGCTCGCTGAAAAACTCGGCCGCGGTTGCGCCGAGGAGATGGCGCCCGACAAAGGGCCCAGCGCTAAAACCTCATCTCGCAGTGGTTTATTTCGCCGCGTTCGGCCGAGTCCCGAGTATTCGCCACCGCCACTGGCTTTGTTTATTGATATTTACAACCATCGTGACACGGGATACGATGCCGCGGCCGACGGAGACCCTGCTTTTGTCCGCGATGCTGACTCGCGAGTTACGTCTCTTTTTTTTTTTAGTTGCCAGAACGTCGGCGTCCCCTTGTCATACGAACGCGCGCAGGTGCAGATTCTTCTAGTATCGAGTGACCGCCGCGGTAGAAATAAACAGCGACACGGTAATATAAAGGGTTCAAATAGAAATGGGGAGCTCCTCTAAATTGCCTGTTGAATAGAAATAAACTCTCTCCACATCACCTTCACGGATTTTTAAATGGCAACATTTCGGATTCATCTAGCTAGAACAGGGAAAACAGATCGGTAAATACATGATTCCAAGGAGAACTTCCGGTCGTTAACTTTCAACCAACACCGGAGTACCTGCCAGAGACGTTGCAAGTGTTCAAGATTTGTATACCGACCAGAATCTTTCTGTAACGTGCCAGGCAATTTCTAGTAGCGCATGTTTTCTTGACCTGACATGGGCGACACGAAACTTTCTCATTCGCCGTAGCTCGTAACTGCAAACCGTGTTCTTCGTCTGTACAGCGAAAATCCTTTGGAACAACTCTACATCCTGGCTGAACGTGCAATGGAAGTGTTCGATCCCGTTGGGCTTAGCGTCGAGCTTAAAACGTTTCACATTTCGTGATTCTCACAAATCGATATACTCCATCAGTCATATAAAAATTACAACATTACTGACGATTATTTTTCGGCTATTCCTTCTTATTAATTTGACACGCCGTTAGATGAAAGCTACATCTTTATTCATGCATTCTACAATATTTATTTAAATTTATATTACAAAGGAAATTTTAAAAAACAATGTATATATCATCGCATTTCACAATTTTTTGTTTTATGGAGTTAATCGATTTGTTGTGCAATAAGCTGCTCAAATATGTATCGAAATTCAAATGTGCCTTCGAATTTTTCTCAAAAATTGCCACCAACCGTAATCATTGTCCTTCGATCCACGGATTATAAAACAGTTAACGCTAATCAACAGTCTTCGTTCGATCCTTTGGTGACCGGAACGTCCTTCTAGTACCTCTTTTTTCGTATGTTCTCCGAACATTTGGTTATCGGAATACTCTTCGAATACCGAAAAATTCGGCAAGAAATCCAAGGCCTGGCCAGAGCGCTGCTCGCCCGTACGCCGCGCATTCCAAGCGTTCGTCCGCAGATGCGCGCGTGCAAGTTTCGCGAGAGCGTTTCAGCGAGCCGATTCCGCCGTACGAAACGTGAAACAATGCCGGGTGGCAAGTTGATGCGTTTCTTTCGAGGTTATGCCGAACCCGCACTGCGGTTTTAATGAACTCGTTTTGACGTGACGACTGCGCCGCTCTCTCCCAACCCTCTCTGGCTTAGCTTTCCTCTTCTTCGCGGCTCTAGCCACCATCTCGCCCCCCTAGTCCCGCCTGGGGCCCATCTCCATGGGCCCGACTTAGTTAATTAAAGTAACCGTACGGTTTTTGATTGACGCCCGAGGCGTAAAAAGTCGTCGACGCGCGAACGCGCCAGTACCCGGAGGGCCTCGAAGGCACACGATTACGCAACGCCGGAAACGAGGGTTGACGAGCGGGACATTGCGTTAGTATATACGCGTCTTCTCGTTGTCCGTCAACCGCGACTCACCAGCGCGCGTCGATCTTGGGAATCAACGACGCGGGCAGTTTTAACCTGGGATTAGTAGAATAGTTAATTAATCAAATTCTTGCCTAGTATTAGAATATCACGTATAAATTTCCTTTAATATTCGTTATCTGAGTATCCGAGCATTGCTATTCCGATATTGTTACTTGAGTTGTAGTATTCATGTATCGCGAATAAACGTCGAATACGAGATATTTTAGTATCGTTATAATATCACGAGTATTCTAATATCAGTACATCAATATTTGAACATCACTCTTTAAATATTACTAAAGAAAAATGTACATATATACGAGATCTGCATCGTGGTAATAGTATAAGTTAATTTATCCTTATCTTGTGATATAAAATTTATTGCTATGTGAAAATAAAGTCGTATGCTTTCAGTGACTGCAAATGGGTAAGTTTATCAGGTGTTTGTAGTATACATATAGATATTATCTACTAAGAAATATATTTTCGATGACCACAAAAGGACTTAGGTACACCACTTTCACAATTAACAATATGGTATTACCAGTGACTGACAACATACTTGTTATTGAGGTAGCGTTAATCACCGTTGACTGATAATATATAATTTAAAGAACTATCATATAATCTATAGGTTCGTAATAACTCAAATTTCCAGCTGTAAATCGCTCTTCTTACTTTTCTTTAACTTTCAAATTACCTATAAGTATAACAATGACCGAATACAATACACTTCACTTCAGTTCCCTCATTTCGTTAATTTCTTAACCGTTACATTAATTCAAAAATGTATGTTTATTGTTTGTCATTATCACCACTATTACTTCAACGTCGTGATATTCTATTGATGTCTTTGGTCTATAAATGTTCATGTCTCTGGACATATAATTAGGCAATTTTCATAGTAAATGTTTTCTTGATTACATTAACCAAGTCTGTTGGTTTTCCTCGTTATATTTGAACTTTATTCGGCACGATTACAGGAACCTACCAATGCGATAAACCTGAAGTTTATTTATAAACTTGTAATTAACGTTACTCGCGGAAACTCCATTTTTTTTTTCAATGGTTGTACACCATTCATCCAAATATTCTGAAAAAAAGATGAGGTCCATTGGAGAATTTATTTAAAATTAACACGACTGAAAATGTAAAAAAATATAGCATTTTTGATGGCATTGGACTCCTACCGTACTGACTTTTTTTATCAGGAACGATTGCAAATTGCATTGACATTATTTGCGTTTCAGTCGGCAGCAAAATTTAAAAGTATCTCCTGTCAAATTTATTACCTTCGAGTCGTATCACTCTTATCGCAAATGAACGATGTGTAAATGGTGTTATATAAATGCAGGCCTATAAAACAAAGGATCGTCTATGTAAAAAGCAATTATCTTGTCCGCAATTGCAAATGTTATACGTTCTCACGTAGAAAAAAGAAAGGAGTACTACCTATCATTAGCATTTTATCTGGACTTTTGTAGGAGTTTTGCGCATTTTTCATTCGCTGTGATGTAACTTTGACATCTTTATATCAACAGGTATTCCACTGGTACCGATTTGAACCAGCTTTTCGAGTCTGATGGCAAGTGCCGCCCTTGTCACTTTTGAAATAGTTAACAAAAATTACAGGTGTCGAGAATGTTCATTGTAATGGGTTTCACGATTCTTCGAATACTAATTATAATTAGGCACGAGAAAGTGTGCAGAAAATTAATCAAGGAATATTTAATAAATTTTTATTATTAAAGTTTATAGAAGATTGTAGATTCTTTCGAATAGCAAAGTAACTTTAATTTTCTTGAATAATACCGAGTTATTTATTTCTGTTGGCGTTAAAGAGGGTATGGAAAGAAATTAAATTAAAGAAAACATGTTGAATGTATAATAACATAGTCTGATTTGATAATAGTACAATCAAAGGATTAGGCAATTTTTGAGTAGCTTACGAAATTTCAATATGGTTGTTCAGCAATCAGCGCTTGCACAGTTATGGAGTACCCTAATTCAGTGTCCGGAAATGAAGAACGTACAGACTTTCGCTCAGGCGTTGGCGGGATACCAACGAACTGAAGGGTAGGAAAGTAAGGGGATTATGCCATTCTGGTCAGCTTTTGTCTCCCCAGAGTTCCCCTTTCTTTCGAGCAGTCACACTGCACAGTCGTAGTCTACACTACATTGTCGGCTAAGAACAAAGTGCATTTTATCCGTCTCGAACTCTTTTAATTTTTCTTAGATATATCTACGCCAATGGGTACTATTACTCCCAGTTTATCTCGACTAACAATAGCCAATACCGAAAATGCGTGTGAGTAGAGGTGTCACCCTTACGCGATAGCCAATTGAGCTGCCACGCTAATTCCTGTGCAAAAGACTATATGTAAACAAAATACTTGATTGATTGGTTACGCCAAAGATAACCACAAACAGCGTAACTTTGTATCGTAAAGAAAAGAATTAAATTTTGAATAATTTCAAGACACCTATTATGCACAACACTACAATCAAGATATTAATGCACCACCTGTCTGGTCAACCTACTATTATCGCGTCGTGCCGTAATAGTATACCTTTATCATGTCGTTTGACTATAAAATCTCGTGAAATATGACATTGTGCACTATCACTGGATGTGTTACAATTTCCTCTTCGCCACTGAAAGGAGTGAGACATGGTAATACCCAGAACAGCCATGGCGAACTAACAACTTTTAATGCAAACAAGGAAATACATAATTTGGAAATAGTGATTATTATATCTTATTATTACATATTATTTTCCGTAACAAGTCGTTTAATGCTATATTTAACCAAGTATGGCGACAAGAAAAGCAATAGTAATTTTCCTGAAAATCAAGTTACACTTCGGTATTTCGTTTCTGCCTCATCGCAGAGGCATGCCATTGTTCCTTCAAAGTATTAATGGACTCATCATTTTACATTCCTGAGAATTCTTCTTCGTGCTGCATGACCAGAAGAGATAAATTCACTACCATTGACTGAGTTATCCAGAATGGAAAATTTATTGGTGTTAAATCAGAAAATCTATCATCCACAGTGATAGGTAATTACAGGAGTATCGCATTTATTAGTTAGAAATATTCTTTTCACATAATTGCAGGACTGTAGAGAAGTCGAATATTTTAGCCTTTGAACCAGCAAGAGTTTCATGTGACCCTTAAAATTGTTTATAAAATGTATTAAAATTTTTAAAGATACGACAATCAACACTCCTTGGTGTGAAATAATACATACTCAGTACTTTTATCTTAATTTGTTATGAGATGGTGTTGGTACACTGGTACAAAACAGAAGAAAGTTTTATGGAAACGGATATCTGCAACTATTGGTGACGGATGCAACATAAATTTTTTTTAATTCTACTTAAATTTTGAACATTTTTTAAAATATTCAAAACTGGCCCTCGTGAGATTTACGCCTTCCTCATTAGAAAAGACTGCACCACTAAACAAAAAACGAGTAATATTGAAGTATACATTGCTACAACCAAGATATTTCCTTCTCTCAGGAAATTCTATTTCCCAGCTGACAATGCCGGATAAAAAGAGACCGGACTTACGCCGATTTTCCTTAAAAAGCCTACCGAACGAACGGCGTTTCTTCCTCTTCGCGCAATTCTCGAGGATCGGGGTTGGAGCGGCGTTTATTTAGTCCTGGCAAAACACGAACGTTCCTCCCGTCGGATTCTCTGTTGCTCCACAGCGTTGGACTCTATGAGGCAAGGTTATGTAAGATTGAGCAGCACGTCACGTGCACGCGGCATACGTATAGATCGCGAAGACACAAAAAAATACCGCATGTGCAATCCTAACAGCGGCACACGCGCATTAGTATCCGCTGCAGGCCGTACCCGTCGTTGTATGCAGCGTGTAGGCAGAGACAGGCAAAAGAAACGACAGTTACGAAACGAGCAGTTCCTTCTTCTTCTTCTTCTCCTGGTTTTTTTCCTTTGCTCGACTCGGTAGCGCGACGATGATACGCGTTACGTCGGGTTCCGTTGGCCAGACGTATGATCGACCGTCGTACTGGAAGGATGACAGGGCTGATGGTGTTGTCAGAGCTGATCATTTTGGGCGTTGTCAGAGCTGATCGCTATACTGTTTCCGAAGGATATCGATTAAATGATAGAGAGAAAGTTAATTTTTAGAGATTTCGAAGATGGCAGAGTTAATGCATTTTATTCGAAGTATGTAAGGATGACAGAGCACAAAGTGCCATTTTAGGTGTTATCAGAATTGATCGCTATATACAGCTCCACATTGATCTTCAAGTAAACCGTTAAAATGATGGAAAGTTAATTTTTGGACGTTTAGGAATTACCGGAGTTAATACATATAATTTGTTGAAAGCATGTAAGGATCTTAGGGCAAAATGCCATTTTAGACGTTTTCAGAGGTGATCGGTATATGTATAGTATACAGCTTCATACTACTTCAGACTACCAGAGAGTTAGCTGAAGAGAAAGTCAATTGTTGAAGGTTACAAATTTAATACATAGTTAAGACAAAATTTGTGAAAAAAATGTTCTCGTGATGGCCGTTTGTCAAAATTGTATTTAGTTAAGAAAATAAAAAATAAAAAAATGTGAAAGACCAAAATATTCTTTTTCAATGGCGTCCTTTTTCTTAAAAATGCTTTTTGAAAAAAAAAACTCATCGCCCCTACGCGACTATTTACTCTCTTTACCACACAATAAATGCAAATACCACGACATTTTACTGTCCCCGAACGAGCCTGTCCTGGAACTCTTTAAACAGTGTAGCATGTTTACAACGTCCGAAAGTTTCCAGACTGAAATACGCGCGGACTTATGAAATGACCTGATACCTGCCAACCGAACAGGCGTGTATCGTTACGCGGTGCGTGTGTATTCCGCAGAAACTTTATATCGGGGTCTGTAATTATCGGATGTTTGACGGACGGAAGGACGGGAGCAGAGACAGTGAAAATTGCTGGCTTCCCACGTCTCTCGAACTACGTCAAATAGTACATCAACCCGTCCGACGGACACTCTCCCCCCTCTTTCACCCTACCCCTCACCCCTTTCGCGTCCCACCTGTTCGTTCCTGAGCAATAGCTACTGACAACTCGCGAAACGAGTTTCACCTGACCGGGCGTTCTCTCAATTTTTGTTGCAGGTGAAAATCTGGTTCCAGAACAGAAGGAGTAAGTACAAGAAGATGATGAAGGCCGCGCAGCAAGGCGGCGGAGGCGGCGGCGGACAGCACGGCAGCCTTCTAGCTGGTGGAACCGCTCTGCCAGGAGGACCATCCCCTCAACCGGGCCAACCCGGAAGTCTCATGCAAGGAGGTACGTTTCTTTGTAATCGCTTTAAACCTATTCTACAATTTGAGTCGGATGATCCTTAAGTCTAACTCTTTGCACTCGGATGTCACCTATGAGGGGACATCGTAAGTCTAACGAATTTTGTTAGTCAACGCTTCGAGAAAGCTATAAGAATTTATAATCGAGTCTAACGATACCAAAAAAGACACGTTTCCAATGTTAGACTATTTTATGTAACGCGATTCTTGTTCGCAAATTTTTCAACGAGACATATTATATCAACATATTTCGTAAACGAATTTCGAATTTGAGTTTGAGTTAGGAATAAAATCCTACATTCTTTTCTGGAGGCTTTGAAGAAGTAAAAGAAGTTTTAGAATGTAATGGAAAACAAATAAACTGGAATATGTATAATATCTACATGTATGTACATATATCAATATGTAATGTCGTTTTATGATAGTATACACAATTATATTTTCATATCCATGTACATATCGTTCTATATTATTGCTTTTAAATTACCAGAGTTCTAGATTCTAAATTTTAGCGATACTTTGATAGTGAAATATAAGTCATACGGCGAGCTAATCGTATTTATATCAACTTTATATCCATCAAAATAATAAAACAGAATTCTAGAGCCGCTTTTCGAGAGGTTTTTAGAGTGAACGAAGTGTTACAAACTTTCTCCTAAACAAAATCGAATTTTGTATTATATTGCGTGGTCTGGAAAGTTCGTGAATGGTTGAAAACAAATAACATGTGTACATCCCTTAAAAAGTAGAAAGGTTGTGGAGCGAAATAATACCTATATAATTCAATGAATATATATGAAAATTCAAACGTGTCTTTCAATTTTTTCTTAAAAATTGTCACGATGTTTTCTGGACAACCCCATACATTGTCAAAAAGCAACATGCCATTTGGGTTCCCGTTGATAAGTCCAATTTTGAATTGGTACCTAGTAATAGTATGAATCTTCGAAGCTAAAAAATATAGGCTAGAGGGTTGTAGAGATGAATTATATAGTAAATGTACAGACTAAAATATAATACTATCCAGTGGTGGCAGTCGAAAGATAACGGTAGTATCTCGAAGATCGATCTCGAACGTTCTCTGTTGTGTTTCAGGAGGCGGAAGTTCCGTGTCGGGCAGTCCGACGACAGGCTACCTGGGGGGAATGGGAGGCGGCGCAGGGGGTCACACCCCCGGCAGTTCGAGTCCCGGAAGCGAGATGTCGCCTCAGCATAATGAGAGCCCACCCGCGCCCTCCTGGCCGGGCGAGATGAAGCACCATCCGCACCCCCACGCGCCACCACACACCCACCACCACCCCCACACGCCGGGTCACCATCCACCGCCCCCGCCGCCACCGCCGCATCACGCGGGTTACATGCCACAGTACTCCTGGTACCAAGCGGATCCTAATCCTGGACTACTCACGTAAGTACCAATTCTCAACGTTTCTCTTCTTCGTATCTAGTTCTTTAAGGGAAGACTCGGGACTGTTTGAGATTTTTAACGGACTTCGAAAAGAATGAGGTTACTCAATTCGGCATGTATTTCTTTTTATGTTTGTTTACCGATTACCAATGGGGATGAAACCTTCTGCATCTTGTAGGGCATGTCTCCCAGGTGGTCCAGGTTTATCAAGACATTTTGCGATTTCTCATTTTTTACCTGTTTTTTTTTTCTTTCAAAAAAACCGAAAAATTGTGTACTGCCGCTTACTCTGAGATGGATAAACCAATCGGATTAACACTTCTTGGATCTGATAGGGCACCGCTGCCACTTGGTCCCATGAAAGAACATTTGACCTTGGTTTATTCTTTTACCACTTTTATCGCAAAAAAGGTACTATTTATCTGCCTGAAATCGATGAAACCCCTTGCATTTTGCTGCGGGTCAGTTTTTTGCAATGATTTTATTTGCAACCAACGTTTCTGAATTTTTTACCAGATTTCGAAAAAAAAGTAGACGATAGATTATTTTATCAAGAAAATTATGTATACGAAATATATAAATAGAAGTACTTCTAAACTATTCAATTATACAATAATTAACATTTTTTACAACATGCACGATCTTTAAAGATCGTAATTTTTATGTAATTTTCTTGTTCAAAACATAAACATACTCGTTCAACTATTTTCGAAATTGAGTCCCTATTAGCACGAATACAAAGGAACCTACGGAGGAAATTATTTTAATTGTTTTGCTCGAAAACGAAGATTCTCTGGTACGAATCGTTTTGCACAAAATGTTTACTAATATTGTAGAATAATCCCAAGAATTCTTATAAAGATCCATGACATCATAAGTTCCCCTTGTTATTAGTGAAACGAAAGAAACTTTTCGAACAAGCTAATACGAAGCTAACAATAAGAAGTCGGTCAGAAACGACTTCACCTCCCCACTCGTAGTATATTTACCTCTCCTTATATCGTTGGTTCGAGGGTTGGGTTTTAATCGGTCTCGTCTGTCGTCTTTTTCAGGGTGTGGCCGGCGGTTTAACGAAGACGTCCTTCGAGCTGTGTTCAGGAGGAACCACTTCTTCGTAGCGCCGTGGACGCGCCAGCGCCCCAGCTCCAAAGTGTGAATACGTGTAGCACCTGTCACGATGGAATTCGCGTTCGATGTTAATATTGTTTCTATTCGTTTAACGAGGGAGCCGCGTCTGCCAGGTCGGCCAGGCGGTATCCATGCGGGTCGTCCGTCGAAGTGAAAGATTAATCGCGACGTCGTGACACGTGTCCTGCCAGGGAACTAATAACGATAATAGTAATTTAGCCGCGCGATGAAACACGCGATGAAAGCGGACGAAACTAGCTAAGTCTCCCAAGGATCGACAGGGGGCACCTTCAACGGCTTCGAGGAGCCCCCACCAGCCACCATGGATCCGAGAAGGATCTCGAGGATTCAGACCTGACGAGAAGGATCTCGTTCCCTGACCTACGAGACTGGTCGAAGACTACGTTGCACCCGAAGAGTAAGAATCCAGACGAGGAATTTTCTGTCCAAGAACCGAGAATCTTTGCGTCTGTCCCGATGCAGAGATGGGCAAAGTTTCGTAGGACTATTTATTCGTCACGTTTGTTCCATTGGGGAGTTACAGATTTATTTGTTCCCTCCGAAGTATTTCGTTTTCGTAAATCGAATTCGACACGTTCACCGCGGAACGGGAACATACATGCCCCGGCACGAAACTTTTATTTTTTCTCGAGTGTCTACGATAAGGAACGTTAAAGGTCTCGTTTATCCAAATGAAAAGTCCATGTACGAAGAGTATTTAAGCTCTTTATTTTTAGAGGCCAGTACAAATGTTTCGATAGGAATCAAAAGAACGGCTTAAAATAAAATTAGCGTCCCCCCTTTTTCCTAACTGCCGAAAAAGAACGTGAGCAACACCCGTGTCGCAAATACGTCATACGTATCTCGCGAAATACAAAATAGAAACAGATGCTTACAACTATTTGACCTAATAAGAAAGTTATCGCGGTGAACGTGTGGACGAGGAACGGAGGAACTGTTTACCTCCCACTGCTCGAAGTTATCTATTTAGATGAGAATTTTCCCCATCTCTGGAGCCAGGAGAGCCGAGCGAGTCAACCACGGTCTATTACCGCTAGAATTTCAATGATCGCAACCGATTACACACTCCAGCCGCGACAATCTCCTTCGTTAAATGTCAAGATAGCGGTCGATCTCTCGAAACGCCGGCGAACAATTATCCTCTCGGACGGAGGATATTTTCGCCACCCCTCCACCCAGGGATCCCCGCGGTTAGGCACGATCCCTACCGATCCCCATTCGCCGCGGTAAATGTCAATCGTCGATGACGTTGGATCGGCTCGATCCCCCACGACAGTTGGCCAACCGCGTCTGACCCACTTCGCGTTGGAAGCTGGATCTCGCGGATCGAACGACGGCGAAACGACCATCGCGGTGGCGGAGAACGGAAAAAATGAAGGAAGGGGGGGGATGTGTTGTATAAACTTCGTCAAGTCGGTCCTCCGGGCGGTTTAGAAGCAACGAAATCCTATTGACGATCTCGAAACGATCACCACAGTTATGGTGACGCGGAATCAACAGTCCCGCCTTTCCGGATGGGGCAACCGACTCTGGTACACTTCGTTGCTCAGGAGTTGGCGAAGCACCTACGATTTGAAGGGGAGGGAAGCATAGGGGTTACGCCGTTCGATTCGACTTTGCTCATACATTTGCTTTATACATTTTGTACAAAGATACAAATTTCATAAACTAATATAACGATTTTACCATTCAATTTTACATGAGTTAATATGTTGTTCATTTTGCATATGCTCTTCATATTCCCATGAATGCCTAAAACCTGAAATTCAGACACTCGCAAAAGTACTTCGGGACTAACAAGGGAAGTTCGACGACCCAAGAATCCCAAAAAATTCGTAACTTTGCAGAAACGTGATTCAGATAACGTTAATAATGTACAATAATTACTTTTCGTTTTGGCAATGAAACAGGTCGAAATCACCATTACAACAAAATTCCGAACTTTCGCAATAATGATTGCTAGTAAATCGATTCCTTTTGTCGAAGTAGTATTGCTCGTCACTAAAAGTGATTTTGTTGCTCCGTTTCCAAAAGTAGAAGTTACGCTTGCCACTGGTTTTTTAGTTGCTGCTTTTAAAGACCCATTAAAAAGTCCGCGAAGGGATCGATTTCTCTTCTGCATCGACCCTCTTAACACTTTACCTATCGGAAATCTATTTATAAGCCTTTCAATTCCAGTGTTTACTTCCTGGGATTGATTAACTGTGTTGTTAGTAGTCTATTTACAATGCTCAATTTTTAACAGTACACAGAAGCCAACGTCAACCTAGATTAATATAAATTAATGTAGAGAGTTCCCCTCTGAGGTGTAAACTGTTCCTAAATAGGCCAGTAGTTAAAGTGTTGATACGCTTAGTGCCAACCCACGCAAAAATGGGACCATGATCGAGATTTCCGTGGCATTTGAGTTCGACCAGTTGCGACCACAGAGTTCTCACGATGTCACTCCCACGCTGATAACTCCTGGTCCCAATTTTCGATCATAATGCAGGGCGATATTGTAACACCTAATGGACGAGGTACCTTATTACTTTGAATAAAATTTATTTAAATTATAAGGTCTATTGAAAGAATATACGAGTCTGAATAAATTTGAGTAAAATACATATAATAATTTACAAAATACACAAATACATGAAATAATTTATTCAAATTAATAACATTATAAAAGAATGTATTGGGTAATTTGAATAAATTTGTTTAAATTAAAAGATGTATTAGGAGAAACATATAAATTTAAATAAATTTGACTAAATTGATTTCAATTAAAAGATTTTGTAGCGAACATAGAGTTTCTACCATCCAAGGTGTTCCAAGTTTACCTATCTCAATGAAACCAAACAGATATCAAACGAATAGCTTTAACGAGCCACGAGGAACTGCATACTCAGCTAGAAATCAATATGAAAAACTTTACAAACTTTAATTATCGGTTTTCGCGGTGCGTCGGTACCTGCGTAAACCTTAAATTGGTGGTTTGGCAACATGGTACACATTTGCATGCGTTTCAGTAGTAATTTCTTGAACTTTTCTGTTTTTTTTTTTTTTGTGTAAGTCGCGTAGTAACACTTTCTCCTCAAAGACGAACGCGAGATTCTGAGAATTGTTTTGCTTATGGGACGCGAAATGCTCGTATGGGAGGTATTTCGAACTTATAGATTCCTGTTTCCTAGCAATGAGTGGCAAACGGATTAGTCGATCGTGCTATGTTTTCTTTATAATAAAAATCATGTTAATGTGAGTTCGTGTTAAAATTTACTTAATGCCACTGAAATGGATCAAATTTCTACTCAAGTTATTCGAACGAAGACATTGAGTTAACTCTGTATTGCATAAATGAGAACTCAAAGGAAGCAGTCATGGTAATATGTTTTATTATTGTTTGTACGTTTAGTTTGATTTGAATATTGCAAACCTCATGCTCGTATATATAACAAAGAGAAAGTTTCTGTTTAAAATGCATGGAAAAAGTTGTGTAATATAGGGTCAAAACGCTCTGATATCCAAGGAAATGTATCCGAAGGGCTGAATCTAGTCGTACGAAAACCATACATGCCTCGCTATTATCGTACAAAGAGTCGTACCAACAATAATTGCACAAATTATCACACACGACATCGTTAACTTTGTGGCCTCTTTAAATACTTGACGTAACACTCGAATGGCTCGTCACGTGAATGGATTGACTCAATCATATCTAACGTAAAAATTTATTACGTTGTAAAATGAATGAATTTCAACATTTCGACAAATTTGATTACGTATTAGAAAGCTGTCGCCTCTAGAGCATAAACAATACCGATTACTTTATCCACAAGGACTTTCTGCGTTAACAAATACAATGCTGACTCATTGTACGAATAATCTGTAAAGGTAAAGTTTATACAGAGACTGCTCACAGTTTATAGGTCCGTTCCGTTCTATTAATCGGTTACGCCAAAAAATATTGACCATACTTACATACTGAAACCATAATTTTACTTTGGACTGGCAAGGAATTTTTCCAAAAATTTGTTACGAGGCCATGTTTCTCGAGATTGGAAGCAAAACGTGGTTATAACTAACGAGATAACTGCATCTGAATCGTCAGCTGAGGAATGCAATTGCTTCCAACGGTGACAGAAGACCACAGACCACCACGCTAGGAATCACATTTTGTTGTGGTTGTCGCGTGATAAATTAAGATTTCGAAATACGCAATATCTTGTAAAACCCAAACCAGAAGTGGATTAAGGTCAAAATCGGTTTGGACTTTTCTTGTTCTGCGCGGTTTCTTCAATTTTTCCGTACTCTGTGTTATATTTGTCACTCAATTTTTCGAATGAAAATAACAATGAGATGATTTAACCCTGTATTTCATAGAGATTTTGTTATTCTTCATAGATTCAATTACTCGTTGCTTTATCTGAATATTATTTACCTCGTGCTCATGTACGTAACAAAAATGTAGTTTCTAATTGAAAGAAAGGTCAAAGTTTGTACAATACAGCCTTAAAACGCTCTGGTATCTAAAGAAGAGTTCTTGAAACTATAATTCCACTTTAGAGCGACCTTCACTAGATTTGTTTAGAGGATGTAAATCATCGAAAGCATCAGCTGAGAAGATGTTAGAGACTGCAATCGAGAATGCAATTTAGAATGGTGATAAACCATCAAGCTTGGAACCACGTTTTGCTTACCTCGTGCTCATATATATAACAAAGAAATATTTCCTGTTTGAAAGGAAAGTCTAAGTTTGTGCAATATAGAGTTAAAACGCTATGGTACCCAAAGAAAAGTTCCTGAAACGATGATTCTACTTTGAATTGAAATTCGTAAAATTCGTTTGTAGAATGTAAACCATCTAAAGCATCGGCTGAGATAGTTGTCTTGTTCTGAGCGGTTTGTGCAGTGTTCCCGTCGGCCATGTCGCGTCACCTTTGCCATCTTGCGTCCCGCGAGCGTGTCAGCTAGCTTTCAAAGAGACGCCACGAAACCGCAGAAAATGACGGTTGCGGTTCGCGACTACGGGAAACTGGGAGGTCCGAGGAGCCCCACCGCTGACCCAAATCCTCCAGCGTGTCGGTGCAACAATGGTCGTCTCATGAGAACGCGGTCTCGCGCGATCCCTCCACTTCCTGATTTTGCCTTCTTTCACGAAACCCGCGGAAAGTAGCTGCGCCGAGAGGATTCCTTTCCAGTGGACGTCCTTTCCCAACGGAATTCAACGGTTGCCAAATGGATTCCTCAAATTGGCCACAGACGTTTCGAAAACCGAGCCACGGGGGCCTAAATGAACTGTTGCGAGCAAAAGATTAAGATTGAGAGGAAAGAAAAGAAAGGAATTCATTTTGTATGAAAAATGTGAATAGAGTGGGTTAATTTGATATTTATTGATAGATCATTTGTTTAAATATTCACTAGTGAAATTAGGAAGAAAGAAATTAATCACTTTGTATGCAAATTGTCAATATAGGAGGAAGAACTAGAGAAAGGAAAGAATATAGACTTTCAGGTGTTTCATTGCAAGACGAAAAATTTAATCCAATTTGGTTTTTCATTCATATTCGTCTGTTTCATTGAACAACGAAAAGTTTAATCGATTGTGTCATTTCGTATTCACCCTATCGAAAGCGGAATGAAAAGTAACGAATAACGAATAAGGAAAATATATGTATAAAGTATTTTCAAGACTTTCAGTTTCCAGCTTTTTCTTTAATGTCTTTGGTACCGAAAACAGAAAACTTTCCAGGAATACGTTTAATTTTTACTGCAGCAGACTTTCAAAGAGTCTAGAAACATTTGAAGTTAATTTTGAAGGTCTCTACAACATTAGTGCTTACAAATAAATTTGGAGGTCAGAGAAAAGTCAAATTTCGTTCAGGTTTTCGATGATCCAAATTCCAAACGGAGGGGTGATTAAATTACAATGTTCAAAGAAGTGTTGTGTTTTGTACGACGTCGTATTCTTTGTCTCCTCGGAACATGGGTACTCCAGTTTGAGAAACATTAAGTTAAACTGTAACTACCGAGTCCAGAGTAAGGTGGAGTGAATCTGTACATAAAATATCAACTTTTTATGCGATGAAACTGGAATAGAATTCATAAACAGGACCCATTTAAGTTTTAAGGTAGCCCTGTAGCATCGAATTTAAACATTTCACCCAACTGTGTCATTTAAAAATGTTTCAAATGTAGGTTTTTCGTGTTCCTTCTCTTTATTTTAAAATTCAATAAGAAAAAAAAACAATTTTTTTCTAGATAAGTATCTTTATTTGTTAAGGTTTTCAATCATACAGTGACCTAACGTATAATATTTGTAAAACTTATCCGAAGGTAACACTGTATCTTATGGAGCCACAAATATTTTTTTCACGTAAAACGGAATATTTCAACCCTCTACGAGCCTTAACATTGGGTACAACCCGCGAGAAGAATGTTTTATAAACGAGTTAGAAGCACACATGTTATTCAAAAATTCAAAAGCTACGTTTGTTATGAACACGAACAATCTTAATTTTAATAAGAAATTTTCATTTTCCCTCAACTATTCCTGTTTCATTATCAAAAATTTACAGTTTCATTCTACCCTTCAGTACATAGTCCCACCGTAGGTTCTGTCAATAACTGTAGAAGTATATAGGACAGCAACGCCAGGTAGAGCGGAATAATAATGTCATATAGAAACTTTATACACATACAGTCAGTGTTTTCGTTCTTGTGCTATGTACGATATTACCCTGTTAACAGAACCTATGGCCAGATTGTGTACACGCGTAAGGCTCGAGAAGAAAGAATCACGATAAGCGAACGAAAACCAATTGTAACAGGTGCGCAAAAACGTTCTGAACTGTGACGTACCAAACAAATTTAATCTTTATTTAAAAACAAACAATCTACAAAATATTCGCCATTTGCATCGATGACCTTTCGTTACCTTATGGACAGTTTGCGAATTCTTCGATGACGGAAGTTCATCGAGGTGATACTGTAACGAATGCATTTTTTCGTTATACCTATCGAAAACGATACTTCAAATGCCGAATCGCGTAACATTTTAAACAATTAAATGTCGACGCTTGGCAACCGTAAAAGGACGATAAAATAAAGTAAAATAAAACAATAGTTTCGTTTTCATCATATAAAATCCACAGGTCAGAACTTTTTCGCGGATCTAATAACTCGATCGTCGATCGTAATTCCTGGCTCGCGGGGAGCGCTCGAGCGCCGCGACGTCGACGACGAGGATTCCTCGGTTGTACGTTAATAAGTGTAGTTAGAGCGTAGAGCTGCGAGGCGCGGAACGACCTCGAGCAGCGGAGACGGGTTGCGTTTAGATTCGGTGCAATAAAGAGCAGCATGCGTGTATAATTTAAGACGAAGCTCCCTCAGTTCCTAAATTGCGCGTAGAGCGAGTGAATTACGCGAAACAGCGTGAAACGACGCAGCTGGACGAAAGCGTCGCTCGCGTATGCCGTTGGACGTCCACCGGGGATCCCTGGAACCGTTATATAGTACCGCGAGCTTATTTCCCCATTCGGTGGATCCACTGGGGGCAAAGTAAAGGAGGAAAGAAAAACGAGACGAAACGCTGCCGAGAACGTCTCGAACGGTCCGCAATTTCCTGTCGTTGACAAATCAAACCACGGCCTGGGACGCCACGCGTCGCTTCGTTCAGCTTCGTCACGCTTCTGTCGGGCTCGCGGAATAATAGAACCCGGAGATGGGCAGAATTTTATTCGGATAATATTATAGAACGCGAACGGACATCTTCTATGACGCTTACTCGTCTGTACAGTTACCGCGATAGGTAAATCGACTGCGTGCGATTCCGGTCGCAATTAAATGAGAAAATTTGGATGATTTATTGTATTTCCTGGAAAAGTCGAGTAAACTTTATTTCGACGTTTAACGCGTTCCGTGGTGCACTAATTTTTGGTTACTTTCGTAAAGAGACTATGTGGGTGCAGAAAGTATTCGTACACCGATCAATTTCCAAAAATCTATGTGAAATTGTAATTTATTAACTTCTTTTTTATTATTAATGAAATTATTCTTGGAAATCTCTGGAATAGGTACAACAAAGAATTAGTCATTTATATATGTTGCGAAATTAACAAGAAAACACAATAAATCGATAGAAATATAGAAGCAATAAGTATTCGTGCAATTGTTACATTTTTATTTCTTCTATTAGAGTAACTAGTTTAATAGAAGAAATAAAAATTTAACAATTTTGACATATATATTTGGCCCAATCTTGACATATATATGTATATATATTGAAAAAAAAAATGATCATCACACGCCTTATAAACGTAATACGACACGTTAAACACGATTTGTATGTTATCCAAATGTCAATACCGAAGTTCATAGCAAATTTTGTACAAAATTTTCCATTTCTCAATGAAAATTACAAACGGTTTGAAGGAAAACTTTGATCCTGGGGTTTACACACCTCTCCGTGACACGGAACGTGTTAATTTACGCTCGAGGTTACACGATGTTGCCATAAATTCAAATTGTTACATTAACACGACCAAAATACCGTAGAAATGTCCTCAGATAATCGATATACCGTGCGCACGTTGACCTCAGCTTTCGTTTTCAAAATTTGCGCTCAAAAGATCGATCGATTTGCCAAGATTGCGAATGTTACCGAACGAATGCAATACAAAAAGGTTATAAAATCTCCTCGATAACGTATCAAAGGTTGTTCACCGATTCATTCATTGTTCGTTGTTTGTTATTTAACTGAGAATTTCGCCCATCTTCGATAGAGCACCGGCCGTGGACGCGAAATAGAACGAGCGAACGTATCGTTTGATGGAAACGAAAAAAAAAAAGAAAAATATATGAAAAAGAAAAAAAGTGGAGAGAAAGAGTCCGTAGAGTTTACTAGCGTATACTAGTCTCGGTGCAAGCCACAGGGATCGATTCGAGAGCACCGTGGACAGAGCGATCGTACCCCCGAATGCGTGTACATATTGCACCGGGCCCCCTCCCCCTCCCCCGAATCTCCCCCCCCCCCAAAATATCGCCCCCTTAGCACGTAAGCCGTAAATGAAAAAAATCTGTGTAAAATACGATATTGTGATAAGAGTGTAAAGAATATGAGAACGAAAAAGAGAAAGAAAAAGAAAGCGAGCGAAGCCAGAAATCGTCTATATACATATAGGTTAACAACACGGCAGACCCCAATTTATCAATTTTATCGAGTACCCTTGTACGAATATAGATATTACGAGGACTAAAATACCTTAATTATGATTACTATTGTATAAAATATGAATAATAACTAATTAATTCAATTTAAACATCGACCGTCGGAATTATTCTACCCATCCCTTCGTCCGCTTCACTCCCCTTTCATGAATCTTATCTAAAAAACGATTAGTGTAGAAATATTCCTCGAGTACATTGCTATGAGAAAATTATATAATCGAAACCTCGAGTTTCTTAACACTTTTAAAGGAATGCGAGCTTCTTATTAAGAGTATCTTATACATATTAAGGAGCAACTCTATCAAATGTCCTTTCACCGGCGTATTGGTCATGTGTAAATGAAACATTCAGAAAGTATTCTCTTCAAGCACGTTACTGCTAAAAAATGATATAACTGTAATCTCGATTTTCTTGACTTTTGCAAAGGAACGCAAACTTCTTAGTAAGGGTATATTGTACATGTTAAGGAACAGCTTTATCAAATGTCCGATCACTTGGACACGGGACACGTTTAGTTTGTCCACCAGCAACCCATGTCGCGTTTTCGATCGAGTCGGTCAATTATTCAATCATTTCAGAGGAACGACTGCCGAACGGACATGCGGTGTCCTGATGGTAGGTTCGAGTTCCTTTTTTTCCTTTTCTCTTTGTTCAGCGGTAGCGGACACCACCTGCCGTTCTAGAGCCGGCGCAGCGTACGCATGGTCTACTTTTATGGATAACTGTACTCCTATCTCGCTTAAAGCGAAGTCACCGACTATCCCACGTCTTGCTAGGTGTCTACCCGGTGTCTTTGAAAAGTCATGTCCGCGGGAAGTTCGTGAAACGCAGAGGCCATCCTCCGATCGATTTTCTAGCGTTGGTGTGACACATTGTTCCTCGTGCTACTCTCATCGATAAAAAGTAAGTGTTATCTCACTATATAAGAGAAGCTTATAATTTTAGGAATACTTTTATTCGTAATTTGCAAGCATAACATGGTTACTCTGCATCTAATATTAGATTGGTCCATATGAAATGTCGTATATGTATACAAATGAAAATTTAACTATACTAAATATTTTTAAAACATTCTATATTTAATCAAAATAGATTCCACGTAATTCTGTTTCTTTTATTAATTTTCAATGCATCCTTTTATGTCAGTGCAATAATATTCTGCGTTTGTTGTACACTCAAGCCGTTATGTTTTCAGCAACTTTCAAGATCGTCACCCAAAATTTCTAAATTTTAAACACATTGAAGGATCATTTTTACGATAAAATTGTACCCTCAACTTTTCTGTGCGATGTAAATGAGTTAATAACCGTGCCAGGTTTATTTTTCTACTGACTAGCGCCCCATCGTACGCATAAAAAGGTTAAGATTATAATGATTCGCCATTACGAACTTCTGATGAATCACAATTGTAGAAGAATGCATCGGAGAGCTTCATTCTTCGTTGGATACTTACTCTGAATTTGAATTCAACAACAGAAACCGCATCTTGTGCCAGGACCGATGCCATCAAAAATCGATTATTACCGATCCAGATGTCCGTTGATTCTGTAATGCGCTCGCCACTTCTGGCCAACGGTAATAACCGTGACAGAGCTTAATAAGGCGATTATGTATCCGCGCGATTAAATCGTTCGTTTATCTGAATATCGATTTTCCGCGAGACAAAGACCACTCTTGGCCGACAAAAGCGAGCATGTTCCAGCGGAGCCTCTCTCGCAAGAAACATCACTCGATTGCAACACGCCGATCTTCGTGAAACTTGGTACCAGCACATGTATAGGATTGAGAAATAATGTGCGTGTAATTTTGTTTATATTAGCTGATATTTACGTTCAAAGGGTGGAAGTGGATTACCCTTCAAGTTGCGAATAAAATAACTTTTTCATAAATATTTCTTGCGAAACATGATTTTGCTGGCAAAATGAAACTGATTATTTTCTAAGACTGTAAGGTTGTAACCTGAAAGATAGGACATATCAGTGACCGCTTAATACTACGTAATAGAGTAGTATAAAATGTCGATTGTTGGCATAAATGTATTCCCCGGTGTATAAATATCTCATGATTCCTGTTTACAGATTGTGTAACGAAATGACTTCGAGTGCAAATGATTAAAAACGAATACAGACAATAAGCACACATATTTCCCCAATTTTCCGATTTGTCCAAGAACAATTGGAAACATATAGTTTTTTTAACCATCTCTTTACATTCACACACTTATAATATTCGCTCTTCATTTTGTTTTGTTACAGTACTAACCTTCTACATGAACCAAATACTCATTACAATGAATTTAGACACATAACCTGAGTCTCAATCTGATGGACTACAATATATCTGTATATATAAGATTCAGTAGACAATAAATTTCGTTTATTAACTTAGACATTAGTTAACGACCTAAGAGTTATTTTATTTCGTTGGAGGGTAGTTTTCACCCCCTGAACACGAATATCGCCCAGCATAAATAAAGTACGCGTCGAATATTTGTACCGGTTCTACCTGTATACCAAGTTTCATCGAAATCGGCGTGTTACAATTGAGTGATGTTCCTTGTCAGTCGTTCGTTACGCGCGACTACGTATGCCCGTCCGTGCGGGACCATCGGCAGAAAAAGGTGCACCGATGTCCCGATGAATGCAGCGTGCGCGCCTAACCGCGGTTTCCAAACGTAAACTTATACTCGGTGAAAAGGGAAAAAAAGGGAAGTGGAGCGAGAGATCGAACGAAAGAGCGAGCGAGGCGAGCGACGCCACGACAATGCAGCGGCATAGAGTCTCACAGGACTCACGGGAAACCTCTTTGCAACCGAGGGACAAAAACTTATAATGGACACAATGGTCGATGGATCTCGGCTGGGAAGGCACCAGCATTCATCCGAGATGTACCTTCCAAAAGATTATGTTGAGTGGATGTTCTCCGATTTTCCTTCGTTCTGAAGAGCGAGACGCCATCGATGTCGGGGGGTTCGTACCACGGTGGCTACGAGTTTCGACCTTTATCGTTGTTGGATTAGAGGGAATCTATATTTTGATTAATTTCAGCTGGTTAAGGGATGAAATAGGTTTAGAACTACGTTTTTTTAGTGATACGTATGAATTTTTTTCTCAAGACACGAATATATTCAATCTATCGAAATTTTGAGAACACTTTACTTATATATTCAAAGAAATATTGTAATGTTTTTTTGAAGTATTCCCTCAGAAAATATGGTCAGAAAGGGTCATTTAACGTAGAACCAAGGAGCAATCCAGAGCCGTGGAGTTTATATAATTTTTTGTTCTAGTTGAACTTATGCTTGCTTTCCTTTGTCAATTCTTATTCCGATAAGGACGAGCAGCATCGTTATCGGTTACGTCAGATACTGCTATTACTTCCTATGTTCCTGTTTTTGCTATTGTTTTCATGGAGACGCTTGCTATTAATCACGCGGCGCTGTTAGAAAGCCGCGGAGATGACATTTGCTTACGCACATGTAAAGGCTGAAAAGAAGTCGCTTACGTTACTTGCAACAGGATCATATGAATTATTAGGGTCAATTTGCTGTTCGATGCTAATTGAACGTGTTTATTTATTTTTGTAAATTTTCATGAACCCATCCATCCATTCTTTATTAGGAGACATTTTGGTACAAGAATACCTTAACTCTTACTTCCAATTCTTTCAACGCTTTCAATTTTACAATTTAGGTTCATTAATTTTTTTATATTAACTTGTATCAAAAAAATCTTTAACGCTTGAATTTTAGATAAAAATGTTTTAGTCCAAGCATTAGTTATCAACATTTTTAACAGATTCGGAATGAAAAGTGGTAGATAATGAATAAGAAAATTGTTCTTTGATGAACAATTTTCCTGGAAGGCGAAACAATATTTCCTCCGCGGCAATTTTCAAACAGTGTATTCGTGTATAACAATAACAGTGTATAACAATATTCTCGTGTATTTCATTACCGGACGAATCGATTGCTCGCAGTAAATTTCGAACGGCGCACACGGTAGATATCGATAGACCAGCGAGAGCAGGTCTAACAAGTTTATCGGTGCGTCGCGTGCATGCCACATTATCTCGCTATATTAAAGACTTCGACAACCCGTAGATCCTCGTAGAATCTAAATTTATATACCTCCTAGAAGTCAAGTTTACAATGTTGCTGGGAAATATCAGTCGATCGGCGTCCTGCGAATATCATAGCGCGGCTCAAAACGCCGAAAGTGTGAATTTAGATGTGAGATAAAAGATAATGGACTAAGAAGGCATGTTGATAAGCTTGCTTAGGCTTCGAACTAATGAAGATTAAGTTTGAAGTTCTTATCTGGTTTCTTCAAATCTCCACTGATTGCGACCACTTAATATTTTCTTGATTATCTAAACGATTCAAGTCTGCCAGGTTACACGTGTACTTGAAAGATACTCCGAGGATAAATGACTTCCTAAATTTCATTTATAATTTGGATAAGTTTTATTCTTTGTTCGTCGGAGATTTGTCACTTTACATTAGGGAAACCGAAAAGTAACGTCATTTCTCTTACGTTAAATTCAAACAAATACATTTTTAATAAATTTCTATTTTTAATCAATTACGCTCCGGAAAGGTTGCATTGCATTTAATATGCTGTAAATGTTGAATATGTAACTCACAGTGGCCGCTAATAGCTCACAAGCTGATGCGACAATAAATAAACAAAAAAGAAAAAGGAATAGTATTTCGCAGGTGAAACCGCGGGCCGCAGCTAGTATAGAATAAATCCTCGTTTAGTTCACCTTCCCTCAAAATCCCCTATTCTATTAAGCGCGTCTGCCCCACTCCCTTAATTGCGTTCCCGAAGATGAGATCCGAATATTTTCCGGAGAACAAACAGGAGGCGAGCAGAGAATTAAACTATTAAAGTGCTCGAGAAGTTAAGTATCGCGCGTTGTGATCATCTCAACCGACCCACGGGTACGTAGGTGAGGAGAAGAACGCGAGGACTTCGTGTAGTTTCCCTCTTATCGTGGCCTGCGATCGTGCCACGACCCGACCACACGGGGTTGCTCGACTTCAACCAATTAGCATTTAACCCACATCGGATTTCGCCTCTAGTACAGTCAAATTAGGCATTTCAGCGGCGAGAGACCCTCTGTTGGACAAAAATCTTGCGATGTGGAAGGGATCGTCCCGAGCCAGGTAAGAATGATATGTTTACATTGTAGGATAACATAGTATAACCGGTGTGAGGTAAGATGTGTGAAACAGAATAAACTGTAAGGTGGAATGTTGGAATATTTACCTACTATAATTTAACCTTTTATTTTACTGACAGATATTCACGGTGTACCAGCGTTGCTACAAATCCTTTCGCACAAAATGTTTACTAATATTGTAGCGTTGGGATATTTACTATAATTCAACCTTTTATTTTACTACAAAAATAAGTGTACTGAGAATATATGTACAATGTATATATTAGTCACTGCAGAATAAGAAAAAGAGAAAATTTAGGATATAGCCCTCAATTGCCATTGAGGACCCTTCCTATATTCTCCTAGAGCCTAAACTGCTCTACACAAATGTGCTAGAAATTCTTTTTACCTTTTACTTATAACGTTTGTCAGTTAGTCTTGATCAGTTCCTCGTAGAGAAGAAGATCTCAGCTTATGAAATAAAAGCAAAACTTTTGACCAATAAAATTAGTATTTTATTGTACCGATTTCATTATTCCTATTTCCAATAGCAGTTCACGTTTCTAATCTCGAAGTTAAACAAACTCTGTTCAGCTGGTTTCGGTGAATCAAGGACTGCCTTTTGGAAACCATTGGTTCCATCGATTCAAACGAAGGACACATTTATCAGACACTTGGCACCGGTCGCGATGGAACTGTGCCGTCCCAAAGACAATTCTAGCGACCGAAAGAGGTCCCCGTCTAACGATGATCCACGGTAGATAGAACGTCGCGCACAGCGGTGGAAGGAAGGGATGAAGTAATAGAATTAGTTCGACCAGACGAGGAGGCCTCCTCACTTAGCTCGCTATAATACGAGCCAAGTTCCGTCACGAAGACCTTAATATCCGCCACTTCCTCCGCACTCCCACTCGTTCGTTTGTTTATTCGATATCGTCCGCCGTCTTACGAGGCAAGGCTCGCTCTTCCTGACCCCTTGCACGATACTAATTCCCTTTCCTGCTCTACAATACGTCTATGAATTGTACAGGGTGTCCCGTTTTGATTTTCACACGCGATTATCGCCGAAATTATCCACTACTCGAAACAGTAGGCACTAGCAAGTCCCTATGTATAATATTTATGTACGTGTCCATGTATATTTAATTTCATAGAATTCTTTTCATAATTATTGTCAGCTGATAGCGAAAAATAAGAAATCAATATTCGAGACACAATTGCTCCACAGATTCATGGAGTTATTGCACGACGAACCTTGACAACGACGAATAACAAGCGTTAACCAATCGTTAACAGCTTGTGTGAGAAATTGCTGAATAAAATAATTGTTACCCTCTGCTTGAATGATTTAGAATTTAATATTTCAAATATCCTAATATTATATGCAAATCGTAATTTTAAAATCTTTTGAACCATCATCTTACTGCACGAATCTTGACAACATTGTTTCTGCATACTTTGGAAATTTCAGGTACTGAAACACATCGAGTTCGTTAAAATTCGTACTTATCACAAAAATCTATGTTATAGTTTGATCTGTAATTTAAAATCACAAATTGTCGTGATAATTAACTAACATTTGGCAACAAAAATGTATTAATGTTGATACATAATTTATAAAAATGAATTATTCTGAAAACTAATTACAGCCACGTCTCCTCGGTGTTGTCCCTGTTAATCTAAATCTAATCTCACTTTACACTTTACACTTTTTATATCTAAGAGATCGAGATTTATCTCGTCTCGTGCGCATCGTTAATAAACAGTAGAATCGTACATGCATGTAGATCGATTCTCGTTGTAACTGTGGAGCAGCGAAAGGGGTTGGGGCGGCTGGGCAGAAAAAGAGGAAAAGCTAGAGGCGGAAGAAGCAAGAGGCGGTCAGGTTGGGGGTGCCAATTTGCGATTCCACGCAGCAAGAAGGGCGTGGCGGACTCGCGCATGGGGTGGCTCGCTCGTTTGCGCGACATTGTCGGCCGACCCTAACCTTCTGGCCTCCCCTGCCATCTTTCTCTCGACGACCCTCGCGCGTTAATCCCGTAATACTCTTATGTGGATGAAAACCAATGAATTCGCCCTCGAAGACCGCAACTCGAGGAAACGACGTTTACGGTCGAGTGGGGACGACGGTGTCACTGTTGCTTTCACAATTACAAGTATTAAACTAAACTCGAGTGGCTGGGAAAACTGATAAAAAGGAATGAGAACGTTTTAATCAGCACGCTGCCCGGGAATTACCTGTTTCACAGTCAACTTTTGTTCATTGAAACGCTCGATTGGTCGTTATAACGCGAGACCGAGCACGTTTCTCTTCTCACTTCTGCTTTAGCCTTAGATATGGCACGTTCATTTATAATTAAACGGAATTAGGTACTCGGACTACTTGTTGAATTTTCTTGCATTCGTTTCAATGTTTCCAATAGTCGAAGAATTATAATTGAAATTCTACGTTTGCCTTGGATATGGCGCGTTCAATTATAATTAAACGGAATTAGGTACTCGGACTACTTGTTGAATTTTCTTGCATTCGTTTCAATGTTTCCAATAGTCGAAGAATTATAATTGAAATTCTACGTTTGCCTTTTGATTTGACGTATGTATATACTACAATTTGTATAAAGATTAAGTTAACATTTTCCTAAAAGTTGTTTTAATTCTCAAATCATGTCACCGCAAGTACACTACGATTAAACATGTGCATTATTTGTTAATAAGTGTTATGTAGGAGTACGGAGGAAGATCAAATCTGTAACTTATAAAATGAACATGAATGTGTTATTTAATATTTATGAAGTAATTATCTGTTCCACACTGATACATTCACGATATTACTAATGTAAATAAACTTTATTTATTCATCTCTAATCATGATTAATCTGTTGTCTATATGAAGTATGAAATAAACCAGAATCTTATGTAGTATAATTTTGGAAACTTTCCACTTCTGTTGAGACAGAAGTGGTCGAAATTTGAAGTCGATGTCGAAGAGAGCCCATTGTCGTACGAACTTTCTTGCAATCATCTCCGATATCGTGCCCTACTAATATCAAAATACCCATTACATACAATGGAACCGTCGCGACGCCTTCTGGACATCCAGCTGGCGAAGTTGCACGGGACAGGAGCACAAAGGTCGGAAGGAAACGAACGCAGAACTCCGCCCAGCAGATCGTTTGTCTCGCAAGGGTTGAAGCCACGTGGCAGAAAGACGCACACGAGCTCGATGAATTTTAACAGCGAGTCTGAGATGGTCAACGTTACATTCGAATAATATGGAATAATCATTCGACTAAACCGTTACTAGGGTGAAAATTTATTCGTTTCAGTTTCTTGCCCTTGGTTCAATTCAGTAATTATAAATAAGAAAGTGAAATTGATATTTTCGTTTTTCATTTCATGAGTTTACATTTGTTTTATTTGATTCATTTACTTTCGTTTTCTTCAACTTAATTTATGTTCTTCTTTATATGTTCACGTCTGAATAGTTCAAGTTTGTGAAAAATCCTGACAAGTACTCATTAAAGGAGTCATTAATAATAAATATCTTTCACAGAATATAACGCGCAACAATCGTATTGTCATCTGATGAACATTACAAATGGATAAAAAAAGAACAGTCGTCGCTAAGAAATATTACTGCACATGATAAATTATTTATTAGTCACCAAGAAAAAAGTGACGTATACAACATATTAGCAAATAGTGTTAGGAAAATGTAGAATGGACAGGATAATAGAGTTAATGGCGTGTGAAATAGGTGCCATAAAAACGAAATATTAGGTAGACGTGCAAAAAGGATTGAACTTTGATACAGTATGTACATATGTACGCACGAGCATTTAACTTTCAAATGGTATCTTGTTATTTACAAGTCACCTCGTTTCTTTTACGGCACACCCGTTTTCATTGTTAAGTAGATAAAAAGCAGTATCGACGTTAGTAAGGCACATATCGATCGTAACATTAAACGTAGTATTGATTTATTGTATGCGTAAATTTTTTTCAAGTCCTTTACGCTGATACCAATTGAACCTTGGAGAGTAGACTGGACAGAATAAAAAATTATAACGAATGTAATGTAAATTGCCTGTACTTTCAATTTTTCACAATTTTCGCCAAAGTACGCTTTCCCGATATATTACAATTGCAAAGTGACATTGTCAATTGAAATGCTGCCTCATATTGCGATGGACACACCGTACGTAACACTGATACTGGCAAAAAAAAAGGCATAAAATAACAATCAACATTCATGACGAATGTCTGCGAGATAATTATTGCCGCGTTGTAGAAAAAAAATCGGCATAATGCGGAGAGTATATCGGATAAATTGGTTTTTATTGGTTCCCGACTGTCCATGGCGACGAGTTATGCGCATGGTGATCGTTAAGGTGATTAAGAAATCACGTGCCATTAACGCTCATTAAGGAGCCATTGCTAATCCCGTCGTCTCGAGTCTCGGTTCGCTTCTTATTACCAGCAAGTAAACGTTTCTCGTCAATATTTATGCTTTTCTGTTTTCGTAAAACGCTGGAGCTTTAACAACGTATTTTCGATCACTTGCTGTGACGGAAATCTGTCCCGTTCAATGTTAATCCCTTTCAAACACTTCCTAAATCTGTGAATATTGAATTTTTCACGTGTAATGAGAATTGCATCGTTCATTTACTTATATATGTATAAGTTCTAAGTATTCGTACTTTCTATACCTATTGAAGAAATTTAAATTAAATATAGATTCGATGTTCCTAAATAAATACTTCAATATATAAATAAATTTAATACATCTGTATGTTCATAATGAAGGATTTATTTGGAAACACCAAACTCAGTGCATCATTGTATACATACAGTCAGTCCTATAAGTATTCGTACCTTCTATATCTATCGAAGAAATTAAGCTAAATTAAGCGATAGTTTAGGCTGAGTTTGGTGTTTCCGAATAAATACTTCATTATAAACATATATGAGCCATTCGTTGCACAAATCGATTAACTCCATAAAGCAAGAAGTTCAGAAATTCGATGAAATCGTCTCTGAAATAAATTATTTATTACTCAATGGCCAACAAAATTTTGTAGTTTAATGGTGTTAATCTTGATCGTTCACGAAACCTATTATAAATATAAAAAGTTATGACTAAACTTTGCCACTTGAATTAAAGATTTTTCGAAAAGTGGAGTTAATTCTCGCACTCAATTCTTGATCAGGACTCGCCAGTGGTCCTAGAGCGAGTGGACCAATCGGAAGTCGCGAAACGCGTTCACCGATTTCGTTCAGGTGGAAAGTCAAGTGCATCGAACGGATCAATGGACATCTTCCTTTACGTCTGACGTTAAGAAGGGTTAAGGGATTAGGACGGTGGGCCTGGATGTAGGGTACGGTTTCCGGAGGACACGAGCTCCTTTTCCTGTCGCGGTAGTCCTGCGACGACGAAGAACTCGAGGAGAAGCTACCTGTCGGTCAAAGCCATGCAAAAATAAACAGATTTGAAGGAAGGTCTATCCAGCTTCGGACAACCGTAGTCGCAAAGCCGGGTGAATTTGAAGCCCATTGGACAGCGGGCGCACGTCCGAGCCTCTGACCCACTCTCTCAAGTGGGGTCACTTTAGGAAAGGGCTGGTGACGCTAATCTGACGTTAACGGGGCCCGTGATCATCTTAGATCTTATCTGCTCGACGGGCCTGAAACTGGGACGAAATCGAGGCCTCGATAACGACCTGGCTTTCCTCCCCCGTCACTCGATTTAGTGAGGGATGAATTAAGGGGCTACGCCACTCTGGTCCGGTCGTTTCAAAAAATCGAATTTTTCTAAAACAAAACTTAGAGAAGTTACGCGGTAATAGTCACCGGTGTTGCCACAATCATTTCTCGAGTATCACGAATGTATATTTAAATATACATACTGATGTATCATGAACGTGTGTGAGAGCAGTGACACTGTACTTTTCTGATAGTTTCCAATTATATTTTTCAACGTGAGTATCCCGAAACAATTACCATAAAGGGGTATTCTAGTCTAGAGCGTCAATTTTTAGTTTCTTATGAAGATTTCTTTTTTAATCTATAATGAATTTTTATAAAAGGTTCTGCACACATATTTATTCACAGTTTAAGACATACACAATTTTTTGCAGGTACAACTAATCAAAATTAAACGTAGCACGAGTGATGTTCAGACATTTGTGTTATTAATTAACGAATAGTTGAGTGTTAATAAAGCATTAAAAAAATGTATATCTAAAGAATCATCAGCTATTTCTTTGAGGTGTAAAAAAGAATGATTTTTAATCCAATCGAATGGTACAAATTAGTTTAGTTAGAATTGACGGATACGTCTGTTTATTGTCCATGCATGATTTAGGAGGGTTAAACGAACGTTCCGTGTACCGTGCGTCTTTCTTATGTCGATAGTTGGTCTGTCGTGCTGCTAAGACCAACATTTCATGTATTATTCACTCCATTAAAGTAGACGTCACCGATCATCTACTTGCGGGAGTTCTTGAAATTTTCTTACCTTTAAGAAAGTTTCTTTACCATTTCAGGATGGAAAGTATCCTTTTCTCTTACGTTTTCCTAATGGGCAAAATTTTTTAAATATATTAGACGTAGACATTTATTCTGTGCCTTCATACTCAATCATTTGTAACTTGAGTTTAAGTAGAAATATTTAATCAACATTTTGTTATTATATGTTAAATTACCAACCTTCAATTCAATGAATTTATACATATATTATATTATATGCAAAAATAAGCAAAATAAGATGACTACTAATGTTCGTATAGATGCATTGCAATGGCCATCAGGTTGAGACTAAAATTATTACAAGGAGAAGGCAAGCACTTGTAATCTCAGATTTAGTTGAAACTTCGTACACTTAGAAGATCGTACACTTATAGATCTAAATACGGTGGTAATTAATGTTGGTAATTTAAATCTTTGAAAAACATTTCGTACCAACGAACGAACGAAATTTGTAACACTCTATGTGGTAAGTAATCTATTACATAACGAAAAATGGCGAACGTTCAAGTAACATTACTTGTCAAACGTTTTAAAGAGCTAAAACTTTTAATAATGAAATAATTGATCATTTCAATCAGAATTCTAGATTCCAATATATCACAGATAACATATTTTAATAAACTTCATGTTTACATTGTTATGGTAATCCAGAGGTCAAGCCAGATACAATGACCTATAGTGATGTGCCTTCGCTGGGGATATCGACATTAATAATTATTCAGTCCTCTATAATCATTGAGAGACTTCGAACTGTAGGCATTAAAAGTTTACATTAATTTCTAGGCAAGTTTCATAAATATCAATAAATTAGTTAGCAGTCACAATCGAGTGAAAAGTACGAAGAAAGTTGAAGGTATGAAATCGTGGGGACGGAAGCTCTCCACCCCTTGTCTGCGATATTCTATACGCCTCATAGAACCACCCCTAGCGTCTTCGAGACTCGAGCTACAGTCCCCGAAGGTTGGTCGTCTGAAAATCCCACGTGGAAATGTAGAAAAAGACAGGGAAAGCGAACGCTCGATTATGAGCTAAATAAATAATTGAAGAAGTTAGGAGAGTTAACGTTATTTTCTTTTTTTTTCTCTGTTTTCTTCTGAATCAAAGCAAAGGAAAGGAAATCGAAGATGCGAATTACACGTTTTCTTTAGCAGGGGATTACGGTCGAGAAATCGAAGATGCCAATTACACGTTTTCTTTTGCAGGGAATTGCGATCGAGCATTCGAAGACGCCATAGCCTGGAATTATTATTTCAGGCGAAGAACAATACGGTGAATTGTAAAATTAGACGTGTAGAGTGAAACGTATGGTGTGCACGTAGCTCTGAGCAGAAAAAGTGAAGTAAAATGGAATATTTGTCAGAAATGGACAGAGAAGAAACCTGTGTTAGCTCAGACGTGGTTATTTATTGACAGTAGAGACAAATTAAGTGAAATCGATAATGAAATAATTAAAAATTCGAAATGTAAAATACTGCTTAAAATTAATAATGATAAAGATAAAACATAAGTATGAATGGAAATGTAGGTACCATTGTACTTATATTTTACCACGTTGTTAAAATAATAGTTTATATTCATTTAGAAAACTTATAATCAAGTCTAATAACAGCAAAAAAGGCACGTTTCCAAAGTTAGACTATTTTATGTAATGCCATTCCTGTTCGTACATTTTGTAACGAGATGGCGCAGAGTGCAAAGGATAAACATACTTAAAAATTATCAGGTGCAACATTAATTCTGTAGTTTTATATTCATACATGTATAACTCTAGAATACGTAGGAATATTTACAAGTCATTTTGAGTTTCCAAGCTAATCTCTATTACAATGGGCTCGAAATTGAAACTTTGAATACATAACCCGTGTAAGTTTCAACCTGGTGGTCATTACAATGCACGACAATCTTGATGCGGGCCTCTACTCCTGAAGCACAAAACTGTCCTCATACTTACAATATCAATTTCTCATTAATCTGATAACATTCGTATATATAAAGAGTACTTTAACCAAGCAAAAAATTCGATTTTTTGAAACGACTAAAGTGGTGTAATCCCTTCATTATTTACACGGTAATCGACTCCGTTCGATAAGTCGCAATGTTGCGAGATATTAGAGCATCCACGGCCACTACTAAATTTATAAAATACCCTGGCAATAAAATAAACCATTGCAAACATACGTACAGGGTGACGCGATAAAAATCATACCACGCGCAACCTCCTTGAGCGTTTCGCGCGTTGCCAGCTGGACGAGCTCGCGAGTCGCCAACGTCAACGGTCCTTCGGGGCCCTTGTAAATGCGAAAAACGCCTCGAGGCCAGTGCCGGCATTGGCGAGTTCACGCCCCCGGTGTCTCGGACACAATCGCGATCGGGTCGCGGCAGAAAGGAGGGTGGAGAAAAAAAAAGAAACGGAAAAAAGCTCGCGATGAAAAAGCAGACCGGTGTCGGGAGCGCAGGGGTACTTTACAATGTGGGAGGAATTCGTGCGGGCCCCGTTGTAAGTTTTTTTTTTCCACCCTGCCTCAGCATTCCTCCCCCTGCTTCTCCCTCTATCTTTTCTCTGTTTGGCTGTGCTGGCAACCCCCCTGACTGTAAGTCGGCCGCGTGCGGCACAGAACCGGGTGCTTCCGGTGTAACCGGATATCGCCGTTCGCATTGACATTAATTTATAAAATATTCCACTCGTCGCCACCTCCTCGCCACCCCTTTCGCGCCACGCCCGCGTCTGATCGACCGAAATAGTTTGAGACTTTATCGAGCGGGATTAAAGGGAACCATTGGAGGGCTGCCGTCTCGAGGCCTCGAGATTCAAGGTGCTGAAGTTTTTTAAATAGTCAAGAGAGTCATTCAAATATGAACCGGAATTTTTGTACACAACTTTATTCGTGATAGATACATGGTGGATGGATAGATAAATGGAGTGCCTTATTTTTTTCCGTACTTTTCTTCAACAGAAATACATTTTCTCCATCAGATAATCATCCATAAGCTTTCTGATCCCATTATAGAAAATAGAATTCGGCTACATCTCTATATTTTCATTGTATAGTCAACGGTCTACATGTCCCAAGTGTGAAATATTTACCCTTAAAAACATTCGACAGTATCGGAACGAGTGTAAAACAGATAAACAAAAAATCAATGTTTCCACGTCAAGTTACGTGTGAAATATTGAGTGAGAGAAACATATAACGCATATTTTATAGAAAATTTCTTCGACGAGAACTGTCTTCACCCTACACAGAATGAAACAACTTTATCTCAAACAAATCTCTTTTCCACGCACTCGTCACTTAAAAATGGTTACCCCAGATCAGTAATAAAATTAAAAAATAAAGCAATCATTTCATCACAACCTAATTCTTTCTTACAACAATAGCATATACTCTGTGTTTGACAAGTCACGGTGTTTGCATCACATTTTAGTTATACATTTCTCAAAGTGGTCGCGACAGCAAACTGGTTAAACCCTTTCTTCGCTCTCATAGCAACCTATTGTGTTTTACATATTCATACGAGTCATATTTTACCTAGAAGCGAGAACGTGTCGCGAGCGTCCACATGTTTCTACAGTCCTGCATTCTACGTACCCTCATCTTCGAGTAGTTCTGTCCAGGTTCTAACAAAATGGTCTTCTTACGCATACAGACGGTACATATTTCCGTGCGCCCGTTTATGACCATAATCCTGATAAAGCGTGCATCGTGCGCGATCGACATCAGGCAAACGAGTTAACGTTCGTCGAGCCCGTGCAAGATGATAAATTAAGGGGGTATAACACAATAACGGTCTTAAAAAGAGCAGTGCCTTCAGACATTTTTTATGAAAAACCTATACGATGAAACGTTTTAACAAATTTTCATAACCTTTTATTGAATATTTAAACAAATAAAAATTGATCCGACTAATCCATCTAAAAGCAACAGATATCGATTTCTTTTTCAAACTTTATAATGTTGTGTTTCCTAAAAATTGTAATAGCCTGTAACTCTAGCAATTCTAGACACTTCTCTCTCAAAACTTGAAACAACAATCCTAAAACAAAGCCACAGAAAACCATTTTTTTTTTTTTAAATTTTATGACGTTGTAACGTTGTGACGTTTCCTGAAAGTTCAGCAGGTAGCCTTGAGTCGAACAATTAACACCGTTCCACCCTCAAGATTTTAACCCTAGCGATTCTAGATATCTATTTCTTTCTCAAAATTCAAGAACAAAACAAAATCGATTTGTCAAAAAAATCCTACAGTGTTGTGCCTCCTTGAAGGGCGTCGAATAAAGGGATCCCTCGTGTCGCCTCGATAACGAAACAGACGGAGGTGCGACGACGGATCACCGTTTCAACCTATCATCGCTTCGGATTTCAGGGATCGGATGGCACGCGACAACCCTTCTTACGCTGCGCCCTTCGACCTTTGTTAGGCGCATGCATCGCGCGTTTTATTTTACAACGGGTCACGCCAAACTGTTATTTTCGAATTTGTCCGTCAACGGGATCGTGCGACTTAACGCTCATTAGATGATGGCTAGAATGAAATTTGGCCGGCACGTTTCAGCGAGTGGGGTACTCTTTTATTTTAAGCCAAACTGTGCATTCGATGCAACTGTGTAAGTGTCGTATGAACTTGTTTTGGTTATTTTGAGAAAAGGATTTTTTTTTTTTTATTGTGTTTTTATAGTTACATCCACCTCACAGGTTTATTAGCAATTACATGAATTTCTGGCACGTCTAAATGGGTGAATAGTTTTGTTTGTTTAAGGTACATGATTAAGTTATTTCAATTTTCAATTGTATTGGTGGCGTTTTCGATTTTTTCATGGATTTCTTAGCACTCTGAAATTGAAAAAAAAACTCTGTTAAAGGTAACAAAGTTTATCCATTTCTACTGAAAAGTATGAAACATTTAAAAATATAGGTGGTGCTATAGTTATTCTCCGCAGCGTAAACCCTGCCCGTTTGTCATAGTCTTTCCACAGCGTAATTAATGCTTATGCTGTTTTAAATGTTTTGTGCCTTATAGTTTATGTGTATTCTGTCACGGCCCAAGAAAGTCATTAAATAAGGATAATGGTAAAGTGAACGTGTTCCTTGGAGCATGTGGCTCGTAAAGTCCTGTTTAGAATTCAATTCGAAACGGAAAGTGATGTCGATACGTAGATAACTACGAAGGGTCAATAATGGCAACAAAGAATTTTACAGTCCCCTAGCATTATATCACGGCCATCTGCGTCTTTGCACATTTCATATCAAGCTGTACTGTATGCCTCTCTACACGACTCTCAACGAAAAGGGAATATTTAATTATGTTTTAATCTCTTTATGGCAAGGAATAGTCTTCTGTTAAGTTGATCGAAGATTCCTTTGATACGGGAAAATAAAAGACAACGGAAATACGGGAAGAGTAGATTTAATCGAAGGAATAAATTTCCATCGGAGCAATATCAAGGTGCCCTACAAAATATTCTGCATTTTAATCATCTCTAATCTCTGACAAACTACAGGATTGTGACAACAACTACTCATTTGCAATCAAATATTAATAAACAGTAATTGATTTGAAAGAATTTCGATGACATTCGGTCAAGTTGCAGTCCCTAAGTTCGTTAATTTGCCGAATTCAATAAAATCCTTTGGCACATATGTTTTTAAAGATCTACACGTTGTGAGAATGCAAGAAAAAAATCGATATCTTAAAAGTTCTACACTAGAATACCCCCTTAAATAAATGTAGATTCAGTATCAAAGAACCATATAACTTACAGACATTCTTAATATTTCTGCTACCGAATATGTCGTCGAATTGAATTCGGCGCGCAGCCCGAAAGGGTTAATTACTACAAAACAGTGCGTGAACTTCTTTACCCCCGGAAAGGCAGGTCCTGCCGATGGTGAACGATAAACGGAGGCACACAGCGAAACGAGCAGCACGCGACTCGAATCTAATTGACGCGTGGTTCCGTTTGCAGAAAGCCACCCGATGCGGAGGCTCGCTAAGCAAGGACGAAGCCCGTTCATTCCATAATACGCTTAATGAGGGACCGTTAATTACGCTAATGAATCCCAGAATCCCACCGGCTTATACCTGGCCACCAAGTTGAGCCTGCTTCGCTGCTCGAGCAGATCTACCCTTTCTCCATCTTCCTCGTGCCCCTCCCCTTCTAAGGGTGGAGGGGACAGTGCATGGGAGCAACTGCACCCTCTTGCCTTGTATACCTGTCTTTTAATTGTTTCAATTTTTTTATATGGTGTAACAGAAAGTTTTGCTTGTTAATCGATCAAAATTATATAACTAATTTAGTAATAGGAAGTGAAATCGTTCGAACGAAAAGATAATGTTGTATGATGCTGGAATATTCTATATTTTGCAGTATTTTACATTCTATGCAAAATATTTTTGTATTTAAATGTGAATTACTAACGTTTTGGACACCCGTCTTTTTCCTTTGTAAAACTTCAAGTAAATGTATTCGACAATATTTCATTTTCACTCTAAAATAATAAATATTATTGTCATAACGTAAAATATTCACTGTCACAAGCACACGACGATAGAATATTACGCAATGTGATTGAATTAAACTATATCATCGTGGGTGCTATAGTTACCTCATTGAGAGTCACCGGATGATCATTGCGACTCACGAATGCGTTCAATTGATATTACTGCGTTCTATTTACGTACAGATTGAAATTTTTAACCATTCCCATTCAGCCTGTCAACCAGTACGGTGTCATTATTGTCACTTCGTTTCTTAAATTTGTTTAATGATATTTTGATTATAAATAAAATATTGGTATTATTTTTTAAAAATTCTTGGTAGACCACTCACTGTGCAGTATGTAACGTTAATATTAAATTAATCACGAATATAGTATGATTATAATGTTACCAATAATCTCGGTAATTTTTTATAAGCTTTCACAATCAAGAACGAAGCGTTGAGACAAAAATTCTTACAATTAGTAATGCATCTCTCAGTATATATGTTATATCACTATATACATATATTTGCTTTTCATCAGACTTTTCTTCAGATTCGAAACACCGTGCGCGATGCTTCCGTGAAATCCTCTCAATATCCTTGGGAGCCGCTGGAACGAAACACAAGAAAAGTGGCGGAGCATGAAGGGTTAAGGTAGGGACGAACAGGAGCCGCGAGTACGATGAACGCGAGGGAAAAATTCTAGCGTGCACACTCGCCTGTCGTGGATCGTATTCGTTCGCCTCTTTTTGCTCTCACCTTTATTCACGTTACCGAAGAAACCCGCGAAGTCTCTCAAGGCTGAGCCTCTCGGCTTTTCGTGTCGAGCCACGCAGACGCAATTTGCCTTTCGGCCATTGTCATTTCTGCACGATACGAGCCGCTGGCACACCGCGTCTCGTGCTTGTATCACCAAGTTTGTGATGCCATGTAAAGAAATACAAGAAATATTTTTAACGATGCGTCCATATACGCTACCATCGTTTCGATCACTCAGTAGAACAGAGGAATGGTCGAATAAACTCTTGGAACAATTCTGCGCTATTTAGGTTAATTGTCCTGGCAGATCTTAATCTTCTGCGTTTGAATGACATTTTTTCTCAGCGATTTCGCGTATGTTTTAGGGAAATTCTTATGACTGACGTATTTATACGCAAATTAATTTATACACTAATAATACAGAATACACATTAATAATACAGAATTTGCTCAATGTCCCTTTTTTTATCTAAAGCTTTTGCTTTGACCATTATCAAAAAAAATTATATGATCGTACGCTCTAACACCTCTTGCAAATTCTAGTTTCGTTTTATACTTATTCCCATAACTTTCGTAAAGATCGTTCCACGAAAGGGATTTTCAGTGTATTTACAAAAACTATGGGGGATTATCATTTTGCCCCTATCCTCCAACGATGTTAGAGAAGCTGAACGGAACGAGCGGAAAAGTCGCTCGACGCTCGTTAAGTAACGCGGTGTGTTTGTCCTTGCCTGTCGTGAGTTCGCAGGAAAATATCCGTCTGTTCTCGGGAAAACCGTCCTATTCGTGATTTCATCTGCATTACGCAACCGCGAACAGATTCTTTTCCCTCTTTCTTTTACCTCCGGGTGGAAGCGTAGACGCGGCGGTTTGCGTGCTAATGGCATTACCCGTGGGGCACCATTATAATTGATTCCTTACTGTATCGGGCAGGAACTAAAGGACAAACCGACTGACAATGATAGATTAGAATTCCACGACTAATGAAGTAATTACAACGATCCCGCGAGCTTCCCGGAGAAATAAATTATCGGTGATTGATACTTTCGACGTGTTTACAGCCAATACTCTCCCTCCTTCTTCGAGTATCAGACGCGCCGGTACGACGCTCGATAAAATATCGTCCGCGTCTTCAAGGACGAAAAAGGATCTCGCGTCTTATCGTATTCGTTCCACCTTAGGCATTTTCTATACGATATCTACGATACTTGTTCATACATTATACGTATTCAAGATTGATCTTATAATGGTTTGGAGTTGGCCAAATAGGTAAACAATATTTATTTTGATATATTAGATAGTACTTGTTCATACATTGCGTGTATTCAAGATTTATCTTACACTTAATTTAAGTTCTAGTTCAAAAACTCTACGAAATAATCATACTAATTAAAATCATTATTCAGTTGTAATAAATACCATTATACTTATTTCTAGTTTGGAAGAAAAATTCTTAGATGAATAGTTGTTCATAATAAATAAAGTATATTACATTATATTACATTTGATCCATTACGGTACATGCATTACATTACATACATTACATTACATTACATTTCATTACATATATTACATTATATACACTACATTATATGCATTACATTAGATATATCAAAAATGGACCACAGTCATGGATTTAATTCACAAATAGCTACTTGAAAGTTGCTTTCTCGACGAACAAAAATGTAAGTTTGTTAAATAATCATGAAACTATTACGATTGAGCTTTTGTAATGGAGAAGCGACTCGCGAGGCCGTTATTACTCGATCACCCAGTATTATCGCGTGGTGTGACCATCAGTTGCGTGGGTTCGCGTCTTTACGGACCGCTTCCGACCTTCGTAACAATTAGCCGCAATTAAAGTCGTCGCGGCAAAGGCCGAACGCTGGTTGTCTTAATTTCTGAATGAACTTCCTGACAGCCGCTGTCGATCAATGGATACTCAAATCCAAACGCTAAACCGTCTCAACGTCGCACGAAATTTCCTGTAAACGTACGCCGTTCCAAATAATTAACGTGTCACCAGATCAAACGACTTTATCACTTTAACCCTCTGCACTCGGATGTTCCCATTGAGAGGACTGTGGAAGCATCGCAAACTTTGTTAGTAATTGTAGAGGATGAGGTTACGCGAACGCAAATTTGTCAAAAGGGCATATTTAATTGAAGATTTCTATTTAAATTGCTGAATCTAATATCGACAATGAGGTAAAAAAACAAGGGTGATTTTTAATTTTTTAAATAGAACGCTAAATATTTGTTTGTATAATACGAAAGCATTAATTGCGAATTCATCTATGTTCATGCGTAAAATCGCCATTGTTTTTCCAAAAGTATTGCAAATATAAAAAAATTGAAATTGAACGTAATGAATCGTTAATAAATGACATAAAAATGCACTTGCAATGATATTTTATCAGCAAACTAGAAACCATATAAATTTGTTTTCTTTATGCGTAATTTTTCTTCTGTATGCATTTCACGTCGCAATTTTTGAACGGTTGAATTTCTGTTGTAAGAGTTGCAGACTTCATTAAAAATATTTTCATTTTGTGTACCAATTTAGTATACCTTATTTATATTTCTTTCTATGTTCTCTATGCTTTCTAATGCTAGTAAGAGGATAAAAATGGATACGTGAAAGTGTGAATATAAATAAATAAAGCAAGAGGTAATATTATGACGATAAATCTCTGAAGATTCCATCGAAGTACCGCCATATGGCCCGCGTTGGTCCACAGGAATGTCCCCGAAGGGTCTCGTCGGCTGTCGCGGCGTGTTGCGGTATGCATCGCCAAACGAAAGTAGCTTACCCGTCGAGGGTAAGATCGGTGTCATCCCCTTAAGTGGGCACAATGGGGCTAAATCCGATTTTCGAAATGATCGTGTTAAACATGCCCAGGGATTTACCGAGGGCGGATGCCCTTCTCAATAGCCGATGTTTACGGGGTCCCAATGGAAAGAGATTACCCCATGCATATCCACTGTAACGGGAAAGAGTGTGCCCTGACGGAACCCCGCGGAGACAGGGGGGGGATGCCCGATAGTTCGGCGTCACAGGGTGCATGGGGCGTGATCTCGAGACACGGTGATCCTGGCGGGACAGATAGGTACTTGAAGATGGCGAACAAAATTGGAGCGATCTACAGCTGCGCGAAGTTTTATTTAAAATGATTAGACTGCTCATTTTAGGAATTTATGACATAAACAAATATAATAAATACATGCTAAATATAACTGAAAGGTATGTAGATTTATGTATAAAGAAATAATAACATTATTATATCAATTGTAGAATATAGTTAACGTACATCGTTTACATTGTATGTATGTTTTCTATGTTGTTGTGAAATAAAATATTATGAGATAAAATCTGCAATGACGATCGCCTAACAATTTTATCTATCGATAGATTATTGACGATATTTACAAAGGTACGACTTTATTCGCCGTACAAAATAATTCTGTGCCTTTCCAAGATTAACTTACCCTTCATTTTTGAAGAAAAACTTCCAACATTCTAAGAGTTCACATAAGAGTTCCAAAGACAAAATAGCGAGTAAATATTTGTATTTAATCTACAATTATACGTGACCGAATACTGACAAAAGGAAAAATTCGATGACTGCTACACTTCGTACATGTAAAAGAATATTGTTGAAGATACTATAGGAATTTAACCTTAACTTTCAGTCTCTGGTAATTAACGTTCGACGTGCTAAACGTGTAAGTTAATTGCAATGAATTTATGAGCGTGTAGAGCTGGATAGATAACCGGAACCGACGGTGTCCCCGAAATCTCACGGGTGTCGTGAAAAGAGCGAGAGGCACGTACGAGATTAGCGGGGGTTCGGGCTCAGTCCTCTCCGTGAATGGATAAGGGGGTTTGAGCATTAGCGATTATACGCACCGCGGAGCCCATACATCGAGTGTCTCCGTGTGGAACTAAACAGACAAAATGGCCACGCTCCGTCTCACCCTCGATTCCGTTTTCCTTTTACGAGCCAGTGCAACTATCTCTCTTCTTCCTTCCTCTCTTACTCGCGACCTCTTCTTTTCACCTAGATGGTATTATCATGACAGGGAAGAGACGAGTCACGAGATTTTCGAAAGTGCTCTCGCCTCTTTCGCGTCTCCCGTCGAGAGGATTCCCTCTGTATTTCTTTCGAAAGCGAACCGATATATGTATACACGTTCTGCACTCCATTATCGCTGCCATTTTTCGGTCGTTCAGAGTCTCGATATCGTCCAAGTATCTATCGAAACGAACTTTAGGAGGATTTCACAAAATAATTGTATAGGGCGCGTGTTGCGTGTTTCCATTACAGTTAAACAAAAGTTTTATTCATATGTTGCAAGACAAATACAAACCAAAAATTAAAGAAATAACATAATATAATTCTCCAACTAATTAATATTCCTGTATTGTAACATAATATAACTGACGTACTCTGTCATAACATAAGTTACGTACTCTCTTTCGGAAAACCTAAGTGGATCTATTGAGTGTAAGAATTAATTTTTTTGCATTTACATTCAACCGTTTCTAACTGTAGATTTGCGCACTAGGGAAAACTGTCGTATTTCGCCTCATGTTTTTCCAGGTGAATGAAATGAAAATACCTAAATATATGTTGTACGACCAATACAATATTTATTTATATAACAAACCAAAAATTAAGTAAGTAACATAATAGAATTCTTGAACTAATTAATATTCTCTACGTCGAGGACTCGTACTCTTAACGATGTGTCGCACTTGACACTAGAGTTATGTTTCTATTAAGAATAGTTTCTTATACTGAGAGGGAATTTAACGTCTATGGAAGAACGGCACAGGAAAGAGAGAAACGATACGAACATTTTAATCAAACTCTTGAATCGCTCATGGATAGCAATCGCCTCTTTTCGAATCTGTCGAAAACGATGCTCACGATTGAGGATTTTGAATCAGTCTGTAAATCCATTTGATCGTATCTCTTTTTTTCTTCTCACGGCCGATCGCTGCAGCCTTTTCGCCGTGTTTTCAAGTCCTTTTGTAAGAGACACGCTCCCCTGAAAATCCACTTGGTCCATGTCACTGGTTTTACGACCCATTGGACAGCTAGACGCTTATGGTCGTTCGCAGGGCAGCGAGCCCGAAGAATGAACCCGAATTGGCCTTTTCCATTTTCGCGTGGACCGTCGGTCGGCCCGTAACACGCATTTGCCAATCGAAAACTCTTCCTAGCGAATGGAACGAATAAATGCGGGGAATGAAAGTATGCGTTCCGTTCCGTTATTTATTAATGTATGTAACCATATACAACAGTTATTACACTAAAAGTTCTTCTTGAATAATATTTCTTCTTATCATTACTTTGTCTTACATGACTCCAGCGGTTAAGTTTGCTTTTCATACAAAATTAAACGCAAACACGTAGTTCGATGAATTTCGACATTATGAAAATCGTCGCTCGACAAAAACCAGTGCTATAACTAAACTGTTCGACCCATCCGAAGTAGCCGACATATAAATGTTAAAAAGATGTGTTCTAAGATTTAATTATTCTGTTCTGTTGTTTATTAAAGTGCTTAACCATTCTACATTAGTTGTTGCACTGGATCTATACATCTTTCCATATAATTATTTCTATTCGTCTTATCACTACTTTGTCTTTGATGGGATCCAGGTGAGCACAAGAGTCGACAGTAAAAAGAAACATGACTCACCAATTTATTTTATTATATTTTTATTTCCGCTACACCTGTGGCCAATAGAAAGTTCAAAACCAATAGAATGTCCATTTTCTGCAGATCTTCATTCGTATGAACCTGTAACTAAACAAACAAATAAATAAAGATGGTTTGAGATGGTTCGAGGCTCACACGAAGACCGAATTCGGCCAGAAATATTCCGTCTTCCGAGCCCGAAAAGATCCAAAGGCGAAGTCCCTCGATCCGTTTAGCCATCAGAGGAGTAGTAGGTACTCGTCTCTGGTCGCCGTCGGCCTCTGATTGTCCTTTATTGGGTTAAATTGAACTTCCTTCTCGTGATACGCGGCTCGCATCAACTCACTCGCTCTGAGTAGTTGCTTAGCTCTTAAACATCTGTGTAGGTACGGGGTGTTCTTGAAGTATCGCGATTTATCTTTGGCCTGACACTGCCGGTGGCCTTCGTCCCGAACTGAAAATAAAGAAATCACCTCTCAACACACGAGTGGACACCCGTCTTCTGCAATGACGACGACGAGACAATGGATGGGGCAGTTTCTTCATCGATACTACTCTTGTACATAAAATATATAGAATCCATACATCAATCAATAAATACATACGGAATGAAGTTAATCACCGAAAGGTATACGAGGTGATACTTTAAAAGTTTATAACTCGATGGTACCGTTACTCACATCGAAAGCTTGTTTCGTAGTGGTTGAATCTAATTCTAGATTAAACGTGAACTTACTAATAATCTATCCATTCACTCTTAAAACTACCATTAATACCGAACCTACGAGGCACGCCATCGAAACTACGCATAAAGTACTTCGATATTTTTATTTTTTATTTTTCTGTCTGAAAGATTCATGCACCATCGTCGATAAATTTCGGGGACGTTGCCAGACACCCGTTAGATGGTCAGGCGGGCGAGTCATGCGAGCTTAAGAGTTAAGAGTTTGGGTTTGCGCTGCGCAACAATTCGCGAGGGGGCGAACCGCGGACTCGGGAATTCAGAGCGGGTAAATACGGTTGGCGTCTCATTCTTACGTGCGAGGAACGCGAATCCCGCGACCTGTGAACCACGCTTAATATCGTGCCATCGCGTCAAAGGCATCACTCGGCTCGGTTCGCCCGTCGACTAAGACTCGGGCAAGTTTAACAGCGTTAACAATGTTGGCACTTTAACGAGGGAGAGAGAGAGAGAGAGAGGGGGGGGGAGGTCTGAACTGGAACGTTCTTATTCCGGTGTACGATTACGTGGAATCGCGACGATCCACGCGTACGGGTTCTCGATCGCGAGTGGATTGCAAGATCGATCGTTTTGGAAAGTGATTAGGAAAAATTTGTATACAGTGATCGATCGAAATATTTCACGTCAGAAAGAGCAAACAATGGAACTCGTAGGTACGGTTGGGAGATGGTTGAGAATCCCTGCTTGAGGGAATCGTACTGATAAGAATGAATTATGCAGATGAATGTTGCGGCGATGTCGCCGATATATCAAACCGCCTCAACTAGCTCATTCTCCTTCGTTATCTATTCGTTGACGAGCCCGACGTGCGCGACGTGATCGTGGACCAGAAATCCGGACTGTTCCCATGTTCCACTTATAGCATTTGGTCCAATCGCACGCGTCTGACTTTAGACGATGTCTGATAGCTCCAGAATCAACACACCCATCTCCACCCAGCTCCCGCGAAACATCCCTATCAGGCCTCGGATGCGAATAGACTCTGCTCTCCTACGACTGTCCCTCGAATACGTTGATTCCGTACACTGCGGATTTTCTGCATTTCCGACATAAAGTAATATCAGCCGTTTATTGCACAAATCGATTAACTCCATAAAACAAAATGGTGAGAAATGTGATTTCTATTTTATTAATTACTATTATATATTATGAATAATTTGATCATCAATTTGTACTGTAACCGTATATTCCAATAAAAATATTTAAATTTATTCATTCGTCAATCAATCAGCATTAATATTATTCATAATGCCACCTGACAATCCAGTCGAACATAAAAGGCAAACTATTTTATCGGTCATTCGTCTATCTCGCTACACACAGCCCTCGAAACAGAAAATATTTACCATTGGCCACTCTAAGAGGTTGACGACCCCTGCGATAGAGAAACGACTTCCACCCGTTTCTTCAACCTGCCTCTCTAATAAACTTCACCCTGACATCCATCAAACTCGCCGAAAGAACCTTGCAGTCCGTCAAACTCGAGTCCTTGATTCGATTCCGACAAAGTAGCCGGTAATGATCTTCAAACAAGCCGTACGTCAATTTCCGAGCAGCCGATTCGTCGACTAAACAGGTGGAATAAATGTAACGAGGAGGGAACGAGCGTCGAGTCTTGGCCGGTCGAGGCGAGCGGAGGAAAAGGGGTGAAGGAGAACGGCGAGTCGAAGGTGACGATAGACCATTAAGGCTGGTTGACTTGGTTTAAGCAACGGTGGCTAATTACCCCGGGGAGAGTTAATAACCTAGCGAAAGGAAGAGAAACGGGAGGTCACGAGCCTCGGAGCGTCGATATTCGATTCCGCCGGGGTTCGTCGGCTGAACGTGTAGCAAAAGTTCCACGGCGGAACAGACGAAGAAGAAGAGTGTCGGGGGGTCCGAGGGGGGAAGGTGACTTAATGATGCCGCATCCGGGAGTCGCCAGAACATTGTACCGCGCAAAAAAGGATCTTATAACGCGTTCACAGCTGGACCCGCATTCTACGTTCCCCGCGCTTCGAATGGGAGACCCCGATCCATTAACGACCCGACGCAAACATTAATAATCCGCAGCTTCGCCTCGATTGCCGCGCGGACGCGAGCTGCAAGGTGGCAGCCTTGGCCAGGTGACGTAATAGCGGTCAATCCTTCGTCTCAGCTTCCTGGACTTGGCTACCGTCGCACGGCTCAGGTCCTGGACCTGAGTCTGCTTCTTCACAGAAAATTATGCGCAACAGAACCTTGATATTTGTAGGAAACCGGGACTAAAACTGGTGCATTGATCGAGGTTCTTGCAATAACAAATGCAACCAGTCCAATGAGTAAAACGTTAAATTCTAAAGTAACGGTATAATCTTTCAAATTATGGACACATTTGAACACGTGTCCATGTTAAAATTTAGAGTTCCAACTTTGCAGGAATTTTTTATTTATGTATTTCCAAGATATTTAAGAGGTGCGTATCATAGATTTCCAAAATCATTGAATAAGGACAACCCTAATATATAATAATATATATATATATATATATATATATATATATATATATATATAACAGCTTTAAACTTTACCATACTTTAGAAAATTGTAAGATATTATATTTCGTTATGCTCTTTTCAATAGATATGCTCCTCGATGACTATAGATTTATACGAATCAAATAACATTACGATATATCATTTAGTTTCGAAGCTACGAAAAGTTTCCAAAGTTGCCAAATTGAAGCTTTAGCATCAAAATAAAAATATTCAAATTCGAAGCAGTCATGGGTAGAAACAAAAATATCCTCTAAATTATCGCGTTCTCTGTTCAACTTCTTATCAGAGGATATCACAAATACCGAGATTAGTTCCGCGTGGATGGGAACAGTCTCATCGCACGTTCATCTCGAGCCTGGTAGGAAAATCGATGCGGCAAGAGTCGCGGGGCTCGAGTGAGTCGATTCGGTTCGATTTCAAAAAAGCATCGGCCTCCCGCGGGGAGCATTCTCGTTCATCCATTCATCCCGCCGCGTGTTACGTTGTCTTCCGCCTCGCATTGAAAGAGAAGGACGACGCCGTGCCAGAAGAAACAGAGGCGGAGGAGAATAGAGCGTACAATCACGATGAGTAGCGGCCCTGAGGTGCGAGCCGCGAGTGGAAAGGCTCCCGGGCTGCCAACCTAATAAAGCAATTTGTCACGGTTGTCGTCCGAATGCCAGCCATACATTAACACACAATCTCGCCTCCGAGATGGTCGGCTTCGTTGTTCTCTTCCTTCCTCCCCATGGACCATCTCTTCCCTCCTGTTTTCCCCTTTTTCCCGTCCGTTCCGCGGCTTTCTCTCGACTCCTTTCGACACGCCTCGGAAATATCCTAGAATCTGGTAACCGAGTTAATCCTTTTCTGGTAGAGAAATTAGTTATCGCGACCCTCATTCGTCAATGTGGAAGCATAACGCATCGGGGAGTTCTTTGATCGACCAAGGCTTGTGGTTCTTTCATTGCTTCCTATTAGGTGTATCAAACGGAGTCATTTGTGATGGTAATTGGGAATGTGACCCGAGTCAAGAACCCGAAGGAATTTTAATTTATTACTGTCTGAGGATTTCGAGGGACTTTGGTTATTATTGTTTAAGTTAATTTTGTTTGAGAGAAATGTGTATGAGTATACTTACAAAAATATTGATCTGTTGCAGACTATAAATGTCTCGGTCAACGGAAATCTACATATACTAATATTGTAAAGAGGTAAAGTTTGTTTGTTTAATCTCCTTAAGTTTTGTTAATCTCCGGAATTACTGAACCGACCTTGAAAATGCTTTCAGTAATAGAAAACTACGGCATCCCTGAGTAACGTAGGCTATGTTTTATTTTGGTAAAAGTACGTAGACAATTTGAAATCTGAAAATTTGTAAATCAAGTCGAAGGAAAAACGTTGCCTGGCTACTTTATCAACGTTCGCTGACCAAATTGTTGGGTATACGTGAAAATAATGAGTACAAGAATATTGATTATCAATAGATCTAGAAAACAGACACCGATACGATATGCCCTTCATCGAAGAAGAAATCAGTTTCCAACACGACGAGGATCCTAAACATACGGCAAAGAGCGTGACATGTTGTCTGGCTATGCAGACATATTCTACTTTAGATTGGCTGACGCGAAAGTTCGCTTTGAATTCATCTAAATTCTATTGGAATTATTGAAAACATCTTATTCATAATGCGTACTATTTTTTGCCAACTTCACTGCTCAAATTCGATACTCGTTTCGAAGAATTTTAGAATAAAATTCATGTGCCACGACACACACGCCTGCGAGACGTACCAAATATATTTCTGGAGGCGAGTGGTGTACGTAAAATTCCAAAATCGCCAAATGGGGATCGTGTCTACTAATGGGTTAATTTCCCTTCATCGCGAATTTTCGTATAATAGAAGATACTCCCCAAGCCAAATTTTTGCGACTCGTCCGGTTTTGTCCCTTAACGTAGGTCACATCGGCCAGCTTGATAGTCCCGGTGTTAATTTTTCGAGGCAAATCGAGCAAAAAGTACTCGGTATCACGGAGTAATCCGAGTCTCCCCTATATTGAATTCGAAGGGACGCAAGAAATTTGAAGAAACGCCTCGAAAACAGAACGATATTATCCCGTTCTGGCTCGGGGTACAACGGCCGATGGATTATTATGCGGTTTTTGCTCGGCGACCCTGGAACGACCGAGCTCGGAGGATGGATTCTGACTTCCTCCGCGACGTCGTTGTAAAAGCTACTACGCTTCTGCTGGTTCTTGCTACCGGCGAGAAACAGCACTCTCGAGGTGCGGGACATTCGTGATTGATGGATCCTCTCTCCGAGTGGTCTCCGGGCGAATCAGACGATGCTCTCTCGTCTCGCAACGTTCGTTCCTCCCTTCTTCTGTTGCTTCGCGTTCCACGCCGCCCGTACGCCTTCGCTTCCGATGAAGGCGACCGGCTTTCTAATCAAGAATTATTGGTCACACTCGGACCACGGATGACGGCTGCCAGCTTCTGGTAAAGCCGCGCAGGGCTCATTCCACGCCAAATCGATCTCTTTTGCTCTCTCGTGCCAGCCACTTTTCTAATATACTCAAGATAATCTCATATCTATTATTATATGTATATCTATATCATATCTATTATCCATGGTTTGTTCCAAAAGTTTTCGAACTTTCATTAGACGTTGACTACCAGACCGATACTGTTAAAAATTTCTACTGTGACTAAATTTCATTTGCAGACTATTAGAAACTACATTTATTTAGGTATTTATTTTTGTAACTTCATCGAAGTTCAAATTTTTCATTCAGATTCATTTTCTTCGACAGTTAACTTTCAGAATTAATTTGTTTAGTTTCTCAGTGAAAAATGAGATTATATATGTGGGTGACGTGATGATCAGTGTGTTATCACTCACTCTGTATGGTACGTTCCTCCTCAGATTTAGAGTCCGAGTCGGAGTCTCGGATCAAAGTCTGAGAGTCAGTGTGTCAGTGTCAGTGTCAGAAGAAATAAAATTTTTACTACAGATTCAGATTTATCCTGGTACAAAATTTCTCTTGTTGGATGACTGAAGAAGCTAACGCGTCTGTAATATCAGCATGCAGATTCGCGGAGCCGTCGAACGATAACGTTTAATCGTAGTAATACATCGTAGCGTAACGTGTAATTTCATCCTGGACATTGTATCGATCGTCGATCGATCATCTCCATTCCGAATTCGCAGCATGAAGATATTAAACATGCTATACCGCGCCACGCCTTGGTAAATCAATTCCCGGAATCGCAAGGTACTCTTCGTCAGGGTCCACGACGGGATGATTGCACCCCAAAATCGCGAGCGGAGCGAGGCATGCGCTTTCTTGTAAACGTTTAAGGTACCGTACGAACAGCAATCAACCTTCCTCTTCGCGGTGTCTCGTCCGTGTGTACGTGTTGCATCCTCGAGACGCGATCGACTTCGTTCCGACAGTTGCGTTCAAATTGCCGCGGAATTTTATCCCTATTTGGGAAGGGAAATCGATTCGGGTTACTTTCGTACTATCGATTCCGATTTGTTTAAACCAGGAATGGGGCTTTTGTAGTTTGAAGAAGACTGCGTGCGAGTCTTTTGAAGAATTCGATGCGAGCTGTTCGTATTAGATGGTGAACTTAAGAAGGAAGTTACTTTGGGCCCATGGAAATCATGACTATATTCAATAATTTTTTTTTCTGTTCCTAAAAAAGGTGTTTGGTAAGACGGACTACATCATGTAGTAATAATTGTTTCCTTGTGAGTGGAGTAATAGAGGAGATTTGGAGGTCAATATAATTTTTTAATTTTGCATTTGTGCACATTCTCATAGATTTCCGGCAGATATTTTACGTTTCCAATACCGAGTACTGGCGAAAATAATAAAATTCTGAAGCTGGGCATCGCAAAGTGTCGTTATGACGAAGATAAAAATTACAAAATACGTTTTGAAATATCAATGTTGTAAATATGTAGCGTGTAAAGTAAAAAGATTTTCATAATTTTTTCATAATCATGAATAGAATTTGAAATGACGTAAATTCACGTCAGCGGTCGCAACGTGTTTCTAAGATATAAGGTTGTTTATTTACATAGACACTACCACACGATCCACCCGAGTGCAAGTCGCGAGTAAAGCTTCTGTGTCAACCTGATATGTAGACTGCGGATCTTTATGCGAAATAAAATCTTCGCGAACGTGCCTAGAAAAATTTCACCTAAATAGAAATCTATTTTATTCTGCAAATATAATAACGTGAACTTTACTTTCAATCTTTTTTATATTCTTGCATATTGTTTGCATTTTGTAGCTTCTTGCACATTCAAATTTCCTATAAATGCATAAAGATCCGCAATCTACTGATATGACACCATGCCCCGAAAGAGAACGGAAGTTATCGAGGCCCGGTCGGTGTTTGTACGGGGTCGAGGGTGGGTTTCGTGTCGACGAGGTTGTCGGCGTGGATCCGCGCTGTCGTCCCGGCAGTTTCGAGTTCAAGGTCATTCGGGTAATCTAGGATGCTCGCATGTCCCAAGGAACGAAGCGACGACGTATCGGCGTTCGGTGGCCGGCCACATGGGCGAATTAAGGGTCAGCCCATTACCGATTTGACCTCGGATGACCCGGCTGTGTATACAGAGCTGGTTGCGTGCTGCTTGATTCAATTAACCCCACGGCACACAAACACGCACGCGTTGCCGTGTTGGACGTCGCTCGACGGTCGAAGTCTCTGTCGAGGAACGCAACGCGACCGATGCCACGACAAATTGGCGAACCTCGTTGTCCTCGTGAGAGAGGACAACAAAGAAGGAGATTCCGCGAGGAATCGAGCGAATCCAACCACGGGTGATTAGATTGTTGGCTCGGGCATGGTTCACGTCAGAGTTTCTCAACCTTCGCGTGACCTTTTAACCCTTTGCACTCGGATGTCTCTTCCGAGGGGACATCGTAAATCCAGGAAAACTTTATTAGTGATTACACACGATACATTTATGGGAGAGTAAAATTTGTGAAAGTGTATGATCCCTTAAAGGTTTCTATTCGAATACCATGGAAAATCAAATACAAATGTGTTACGTGTATTAAGATATATATATGTATATAACAAACTAGCTGGACCTCGCGGTTTCACCCGCGTGGAATACTATTCTTTTTTTATGTCACGTTCGTGATTGCATTGTTCACTCACGTAAGTACAATGATTATTGTAGTGTTTATGCAAGTATGGAGTTAGGTACTTGGTAACAGTTGAACGTATTCAACTGGGTCTAAAGTAGAGATCAATTTTTAAATGTAAACATTAATGACGAATTCGGTCGTGTGACGAATGACCTATAATTAATTTTTCTGTGAATTATTTTCATTTTTCATTATCTCTTGAAAGTATTTATTTAAGTAGGAGTGACAACATGAAGATGAAAACGTTAAAGTTGAAGTTGTTTATTCAAAGCAGAAATGTCAGTTTAAAATTTGTATCGAAAACAAAAATGTTAAGGTTGAAATTAATAGCTAATTAATAATTATTTAAAAAGTGATTTATAAACTTAAGGGTTTAAAGATATAAAACGATAATTGTTATATTGACTAGTGTCTGTCTAATGGTTACTTTCGCATTCAAAATTAATACGGAGTACCAAATTTTCCTTAACTTTATTTAATACTATTTTTCATGTCGTACTAGTTTGATGGATCAGTTGTTATGGCACCGTGAATCACAGTTGAACTCGCATGTCGTAGGTTGCTGACCACTGCCCTAGAGTATTGTGTATCGAATTAATGAAACAAAGCCGCATTGATACCAGCGATGGGGACACTTAACGATAAGCAGTGGAGTAGTTTAGCCACCAATTTCTGTGATATATACAGAGTGTATCGTATCACGTGAGAGCTAATTTAGCAGTCGATTCAGGTTATGAGAACAATGGTCAGTTCGCATTAACGTGTATCCACGTGTGAACGCACGAAACGTTCAAATGGTACTCCGATATTTAAGTATTCAAATGATATTCTGTAAATATTACAAAATACAAGAAAATTATTTAAATAGCTTCAAGTCTAGACCACAACACTCCTAGAAAACGAACGCAAAAGCTTGCGCAAGGAGTAATTAAACTCTAATTAAAATAACATATATTTAATTCATTATGAATAATTTGTTGTCGATAATAGGTATGCATACACAATAATAAATTCATAATAAATTGTATCGAATTAGTGGTTTAACAGCCGTGTCCGCGATCGTTAACTAGAACGCTGGCGGTGGAGAACGTGTGCCTTTAGCCGATCAGAAAGTCGTTTGACGGATCGATAAGGTTAAATCGCTCTCTCGTGTTCCGTCTGCAATTTGCGAAAGGACCTCTTAATTCGATGTGGTTTTCTGATCTCACCGAGCCGGTCTGCCGGCACGAACAACGTGTAAATATGTAACGAACTCATTAGGCTGCCGCCGACGAACTTTCCTGCCCGCCATAACGACGATCGTCCCGCTAATTACGGTTTCACCGAATTTCCTCGATTAACGGCTGCGCCGACTCTTTGGCCGCCCCTCTTAAAGCTGGACATCGACGCCTCAGCGACGATCTCCCTCTATAATGGTACCGATTAATCGCGCTGCTTACTCCACGACCCGTAACCCACAATTAAATTTCGCAAAACGACCGGACATCTACCTTCTACTTATCTGGAGACACGAGGGTTGAGAAAGAAGCGCAGGCGCGACCTTGATATGAATGCAATCCTTTGATCATTTCGTATGAGATTATTCGGGTTGGAATAAATGTTATATTTGGTTCCCGTGAGAAATTGATAAAAGTCCTTATTAACCCTTTCAGACATGGCGTCCACAATTGAGGACACAAAATTTACTACCACGACAAACTATCGTTTAAGGCGAATGTTCTTATCTGTGCACATGAAGAAATACCAGTTTTCCTTGAAAACTACACTATTAGAATATTTTTTTTATATTTTCCATACTAATTTTAGTCAAAGTGAATTCAGGGCTGAAAGGGTTAACACTTTTTACTGCTATGTCGAGTGTGACTTGACATCAGTTTTTATTATATCTACCTTCTACTTATCTCGAGAGGCATCTAACAATTACCACGTAACGATTTTGTACAGGAAATAATTTATGAAAATAAACTTCAATATTCTATGCATATTAAGGTACATCCTAGAAAACGAACGTTTCATATGTGATGGTGTTCCAAATAAATGTGATTTTCAAAAATTCAGAGAAGCATTCTGATGCAAGAAATCGAGAAACTATCATAATAAACAGCAGTAGAGACATAGCGAGTAATTTATTAAAGGATCCTTCGAATTATGGAAAAAAGAAGAGTACTGGACGACCGCGAGTAATAGCAGAACGCGAAAAACGAGTCATTAAATGCACAGTTCCGAATCCTAAAAGAAGCAGCAAGAGAAATCGTTCCAGCGGCAAATGTTACAACAAATAAAAGAAATGTACTACGCAACTTGCAGCAGTGCAAACATACAAAGCAACAAAAATTGATGCATCGATCTCCGTCAACGTTACAGTACATAGACAATTGGCGAAAGTCCACATACGTTGGAAGAAACAATGGTGGCGAGTAATATTCAGAGATGAGAAGAAATTCCATTTAGATGGTGAGATGATTAGCATTCGTATTTTCACGGTTTAAGAAAAGTGAAGATTATTTTAGCTGTTGGCAAATAAAGGGAGGAAGTAAATTCTTACCTCTACTTACATTTTGTCCTGGACTTTAGAAGTATTAACAACTAACATTGTACGAATTTATGTCTAAGTTAATAATTTGATTTTTGATTGAGACAGGAAGTTGAGTCAGGAAGTTCGTACGCCATGTATCGTGTTCGCGCGTGGCAGAACTGCGCCACACAAATCCCATGAAGACATTTATTCGTCTCGATCCGTCATCGCCGCGGGTAGACGGATTTAATTCATTCGACCTCGCGGTTACCTACATACGTGCGTACCGAAGATGCGACGTTGATTCGACCGAGATGTTGGAGGAGGGGAAGGCCAGGGGGTCAAAGGGGGAGTTTCTTTCGTTCGTAATTGTCTAATTTACCCGCGGGCCCGGTCGGGAACGAGGGAAGAAAAGAAGCCCTACGAAGGGCCGAATTTATCGTTCCAGAGACAATCGTATCGCGCAATCAACGCCGCATTTCCCCCTCGCTTGTTCTCTTTATGCAACGTTAACGCCCAACAAATGGACCTCTCGACTCGTATCGCGTCAACGCACTTGATAAGAGGCGAGGTCACCCGGTTACCAGTCAACAGATGCGGCCAATTGACTGGCCTAATGCTAACCGACACGAGCTGTGACGAATGCGTGCAGAAAGCCTGGCTATTCGTGATACCGAGAACCTTTGACGCGATGACCTATAAGCATGACCCACGAAGCCTTAAACGTAACCCCACGTGTACGTTCGTTACTACGAAACAGGATCCAAGGAACTGATGAAAGCTACCTTGGTTGCGATGTCCAAATACAGCTGGTTAAAACTACCTTGGTTATGATGCTCAAGACATTTATCGCTACTTCAGGGGTGATAGCCAAGAAACTGGTTGAATTTACCTCGGTTATGATTTACAAAGTGGAAATTAAATCTACCTCAGGGAGGATGGCTAAAGAGTTGGTTCAAGCTATCTAGATTGTGATGTTTAAAGAAGTGGTTGAAGCTACCTCGAATATGATGTTTAAAGAGCTGGTTAAAGCTATCTCGATTATGACGTTTAAAGTAGTGGTTGAAGCTACCTCGAACATGTCCAAAAAACTGGTTAAAACTACTTGGATTGTTATGTGCGAGGTGTAGATCAAAGCTACTTCAGGAATGATGGTTATAGAGCTGGTTAAAACTACGTCAGTGGGGTGCCCAAGATGTAGATCAAAGTTATCTTCCTCAACAGAGACAGCGAAGGATTTAGTTGAAAGTATCTTCCTAACAGAATTTACGGGTTACCCTTCGCTGGTCTCCAGAGACCAATAAATATCTCGTCACAAATCCACCCAACGTCATCGTTCCCAAATATTTGCTCGCCCACGTGAAAATTCGATTAGGATCCAGTTAAGCGGGGGGAAAGCGATTCTAAACGAACGTTATGTAATAATTTAACATCAGTATTCATAGGATGAGACTCGTTTAATTCGCGTTCCCGTCCAACAATACGCACTCGGCTGTGCGCGCGTGCATTAACGTATTGTGCGTAATCCTGTTCAACGACGATCGTTAAGTGTAACTTAACTTAACGCGCAAGGCACTCTACGATATTAGGGAGTACACGCATGAATCGAGCACGTCGATGTGCACTGTGATTCACGTGTGTGCACGCACGGATTAAACGAGGCCCTTCGGTTTTGCACTTCAACCGACTGCCTCTCGCAACAGCACTCTCCCCATCGAGCTCTGTGCTCCCTCAACCCCCCTGCGACCCCTCGTCGAACCACCTCGTGCCCTGATTGAATCTACTCCGCGCGGCTTTTATTTCGCGCCGTGGAAACCCGAGCCAATCCGTTCTCGTTCCACGAACCGCGGCGCGCCCGAAAGTCACGTTTTGTTACTGGAGCGTCCGTCGAGATTTTCTCAATTAGGTGCGCGTACCCCCCACCCTCCTCGCCGCTGGTGAGTGCTTTTGTTCTTTTCGCGGACGTTGCCTGCCGCGGAGTTATTTTTCCGTCGAGGAAAATGGGGAGCGTGAACGACAAACGAACGGATACCTTCGGGAGATGATTCTGGTATCATGAACTGTGGAAAGACTGGAAGAGTTGTTGAGGTAGCTTGGTGTTGTTTACTGCAAGCTTTAACAGTAAAGACATTTGAGGATGAACGTTCTTACACAGTTCAAGATTGGAATTGAATATTAGTTATATGGTCGGGATGAATCTGGAAGTGAAGAAGTGAAGAGTTATATCTTGGGCTTTCGGAGGATACATTTTCTTAACATTTCAGCAATGCTATATATGCCCAAGGTTAAACATTCTTATAACATATGAGACTGTAGTTAACCCTTTGACTGCGAAGGGTGTATACATATATACGCCCTCGGGAAATGGTCTCAGAGAAGTGTGTATGTTCGTTGAATCAATTTAACAAAAATATCATCTTAAAGAGAACGAGAAGACGAAAGTTTTATATATATGTACGGCTTATTTATAGAACGCTTAGTTTCGAAAATAAAAATTGAAAAGTTAGTAGTACGTTGGAAAAATTGAATTCCAGGAAAAAGGTGTTCTAAGTTTTCAGTTTTTATCTCTGAAACTAAACGTCGGCATCGTGACGAATAAACTGTAAATATAAAAATGTTTCGTTTTGCCATTCTCTATAAGGTGGTTTCTTAAATTCGATTGTTAGATTGTTGTTTTTTTTCTTTGAGACAACAGGTTCAGACCATTACGAGATCTCGGGAAAATGATCTTTTAAGTTTTCAATTTTTATTTATGTGTTCAATCATTACAGAGATTTGGAATAAACATTGAAAAGATCAAAGAAAGCGGATCCTAAATCGCCATCTGGTCAGCACCTTTCCAATACCAGCACCTTTCCAATTCAAGTACAAGGATACTCGACTCGGAAGACATGAAAGATTCCTCGAGAGAGAGTCGTGTAAAACGTCGCACGGATTTCTCGGCGTAGAGACGAGTCAGGGCTTCGATTCAGGGTATTCAGGAGTCCCTTCTCGATGAATCGCGGTGTCGGTAATCGCGTACTTCGAAGTTTTGATGTCACAAGTTTCTCTTGGATGTCGAGAGTGGTTGTTAAAAGGAGTTTCGCAATCGTCGTCGGCGAGCCACCGCGTGGCTTGGTCGGACTGCGCAACATACAACGTCTTTCCGTAATCTCTTGAATATGTACAGAAACGTATTACGTGCGCACACAAGGTCGTACACGATGTACGTGTGTCGCGTTATTGCGTTCTTGCCTACTCCGCGTGCAATTAGGATTTTCGTGGTTTACAACTGCCGCAGTGGTCGTCGAGAAGAGGTATTTCTTGGGTAAAATTAAAGATACCGCCGGGTCAAATGTTTTGGATAATGGTGTATAAAACACGATTATTTACAGTAAGTTATTTCGTAATATTACGGTTTAAAAAAATATGTATAAAAATCTTTCACAGTCTAGTTCTTCATGGGTAATCATGAATCATAAATTGTCCTTCAAAGGTAATATTAACTGGTATTGGATTATTTACAATAACTTATTTCGAAGATATATGGCTATTAAAAATTAATTTCGTATATATCAGAATTAGAAAATATGATTAAAAAGTGTAAGTACAGTATTGTTAAGATATCAGAGGTTTTCACAACCAGGCTCTTCATAGTTGACATTAAGTGATATTCTATTATTTAGGTTATCTTATTTTAGAGAGATATGGTTATGTTACAGATACTTAATATTTATCAGAATTAGCAAGAATAAATTAAAAATTGTAAAGACGAAATGGAACAGATAAATCAATTTTCCAGCGCTAATCGTTCCATTTACCTAACATACCATAACATACTGTAACATGGTAATAAATATGAACACCTGAGAAATTCTAGTTCGGTGTATAGAAATTTCTTTGACACAGTACGCTCGATAATCTAAATGAACCCTCATAATCTTCTCTCAACTGTTTGAATGGAAAATATTTTGTAATAAATAGCGATAACGAGCCTTACTAATGGCGACTCGAATCGATCTGTTACTTTTTACAAAGAGTTTAGAGGATGCTCTTTTATGAGAACAGCTGGTTTTCTAATAAAACCGCGTTTCGTCCTGGGTTGCTGATAGATGCAATTTCTGCTTCCTTCAATTGACTCCTGTACGGAGTCATTTGCTTAATAAAACATACGGGAAACAGGTTCAAGTTTTCAACCACCTAGCGGTATTATCCAGAGGATGTGAGTTTTATGGCCATAACATGGAATTCGTTCAAATAAATACACATGAATCGGCATAATATTTTAGCCGTTATAATAAGTAAAGGCAGACATTAATAATGGCTGTTAGAACCGGTGCGTCATGTATAAGAGCATGTGTTTTTATGGAAACAGATGGTTGTCTGTAATGATAGGGCTAAGATGCTTGTAGCTACTTGTACCGTCGTGGACCACCTGATCGCTTCCTTATTTTGGCTTTTGTATAATAAACAAGAGTCTGAAATCTCTGAATACGTATTAGTTATCGATTATGAATAATCGTAATTTTATTGTACGTAATTATTAATAATAATATTACATTTATAAATCTCCAACTTATAATTATTTAATATATTTCTACTACTTATTGTACTATTATACTATTAATAGCACCATATTTTCATGTTTTTCGTACTTTTAACTGTTAAATTAGATTTGAATCAGGAGTGCAGTAGTAAAACAACACTCTTTCACCTTGTTTTCTACACTCGTGTAACTAAATCTTCATTTTTTTGTTTTCATTACGGTAAATAAAGTCGTTATATAAGAAGTAACAAGAAAGAAATGCAACTGAGTTGCGTTACACTTGAATTATTCAATAGGAACATAGGGTAGCAAACAAACTCTTTACTCCGTTGATTCCCAATAGCAAAATCTTCGCGATGAATCATTGTGAATGCTCTGAAAGCAGCCACAAGCCCGAGATGCGTCGCTATAGAAGTCAAATTGCAAATTAAGCCCGCTTACGCGATGGACCACTCGACGGGACGCTACGAGGAGCGCGTGTGTTCATTCGGACGGAATTGCGTCCTATCCCCACGGAATTCGTCGTCGTGGAAGGCGACGAATCATTCCCAGATTCATCTTTCCACGACAATTAACCCACCGAACAACAAGAAAAGCTGGAAACATTGATGCAAAGTCCGTCTTAAGTATAGTCTTACAACTATACATTCTTTTCTGGGAAGTGTGACTTAGGGAAGACCAAAAGTTGCGTGACTTTTTTTTATAAAGTAAATGGTAAAACTTTAGAAAGACACAGAATTCATTTCAAACACTAATTATGGTTATAACTAGATTACGGATTTTGTGCAAATGGTATGTGCACACAAAATCTGCAGTCCAGTTACAACGATTAGGGCCCTTGGACTTCTCGAGTCAACAGCCCCAGCGCGAATCCGCCAAAGAAACGTAGGAGCAGACGCGACGTGGTCCTGTTTGTCGCGAAAATGTCCCGTGTCGAGCGCAATTCCGCTCGAAGATAATCTCCCCGACCCATAAAATCCTCCGCATCGTATTAGGCTAATGTACGTAAGCTTCGACTCGGGTGGAGAGAAACGCAGGGAGTCGGCGAGTGAGACTAGACGAGAAGAGGGTGAGCTTTGATTGGTCCATTGAGGACACGTGCTGGCAACCCCGACGTGGGCCAGCCCTCTGGCTGCGCATCTCGTTACGAACTCATTCAGGAACTCCAACGTCGCCAATGACGGAATCAAGTGGGATTGTTAACGGGGCCACCGTAGGTGGTTGGGACAGAGAGAAGGCGATAGAGATCGGGACCTAATGACAATGACGATATAATCAGATGGGATAATTCACTTTACACGATCGCTGCGAGGCTTCTAGAGCTCGTCGTAGCGGGAAATGGGTTTGGAACCTGGAACCCTTTGATCCTGGCGAACGCAGAAGTATCTTGCCAGACTTACGTCGCAGGAATATCGCATTCGCCAGCGATGGACAAAACATTAGGATTCGAATGAATCTGAAGTTTGCTGACATGTTTGCCCCTCTTTTTCTCTATTGAATATTTGTTTAAAAAGGAAACGAGACAAACGTATCAACGAACTTCGGATTTATTCGAAGCCTATGTTTTGGAACTGGAAAATAGGTTTGGTACTTTGGAGCCCTTTGATTTTGACTAGATATCGCAGAAGTATAGCGTTGCTCAGTGATAGGCAAAAACCCTAGGCTTCGTATAAATCTAATCTAAGATAATTCTACATGACAAAATAAGACAAGAATTAAGAAAGATAGAGTAAGAGGCGTCAGATGATCCACTTGGAGTTTTGGAGCTGTGTGGGCCTATCCTGCCGAACCTCCAAAGGGTTAATGTACAATGAACTGAAGAAAAATAATAAATTCTTCATTTATGCCACGTTATTATTATGAAACAGTTCCATTTAAACACAATCAAGACAAGTTTTGGCGACTAGAACAAATTATCTCCTTTTCTTTGTGATGCAAGTAGAAGAATTGAGATAGAGAGTTGAAATTTTAAGGGAAATTGTTTTTAGTTACTTCGAAGCGTCTAAGCCATCTGGGAGTATTAAAATTCCAAACTCACCCTTACAAAAACAACCCTAATATACGCATGTAGAATAGGTATGCGTTCACCGTTGGTGGTTTCAGTATCAAAAGAAGTAGAAGAAGAAAAAATCGACACAGAATTGATTTTAAAGATCCCCCAAACGAACTTGTTGAATTTCTCGTTCCTAATCTCGACTATACTATTGTCTTAGAGTCAACTGTTCTCGTACAGGCCCATGACTTTCACCGACTCGAGACCTAATTCTTGTACGACGTAAAGTCAAAACTATTTTCCCAGACTTAATCGTCGGAATGCCGATGGTATGTGGCTAGCCTTAGACGCGCAACACCGGACGGAAGCAAAGCTGGGTGAAATAGAAGTGAGAAAAATAGAGCGATCGTGACGAAAGAGACGGAGAAACGGTCGGCGTTCCCATGTGTTCCTACGAAGTCGATCAACCTGGTTTGTTCGAGCGAGCATGTGGGCCAACAATGCCCACTTCGGGAGCAACCGCGACGCACTTCACTTCGTCCATTATTCCGTCCACGTTTCCATGTGGCCGGGGGTTCCCTGGACGGCGGGGGGGTTGGGTAGCCCCCGTCGCAAGCGTTGCCAACAACATCGTGCCGGAGCTGCAGGCCTCGCGGTGTACGAAGGGTTCTCCACCGCACCGGCCACTGTTGAAAGACCCTGAAGTGCACTCCTCGAAATTCGCTACGCGGCAAGTAGCGTCGAGTCGCATGGCGCTACCTGCGTCCTCGAGCGGTGATGAAGTCGAGGGAAACCCTTCAGGCAGACAGGAGGGGAGTTGGGTGACCAAATTTTTGGTTCCTGCCCAGTCTCATCTCCGCGCTGCGCTCTCTATTTATGCATATTCCTTGCTCCCTCCCAGCGTTATTCGGATTCCAAGTACCTAAGCTGTTATTTAGACGTGCAGGACGTTGGTCGATCGAAGAAAAGCTTCATCGGCGTGGTCTCCGATCGTTCGAATGTCTGACGTTTCTCTCTGATACGTGAGAAGCCTCACCTCGCAGATGGAACAAGAAACCAGGTTTTCTTTTTCATTGTATATAAAACGCGAAGGGTTTCTTAAACGTTAAGTAAACAATTTTTGAAAATTTTCTTGTACGACTTAACGTAGAGACCGTCGTGGAGCGAAAACGATGTACTATATCCATTAACACTTTGTTTACTGGAAACCTATTTATAAGCTTTATAATTTCAGTGTTTAACATCTGAAATTTATTCACTTTGTGATCGAGTGTCTACTTAATGCCAGTCTAAAATAACAAATGAATATACTAATGTGGGAAATTCTTTTTAAAATTGCAAACTGTGTCTAAACAGCCCGATAGTTGAAGTGTTAAACTACGCGGAGAAATGTACTACTCTGTTTTAAAAGTTCTAGGGCAGTCTCGTTTGTGAGAAACTCACAAACGCGTTTATCTAGTGTTCTACTCAATGGAATCGATCGGTCCACAGGTAAAACATCATATTTCAGTCTATTCTACAGTTTGTGTATGCTAGACCACGAATCGCAGAGCTTTCGACGAAGAATCGCATATCTGAACCGATATAAACGCGTTCATCTAGTGTTCCATCGAACAGAATCGATTGGTCCAGAGGTAAAACATTGTATGTAAGGCTATTTTAAAATGAGAGTTAAAAGATACTGCAAACAGTATTCAAATAATATAGGAGTCATAGAAAACAAAGTAATGATAAGAAAAATGGAAATAATTGTGTGGAACGATGTATAGATCCAGTGTAATAACTAATGTAAAATAATTAAGCACTTCAATAACCGACAGAACAAAACAATTAAATGTTACGTTGTTTGTTTTCGTTGTATTGCGTTGACACACTTCTTATTAACCATGTACAGGACAGCCAAATCGAACTGGCTCGCCAACTCCTGAGCAACGGACTACAACCCATTCACCTAACTAGAAGGTCTATCAAGGATCAGTCTCGCTGGGAAACGCTGGATCTATTATTTTCGTTTGGAACCACTCCTCCGTATCTAGAGAGCATAGTTTTCGATCCACAACGACAGTTACGTTCTTAGCTGGCTGTGCCCTGGACCCTCGTGGTCTGGGCCTCCTTTAGGTCGGTTAGAGGTGCGGGCACGGATGTGAAAGAGAAACGTACGTATGTACATTCGTCGGTACCCGAATGAAGGGTGAAACAATAAGCGACGAACGACAATGAGGATTTAAGTGGCGACCTCAATGATATCAACTGCACGCTGGAATAGAATTAAATTGAATTGAAGGAACAGCAAGGGGGAGTCCTCCTCCTCCCTCCTGCCATTCTGTCTCTCCTCTGGACAACGTTTTGTAAGCACTTCATCAGCGTGTTTGGTGCTTTTCGTGTAACAATTTAACGTGCGACGTGATTTTCAGCTTCGAACGTTGCTCGCAGACGTCTTCCGCGCGCGACTCATCTTTCAGATCCGAGATCCAGAAATGGATGACAGGACTTTTCACGAAAGAACGAAAAATATTAATTCCAAAAGTGAGGCGACAATGAAAATAAATTTAGACAGAATTTTCTAGCTTGGAGAGGTTAGACAATTTAATACTACGACAAATATTAAATTATTGAAATTTGAACTTCGTAGAAATTTTCATGAATTTTGGTCTGTCAGCCAACATGTTAACCCATTCAATTGTAACCACGAGATGTCTCGTAGTTCAAATTGATTGCTATTTCTTGAGGGATAAGTTTATAGCCTTTTGAGCCACGAGTTATTGCAAAAGCAGAATTGTTCGAATTTTATCAGATTTTAAAACGATGTTGTGCGGTGTTTATCATTCTTCGGTTGAATTAAGTAATTAATTTTATTAAATTTGTACATATACAATTCAACATATATAATTCAACAGTCTCCTTAAATGCTCAAGTTTCTCTACGATAAATGGACAGTAAGATGATCCGGGATCGGATATCTCGATGAGACAATGCTAACGCAACGATCAAACTTTTTTTATTATTACCGTTTTTGTCGTAAGACTGTTACCATCATATTCCTGACATTTTTCTTTTCGACCAAACACGACTCAATTCGCAACATATTTACTACATATTGTCTCACCGAAATAATCCCGGTGTTGGCCGCCATTTTCGCATGTCGCTCCGTCCTCTTCTTCATTCGCTGTCCTTCTCTACACTCGAAGTTTGTTGGCAAAACATTAGACGATATAGTAACGACTGAAGGACGCACGCAAAATCGGAGACCCAAGATATTGACACTCGAGGTGTCATCTGTTTACACTTGACTCGAGGCGAGCGTCGAATGTAGAAAAGGACAGATAGTGAAAGAAGAAAGAGGTCCGAGAAAAAGAAAACACTGGACAGAAGCGTAACAATCGGAGAGGATCATATTACACCGGTGGTCGGGGCTACTTCGGCGAAACTACGGACAAAAGAAATAAGAATGGGCTGGCAGCGGGGGGGGTTGGTATCTGAAAGACATACAGAGTGTCCCAGCCTAAGTGATACGGAGCTCTAACTCCAAAACTATCGGCCGAATGGAAAATTTCAAATATGGAAATTGCATGGTAAAATGGGGCTCATGTTTCAGCGAGAAGGAATTTTTAAGGAATAACATTCATTTTCAATAGGAATTCTTTCATACGGCTAAGATTTCATCTATGATACAGATCTATAGAAATTAGAAACGATGTTTTTTGATTGGTTTATGCGGAGGAACCAAGGAACCATTCTCCTTTGGACGAAGCACAAGATCAAATGCTTAATTTTATTTGGTCCTTGAATGTAGGAAGAGGCATCATTGGTCAAATTATTGAACAAATTATTCCCCACATTGAACAAATTATTTTCCATCTCTTTCTTATAAAGTCGTCTGTTCGGAACTTCGAAAAGAATCGAGGATGATTGTTGATTGCTTCTCTGGCAAGTTTATTCGCCTCTTCATTGCCAATTAATCCCAGATGAGCAGAGATCCATATAAATTTAAGTACTTCCCGCGAAGGACGTATCGATCGCTATAGTGGCGCCATCTCTCCACATAATGAAGAAGCAAGCCTGTGCGTTCGCGCCAGAATCGGATCCTGCCGGCGAAACGTCCGTTAGCCTGTTTGCTATAATGGACATACAAAGCACTAATAAGATCTATACTTAACTATGGTGCACTAATATATTGTTCTAAAAGGATTAGTATCATATATTATCTTTTTAGGATCCTAAAGTTCTAGATCCAATTCAAACAACTTCACTCGAGTATCTTTACAAGTCTTTGAAAACTTTGAAGATTGAAGAATTCGCCATTGAAGAAGTTGCATGCAAGTGGAAAGAATGTTGTCAAATATAGTTAGTTAATTACTTAATTTATTAGAGTGTCTAGTCGTGTACTTGAATTTAACACTTAACTCTCCATTGTTGACAAATATGTATTCGCATTATTGTCTCGTTTAATATCATGGAATTAGCTGAAAAATAGCGTTACCTTAACGTTGTTTCATGAATCTCATTAGAAGGTCTCTACTGACAATTATTTATTCTGGAAGTTGTAATCCTGGAAATGTCTCTGGTAATTGTAACAAATGGAAACAATGTTCCTTCTCGTGCGCCTTTCTCAACAGACTACTCTCTCTCGCACATTATCATCTATTTAGTAGCTTGGACAACTTTCTCGGAGAGAAGTAGCCATATATGGTTCACAAGGAAAGCGTGGAAAACACGTTCGTGGAGTTTGTAAAATTCAAAAACGAGAATTCATAATTTCATTCTCCATTAGCAAAAATCTATGGAATTTTATAATTAAATAATTACGAAATTTTGAGTCTTAAGGAAAGATTGCATTGGTAGAAGACTTGAATCGAGCTATTTGCATACTGCACGCTATCGCTTTGTTTCGCGGTCTGCGTGAGTAGATTGTTTTATTATAATTGAAAATATTGCGCTTATTCATTTATATAAATGGAAAGAACTCATTAACAGATTGTGTATATAAGATTACAAGGGTGTTATAATATATTCAGCATTCTCTATTTACATAATATTATAGTTATTATCATAAAAACTCAAAAGTATGGGCAATGTTCCTTCCGACAGTCACCCTTAACTGTGGGTAAATTACTCCTAAACATTTACTCCTTTGAAGCTTACATTCCCCTTTTCCATTTTTCCTCCTAAGAAGAAAACCTACATTTTTCCTGTTCCTCGCAAAAAGAAAAGTGTTGGCAACCTCTTCGACACAAATTCCCGGTTGTACGTTGCCATGACCGCATGTGGGGGCGAGAGTGCGCGTTTTTCCGTCATCGACGGAAAAGGCGGCGCGCGCGCGGCCCGTAAAAAGCGAAACCTGCGGCCACCCGTAACGACACTGCGTACTATTTCATTTTCACCGTGGTCGAACCTCGTACGGGTTACTCGTACGTGGCCCAAAGAATGTCAACCGTCGTTTCGCCGGTCGCGGTGTTACGCACATACACACGTCGCGGCGCGGAGTCGAAAGAGTTGCACCGCGAGCCGCGGAGAGTTGCGGCGCGGTAACGTCTGTTTAAGTCGTCCCACGGGCACCTACGATCCTGTTGGAAAGGACCAATGACCGATCGCGGGCCCATGGAAGGAGCCAATCGTGCTATAGGAACGCACGGTATCCAGGACTCCCGGTAAAAACCATCAAACGAAGCCGCCGGCATTCACGGAAAGCACCGACCCTGCTGCACCCTCTCTCGACCGTGTCCACCTTGCGTCCTTCCTGCCGCATCGACCGCATTTTTTCGCTTGGGCATCGATCGTGCCGTTCACCGTGCGCGAAAAAGATCCTCGGTAGAAGGGAAAGTTATATCGCGAGAGACGCTCGTCAACGCGCTTCGGATTTCACGATACGCGACCGACGACACCGACCCACGCTGCTCCCGATCCGAAAATTATCTGCCTTTTGGCCGAGTAATCAACTTCCTTGTATTTGTTAGATGTGGAAATTAATTCTGTGCCTTTATATTCGATCATTTGTAACTCTAATTTAAATAGACATGTATGTTTAGAGTTAATCATCTATAACTCCATGCTAAATTACCACTCTTTTAGGTTCTTGACCTGGTCTCCATTACGATGAATTACAACGAATAACGAGTGATCTACTGCACTTGCATTCGCGAATTTTCTCCGAATCACACCCTTTTTACGTTTAAAGATGACGAAGCGTTGGCGTGACGGTTCCACATAGCGCTGTTCGTGATCCCTGCTACTGTGCGTCACCGATCTCCTCGATCTCACGACGATGCTTCGTGAAATTCCAGAACCGACAGTTTCGGCGCCATCGCGATTGCCTTTCGTGTGTCGGTCTATGCAAATGTCTTCGTGAGACCGTTCCGTGCGGCCGGCTCCTTAATGCACGGAGGAAAGTCGCATTTATTTCACGGGAACCGACGTAGCGTACGACGCGCGGAGGTATAAAATGTTTATCGCTCGGTTTTACTAGCTCCGTTCGCGTGGAGGTGAATTTCAGAACGTACCGACAGTGTCAGTAAACCGCAAATTCAACAGCGTTGGCAGAGTTTCAGAAAGTTTCCTTTCACTGGCTATCTTTTACTAGGAAATGTTGCAAATCGAATTAGTCAAACTAAATGGAAACCTAGCTCTGGGACGCATAGTAACCTAGAAAAAGTGATAGCACACTTATAGTATCATTTAGGGCAGGGCTTCTTAAACTATGGGTCGCGACTCCAAACGTGGTCGCAAGATTTTTATGTAAAATATTTAATATTCCAAACGATGTCTGTATATTAATACATATTTAACGCATATTCTCAAATTTTTTCAAACAAAAACATTTATTATATTTCAAGTTGTCACAGATCAACCAGATTGCCTAAAAGTAATTCGTCCCCATGTGGACATTCTGAAATGAGCAATTACAGATTGTCATATTAATAGAAAAGGCCCTGAAGTTAGAAGAACAACTTATCTACACCATTCCTCCTCCAAAATCATTGAAATCATACAATAAACAATTCTCATATATTAAAGGACAAGGGAGATACTTATGTGGGCTTCTTCAGCCTTCTTCGCCCCACATATTCCTGTTTCTTCAATAATGCAATGTTTCTGTTTACATATCCAAGTCGTCGATGTCTCAACGATAATTATATCGTTAGATCTATTTGTACTCTCGATAACCCTGAGACGCATCATAATTTATCAACTGAATTCGCGATTGTTATGTAAGAATGCGCAGCTCGCCTTCTTCTTGCCGCGATGACTGCATTCTTCCCGTCGCGTCCATCATGTCGTTTACCCGGAAAAAGCTTGATGAAATAAAGACGCGCAACGCTACGACTGCTGAAGGTTAATGTATTATTCCCCTCGTCGCGGTGAACAGTCTTTCTTTGCAAAATTCTTTCGCTCGGCGGCAGACGATACTGACGCGATTGACACGGGCCGAAATATATTCACGCACACTTAAGGGGTTACACCACTTTAGTAGTTTCAAAAAATCGAATCATTCTTTAAGGAAACTAATTAATTTTGTTTCATTGTTCTAGCTTGAACCTGGTTTGAGTAGTCAATCTAATTCGAGAGGTTCTTAAAGGCTTTCTTTTTGAAATTGTTAGCTGCATTTCGCCTTAATATGTTCCCATCCCTCGCCCATACTTTGTTTCCTTTACTGGGAATTTCGGAAACCATCTCGAGGCGACCCTAACATTAAAGCCCGACTTGTTTTCCCGTAATGACAGTCCGCAGAAGACGGCTCGAGGATTCCTAGGCCACGAAGATCAAAGACAGCATAGATTCGACGATTCTCCTTCGGTGATCGAGAGTACATCTCGATTTTTAGACAGTTTCAGAGATAATAGGCTAACCTGAAAAAGTTGACATTACTCGTAATCGAACAGTTTAATATTTTATTTAAATTTTTCATTCATTTTATTTTGTTATCTGGGAAATTTCATGAAGATAAAATTTACCTTTTGCAGTATGTTATTTGCTCGCATAACTTAGGAGATAATGAAAAATAAAAATAATTTACCGAGAAATGAATTATAAGTCATTCATCAGACGATCGAATTCGTCATTAACATTTACATTTAAAAATCTATCTTCACACTCAGTTAAATGCGTTCATTTGTTACGAAGTACCTAACTACGTACTTACTTAAACACTGCGGTACTTATTGCACCTCCGTGAATAAAAATAGATATTCCACGCGGGTGAAACCGCGGGACGCAGTTAGTAATTCAAATATTAGATATAAGAAGTATACACTATAGTTTGAAAACTGTCATTTGACCGGTCGCGGTAGGTTTAGAGGTAAAATTCATCGACCAAACGGACAATTGTTGACGTTTACCGATCAGTTTATCGCGCTCGCAGAAATGTCGCCAACTGGCGTGCATCGCCACGGCAGTTCAGAACCGTCTATTATATAACGCGCAATAATTAACTAAATAAGCGACGTAAACGTTCTACTTTTCTAATCTCCTGTGTAGTCACTTCGTGCCCCACGTTTCGTCGATGAGCGCCAATTAGAAGTTCGTTACTTCTTATCTTAATTATACTAACGCGCTTGGTGGTTCGACATTGTTGTACACCCGTGTATTTACCATGACCGAAGCGGACACGGAGATGCCGTGCCATTTCACCGGCACGATCTAACAATATAATTGATAAAACGCTTGGCAAACGTGACGACCGAGGGATAATGAGAACTGTTCTCCTCTGTAATATCGAACATCGGGAATGCACCGGTTACGAATTATACAATGGACGTAAACAGCGTTTGTACAATGGTCAACTTCAAATGGACGTTTGCGTAGCAATAAAAACTTTGTTTGTCTCTCGTCGCTCTACACTATACATACATAATTGATCTACACAGGGATGTTTAGAGGAATTCATATTTTTATCACTTTATATAAAGAATGAAGATTTAAATAAAAATATGTTTTAACTTCTCTAGCCTGTAAATATATATTAATAATTATATTAATTATATCAATGATTTTCTGCCGAATTCTCTTTACAACTTAATAATGGAAAAACGTCTTCAACATGCAATTCAAATCGCTTAAAAATAAATTAAATAAAATATGAAATGTCCCATTGCCCTTTTTTTTTTATAATAATTAACATACCAAAATTGAATAAAGAAGCATCAAATAAACGTCATATATATTAAATTATGCATTATTGGATACAGACAATTTTGTTCTATTTTTCAGTACAAATTTCATTTCGACATCTACTGTAGTTAAAAAATTATGCACCGATATCACCAAACAAGTTGGTTCAGATCACAGTGCATCGGCTGGACGCGAATGAAGACATTACAAAGACCCTAACCGTTAAGCTGATTATCGTTACGCACTCTTATGGATAGCATAAAAGCATTAGTCTCTTTTCCGGCTAATTTCGAATGAAATTAACGACAAGGACGGGCTAATTGATCGCCGCAATTAAGTCTACGAGTGTAAGCGGCGCTAAGTGAATAACGTGGTAAGCCTTGGTATACATCGTGAATTATTGGTCTTTAATTTCAATCGCGAAAAGGCTAAAAGACCCTGACAGATCCGTTCGATCGCGACACTAGGACCATGACACTTTTTGCAGACCCTTACGACGATTTATCGTTGCCCACTTGTCGCATTATTATACAGAGTGATTCACTGAATACTATTTTTTCGTTTTATTTTGTTTGTTAGAATGCATAGTCATGTACTCGAGTTTCATACTTAATTCTTTACTCTTACAGTTTGTATATTATTCTATTTGTTTGTCTGATTCGTCTATTTACATTCGAACACGTATGATATGTTGACTGTGTACGTTATAATTTGATTTTATAAATATAAGTCATCACAATGTTGTCCGAAGGTTAACATATTATACATGTTTAATTTGTTATTATTATCGGCTAGAATATTACGACAACGAAGATAATCCTATCCTGTTTGAAAAAACGTCAAAGACCCATAGGCCCATAGAGGGTTAATAAAATTCATTTATTATGATGGAAACAAGGGTAAAATGCAAATGAAAAACAGGAGGATATCAATTCATGAAATAATAAATATATGAAGCTATGTTTTGTAATTTTAATTTTGCTTTCTAAAGACACGCGTTTCCTTTTAGGAAAAATTTACAGTTAAAATAACGCAGTAGGCTGCTATGTGTCCTGTTAAAGATCCTTTAAGGATACTTTAATGAAAACAAAATTTAAGTAAATCATCTATCCAATTATTTGAAACACCTGTTAATGAATAAAAATATCATTACTTCGCTTCAATAAATATGCATTTATCAAAAACTATCTTTTTACTCGCATCCCACCGCGGAATTATGACAAATACAATGGTGTATTGAAATTAATAGCAGGCAGTGCAGTAATCGATTTAGCGTAGAATAATCCGTTTGTCATAATGTCGTGACAGAGCGGCGTAATTGAAGATTTCCTGACACCTCGCGAGCGCTCGTCTTTCCTTGCTCCTTTGTTGCTCGCACCGCGAGCGTGTATACTTTCTGTCTTCGCTCCCATTAATTAACTCCATCGTGTACACGGCTATCCTCCCGTTTGGAGACCGAGGAGCGAGCCTTGGCTCTCTATCGTCGGCCTACAACATCCGCCCTGAATTAATTGAATATGTACCGCCAGTATTTACACGCGATACGACCCTGCCTCTGCGCGTTTGCCGACACTGCCGCCTTACTGCCTGCTGGAAATATTAAAAATTCATTTGAAATCGCGCGTAGGGCGCTCCCGTTTCTGCGAAACCGCAAGCTTCCGTACGATTCCATCCAGCGTCGGTGCGTCCACATTCGAATCGACTATTCATTCAAATACACTCCACGACGAAAAGATAGCTTACGCGTGCTATCATTAAGTTATCAAGGAAGGATGCAGAATTCTCTAAACGCGACGAATGATGCATGACCATCGGCTCGTAATGGTATATTATACAACTGCAACATGGAGCTTTGCTGGACATGTAATTATCGATACAACTCGTGCAATCGAGAATAGATAAAAGGTAGCATACTTGGATTTCCACTCTGGTTTTTCAGTGCCTTTCTGTGTTTCGAAACCTGGAGATATAATGTCGAAGTTTCTTAATCTTTTCGTTCTAAATACCGACTTTGTTATATTCGTTTTTTAATTTACCTCCCTTAATTGTTAACGTTTTAATAGTACGTGGTAATCCCCAAAATGATGTAGATTAAAGGTAAGTTAAGCGTTAGTAACACATAAACAAAGAAATTTCAAAGGGATATATGCAAAATAATATGGGTTTAATATATATATAATAAACTTAGAATTTTTAAATAATGTAGATTAAACGTAGGTTAGGCATTATTAAGACATAAACAAAGAAACTTAAAAGGAATATGTAAATCTAATAATGAATACACTGATACTTTTAGTATATAAGTATATTTCTTTAGAAACACATAAATTTCTTAAAGTGCCTATAAGAAAGACAAAAGACAGTCAAAAAGTCACCCACTAACTACTGACATTTTTACTGATTACAATTACAACAGATACCAAAGCAAAAGAAGAAACAATTGTACGCTAGAATAACCAGAAAACAAAATCATCAACAGTGGAGAACAACCGGAAACAAGGGCGGCTCTATTATCGCCCGAAAGATTGTACGAGCTAGCCGAAGTTTCATCGTCGCGGAGTTCCAGGTACGGCAATATGTTGTTTTATGGCGCAATCATCGCCGCGGTAATAATCATTAAATCCGTTGGCCGATGCCCAGCTATGCTGCGGGCTCATGGTCACTCGACGAGCTCGTCGTTAGGCCGAGGTTGATTCGTTTGGTCTCGTTGGGGTTTCGTTTGCAAACGATCGTGTTTGTTCTTCTCCTAATACAAACAGTTAATTAGAATAATTACTAAAGCCACGTTTACGATTCAACGATGTAGTTTGTAACTCAAACTACGGTGAGTTTAAATTTAGGAAATTTGGGATAAATATATTAACCCATTCACTGGCAACTACGAGCTGCTTTGTAGTTCAAATCGATTGCAATCACTCAAAGGACAAGTTTATAGCCTTTCGAGTCACGTATTATTGCAAAAGAAGATCGTAAATTTTCTTTTTAAAACAACGAATTTAATATCACTTTATATTATCGAGATAATAACCTAGATTACGAGTCAACGCTCTAGAATCATTGAGAGTGTATTCTTTCACAAGAGCTAAAAAGATGATACACTGCACACTAGGTTTAACAAAACAACCCTTTGCAGTCTAGATTTTCTGATTTCAATACTATTCTGTTGAGTCTCACTCGACATAGGATATCAAAAGGTTAATTAAAAAGCATTGGCTACCTGGCGTGAAGGAAAGCGTGTGTTGGAAAGTAGTTATTATAGAAAATTCACAGTGGCGCCCCAGCGAAACTTTACTCTTCGATCTCCAACCGATTTAGGTTCACGGTGCAAGGGGCGATTGGCCGAAAACGAGAGACCCTTCACCTCGGTTCTGTTTAGTCAAAGAAAGAATAAGAAAGAAAATTAGCCTGAAAGTATCGTGATCGGCGACCACAAGGCGGATAGTTAGCTGGGGTTATACGGTGACCATAATTGCGGTTTATTGTCCCGATAAATATATACGACACACGTCGGCTGTGTCAAGGTAAAAAGGAACCTGATCGGGGATCCTTCCAGGGATTTGAAATCAAGCGGCTAGAATACGCACGCATCAGACCGAGTTTTATGGTCCTGCTTAACATGGTTTATGGTGTTTTGTTCTGCTTATGTCGTCTCGCCGCGGAACCGGAAGACGCCTAATGATCTGCTCAGCCCTCGAGAGACAAGAACCGAGGATCAAACGATGCAGCTTCGGTAATAAGAATTCGTTGTTGGACGATGCTCCTTTACTTTGAATTATAGTAAAGTTATTTACAAATTCAATACAATATGTTACATAATGAATACGTAATGAACACTTCTAATCCATCTACTAGGAGTATAAAGTGATATTAGAAAAAAGAAAACATTGGTCCATACAAAAAAAAAAGAGACGAACATAAATAAAAAATATATGGATCTACGAGAATTTTTATAGACGTTCTAATTTTTGTATTACTTTTACAAAAGATAATTAAATGCACGAACCTAATCAATGTACCTACATTTAATGTATTAATAATAGGTGAGTTGATGCATCTTGGACTTTTTTCTCCAAAATTCCATTGTAATCTATAAGAAATTAGAATATGTTCAATTTATATATTAGAAAAAATACAATTAGAGAAAATATCGAATGTGATTCAACGATGGCAATCAAAATATTTGTTAATGACGTGGGTTGATTTAAAACGATCGATTCTAATTCTTCTTGCGATAGTAATTCAGATGTGCAGTTTGGTACCGAATTGTTCGGGTATTGCGATGACTAATCGCTACATAGTAAACTCGTCGCATGTTCGACGAAAAGACGATCGGAGTCAGTGGAGTGCAACGACAGGAATATCACTGGAAACCAGGACGAAGAAACGGTAAGAAGGAACCGGTGGGAGAAGGTAAAAAGGGAGAGCAGGGTTTGGAAGGGTTAGGGCAATAGCGATCGTAGAAACGGGCGCAATGCCACGAGAAACTGACTAACTGGTAATTAGCATATTTCCAGAATATTTCGGCAGCACGCGATGTTCCGGCAACTCGCTACGAAAATACTCCCCATCGTTCGGATTCCAACGAAATAGGCCTCGATGAATGTACATTATAACGACGTCACACGATTCTATTTCTGACGGTCGAGATTATTACCTGGATTCCGATTCAATTCAGGGGGAAATTTTATTTCACTCCTGGAAAGAAGCTTGTCTTTCGCATGTCGTTTAACAATGAATATCATGTCGAATCGATGTAGTTAAAAATACGTAGTTAAGCTAATAATTAGAAGTAGAAATTAATTCTGTCCCTTTCTAAAATTTTCTTTCTAAACATACCATTTATTTACTAAGAAAAACCATACAACTTTCGATCTTCTTTTAGTTACACATTCCAAAAGAGCACCTACAGTTGTAAAAAAAAAAAACAAGATGTCCAGCCAATCTGTGTATTTCATTACAATAATACAAAAGTTTATACTTCAACATGACAAGATGACGAGTAAATATTTTTACTTAAACTGCAGCCATGAATGATTGAATATGAAAGCACAGAATCAATTTCTACGCCTTATAACAGATTTCGACACTCATTACTCGAATAAAGAATTGCCATTCTGTTCCTGTAAAACTTATCATTATCAAGTTGCCGAAGTATCGTCGATAGGCACCTAATTTTTATCAGCAAGTATCAACCTCGATCATATTTCATCGCGCTCTTCGTTTCATTTCCCTTTCTCATTTTTCTCGTGACAATCGATCTTGCAATACCAGTCAAGGTCGGCGTTCTAACCGATCAGTCGCTGAATAATGATTCTTTTACCGACGGTGGCCGATTATCGGCGTGGGTAATTGAGCGTAATTGGTCACCGATCTACGTACGGTTCTTCGAGGCCTGCGACACCGAACGGCCGACGGAGAAAGACGTATCGTTTGCACGACCCGCGATTATTACGCCGCTCATGACACGATGACTCAATTAGAAGGCAACGTCCAATCGGAATTCAGGCGCCCCCCCGATTGTCTCTTACGCTCATTCACAGCCTATCACAGGGATGCGCAATTGTACTGTCCGTTGATCCATTTATATAAGGTTGTTTAGCAATAAACACTGGTTTACCGAGTTGTTCACGTTCGAGGATTATTATATCGCAAGCATGGCAATTGTTATACGCCTACCATCTGATTTATATGGAAGATCGTTTCCTCAAAATATCGTGTAAATTACAATCATGTCTTTCAGTATGAATAAATGTATAAATAAAAAAAAAATGAACAAACTTTGCATAATTTAGGCAGTTACTTAACCTTCTATGAGACGAATTTTTTTCTGCAAACAACTTGCAAAGGATTAGTTTGATATTTCAGGTTGATGGTGCTGCCAACCGTCGTCAATATTATTATCGAGTATCGGGGACATTATATAATTGAGGTGTATGCATCATCTTGTGAAAAAACTAAAATTATTTGGTAAAATAATACCATTCACATAGAGAATAAGGAATGTTGTCCAGGTATTTAATAAGATTTTCAATATGACCAGATTTTAGGTACACTCTATGTACATATGTGTAACATCAATCTATAAATAGAATCAATGTCTTTTTTTTAAATTATTTTATTTAATATCACTTCAGTTACAATGTTACAAATTACAAAAATTGCGACACATGAACTAAGAAACTTTCGTTCGAATGCCTGGGAACATATTACCAGAAAATTGTCCGTCGTCCTCAAAAAATTCATAAATATGCTCGTCTTTCGGACCGTCCTAGCTAGGCTTCCCCCTTTAACACGTTGATTGCCAGACTAACGCTCTTGAAAATTTCTACTGTGATTAAATTTTATTTACAGACAGGAATCTACAGAATCAAACATTTACTGTGGTATTTATTTTGGTAACTTCATCGAGATTCAAGTATTTCATTAAAATTCATTTTCTTAAGTGTCAAAGAAAATGAATTCTGAACTTCCCGAATGAATTTCTTTTGTTCTTCAGTGAAAAAACACTGTCACTCATACATAACGGGCGATGTGGCAGTCAACGTGTCAAACTGCATTGATCTCTTTGATTAGGTTGCGCACCCCTAGTCCGGAGTCTTTTTCATCCGTGACGAGAACGTTTCATCTTTGGCATATTCTGCGCAACGCGGACCGAACGTGGGCCGTTGGAGCCGCGGAGAAGCGTGGCACGAATCTAGTCGGCGCGCGCAGATCGTATCTGGCATTATACACGCGCTATTAAGATGATTAACGGTACTCCTGTGTAATCGAGTCAAGAGGGTATTGTCCGCGGAGCGTCAACGTTGAACCGCATCGCGGGTCTCTGATCGCTCGAGGTGTGACTACAGCGTCGAATCCTTTCTCGTGGGCACGACCACCGTTTCTGATTTAGTCGGTTGATGCAGTATCGCCTAGCATTATGATCGATTTTGTTTCCCTAGATCCTGGTCTCTCCATTCGTCGATGTTCTCGCTACGTCTCTCTCGCAGTGATCATTCCTGATCTCTAGTTTCGATCATAGGGATGCAATGTCTATTATAGGTGACTGTCTACTAAAATATTCTGGCCACTCCTTATAGTTATTGATATAGCAAACAACGACGAATCGAGTGGAAAAAGAATGTTTGGTGTATAAGCTTGAGTATTGAACTTCGTCTACGTTTATACGAGGAATAGTGTTCCCAACTATTAGATGTTCTTTGTTTTCGTTTTCTTTTAGGTTTGTCAGTTACTGCATATGGCTCTGGTTTGAGTGCTTCAAACGACTATATAAAAAAGAATTGCTTAACAAACTTCTGTTTACGTTTTACTTAAATGAAGACGGTGTGATAGGACGATATAAAGACTTAAATTTAAAAGTCTGCTGTTACATGGTGGCAAATGCGTGGAACAACATTAAAAATACAAAACCACATTATATAATTTGTCCTTATAATTAGATCTATATATATATATTCATGCAATCGCGTGTGCCTGCTTAATTATCCTTGTCAATTTTAATATGATTTCTTGATATTTTTCAATAAAAATATTTTCGATTAAATAGATTTTGATATGTTTATATTTTTCTCCAACCACTTACGATGACTTTTATCTATATATACAGACAAGTATAACAATTGAATTGACAATTGTCTGGCATTTCTCGGATATGTATGAAAATTCCCTCTGGCACTCAAAGGGTTAATACATACTTTTCTGGTACCGACAACAAAATCAACTTATGTTCGAGCAATAATTAACCTAATATGTACCATCCTTCAATTTTGTTTATTTCTACAGTAGTTATCTACATTATAGAATAGAGGATTCCTTTTCACAGCTCTGTACGTCTTGATAGAATATTATAGACGTCGAAGCTGAACCCTTTCGATCTTTTATAATAATTATTTTCCTGGTCGATGAATAACACATTCGGTAAATTTTTTCGACGATTTAATACGGTGTTCAGGTTCTATTTGGAAGGTGTTTCGCCTCGCGAGCAAGCGAGCCTATTCGCTAGGTAAGAAACGAGATCCCCCGTTCCGATTTACAGGTCGATAATTTCGTGGCTCGCGCGCTCTTCTGGGAAAACCGCGGAGACCAACCGCTTTCACTCCACGCCATTTACGATTGGTTCAAGGTTCTCGTTCTCTTTTTTCCCCCTAGCCCATGCGTCGGCGCTGCACCTGCAACAGAAAAGAACACGGAAACATAATTGCCGTCTCGTCGTCCTGCGCGCCATTTTTCCAACACTGGCTGCCGACTGTAAAGTCCAGCCAGAACCGAAGAAAATTTTATTGTGGCAACGAAAAGTGATTCATCGGCGACGGTTGTTTGACTGAACAGTTGGAAATATTAGTTTTTGTCTAAGAATCAATAAATAAGACGAATTCTGGGATTCCTTTAGAAGTCCAATGCTTAAGTTTTGTTTGCTTCAAGATAAATTTTTCGTTCCTTACAATCCTCTTTAAATTCGTGTTTGGATAGGAAACTCTTGAATTTTTTTTACAAAAAACTCACAACCATATCTATTACTCTTTTTTTTAACTTATCTCAGCAAACTTGAACCACAAAGACAAAACTACAGTTCTGGCAGCATAAAATTACATAAAAATCACGACAAAGTATCTCGAAGACTCCAGCATATACTCGAAGATAGACCTCATACCGAAATAAATGCTCGAAGCAATCGCTAATGACCAAGTCGATGCAACGTAAATCTGCCAGCAAGAAATGAAGGAAAAATAATTGCTAGTGAACCTACAAACAAGGTCTAATCAGTTTTTTCTATCGTCGGTCCGAGGAACACGAGCATTCGTTGGTCCCGTGTAAAGAATAAAGTATTGTACGAGTTTGAGGAAAAACGCTCGGCGTCCCGATAACATTGGTCTGCATCGGAAAGGAAGGTGGCAGGTGATGTGGCACGCGATCCGAAAATTACGGTCACATCGGTCGATATACGCAAGAATCAACGGAAAGCGGACTCTATCAATGGTTATTTTTCTCCTCTTCCTTCTAATTTTTTCTGGTTTAGTTTCAAAGCGATAGTATCATAATTTCCTACCAACAGGAACTGGGTAAGTCTGTTAAGTTTAATAATTAACCCTTTGCATTAATAATCGATTTCTTAATTTGTCCTTAGCCGACTCTGATTTCATTCTTCTGCATTTCATCCATCCGACGACGTTAATTATCTGTAATCGACAGATCCACAGCATCGATAATCCCGCGAGTTTCTCGGTCTTCGAGGAGCTCCTCCACTTCCCACGTCTTCGAATCGTACCCCGTAATTTCTTCTACTCGAAAGGAATTGCGAAACGCTTTGTTCGGTATTGACAGAAGAGAAGGGTATTGCGCGCAGCGCGGTTAAGCAGTAACACAGAAGAATGTAATTAGAGTTCTCGGCATATCGATGCCCGATAACCTGATTATTAGCACAGGAGTAGCAGAAGCTACGAAGTTGAAATCCAACCCATTGGCAATCTCGCTGTAACCAGATATCGATAGAAGAATTTTATACACGACGTTTCCCTCGTCCATCGATCGCGTCTACAAATCAATCCGATGTCGGGAATTATCCGAGCACGCGCAAGATTTGATCGAGGAGACACTGGAACGAGACCAAGATGGAGGAGTCCTTGAATATTCGTGATGCCTCGAAACCACTGGTAAATTGATAACAAATGGGCTTCTTATTCGAATACAAGGTGCAAAACACTATTACTATCACGGTCGATCATCCTTGGTCATAAAACAGAGTGATACAAAATAATATGTACAGCCTTATATGGTATAATACAGCATAGAACAGCATGATGTAGCATTATACAGCTAATATACAGAACAATACAGCATAATATAGCATAATACAGTCTAATACAGCGTAGTAGAAAGAATGAAGATTGTTTCTATCTCCTTCGGTCTAGATTATCTTCGGGAAAATTAAATGTCATTAGTTTTCAAGATAGTTCCACTTTTGGTGGAATTTCTATATGTGGAGAACTGATAGAAGATGTCTGCCGTAATCTAATTAACTGTCATTTTTACATGAGATTTCTTTTGTCCATAGATCGCGCCTATAAATCATTGTATTATTGAGATATTATTCGAGCACCTACAGGATTCGATCGTCTTCCGATAGCCATTGAAACAAGACCAAGATGAAGGAGTCCTTGAATATTCGTGATGGCTCGAACAATCTGGCAAATTCATGACAAATGAGCTTCTTACCTGAATACGAGGTATAAAACACTATTGCTATCATAATCGATCTTCAATGGATATTATGAAGATTGAAGATTGAAGATTGAAGATTGAAGATTGAAGATTGAAGATTGAAGATTGTTCACATCCCTCTGCGGTTCAGATTTTCTTCAGGTGAATGAAATTTTATAAGTTTCCGAGATAATTTCGTTTTTAAACTCAGCCCTCTTATACGCGCCTAACATAAACAAAAGCGACGAGTGTGTTATCACTCCGTCGTTACATATTCTCGGCCAAAGATACCGAGCCACGATAGCCAGCCCTTTCCACCTCTGACCTCTCATTTGTATTCGCGATAGCGGTTTGCGTATCTCGAGGTTTGCGTTCCCGTTCAAAAACGAAAGCAATCCCAAAGAATAAGTATACGGCGAGCAATACCCTTCTAAGCGAAGATTGGAAGGGCGAAGGAGGCGATGACGGAGCGACGAAAGAAGAAGAGGTGGAGAACGCCGATGAAAAAGTGTTGGGTAGGGAAAAAAGGGAAAAAGAGAAGAAGAAGGGAGGTGGGGAGAGGAGGCATACGAAGAAGAAGAAGAAATGCCTGACGCCGATCGAAGAGTCGGAGCCCCACCTCTCGCGAGAGCGATGCCGTGCCGGGACAGGCCCGTCGAATGTTAAGGAGACGGCGGGGAGCGAACATAACCTCACCTAACCTAACTTCACCTCCACTCTCGGAGGCAGCCGCGCTGCCAGCGATGCCGCGTATGATTTCCAGCCGGGCTCCCATTGGTCGGCTGCTCTATGCGTGGTTACCGCCTTCGCCATTAAATAAAACCTTGCGAGAAGAGAGCGATATTAAAAAACGAAGGGTCTCAGGCCCTCCTCGATACGTTCTCGACCTTGCCACGGCACCGTTTCGATGCTTATACACCAATTGTAATTCCCTCGCGACGTGTCGGTCCGCTACGCATCCCATCGATCCCAGGTGGAAATTTAACACGTTGTCTTCCGTCTCTTTAGGCACGATCATGTGGGAGGTTAACCTTTCGCGCCAAGATTTAATACAGATGTGTAATCTAAATTATTCGTTGTTTAACCCTTTGCACTCGAGAGGTGACTCTCAGTCACCACTAGGTTTTCACTAGGTTTCGTTTCTTTGCAACTCGAAGTGTCAATAAAATGCTTGCTGTCGAGGCAAAGGTGACCTGATTCTCAAATCTCAAATTAGAGATCTCATTTTCGAAGTCAATATAATTTTAGCATTCGTGGCAATAGAATGCTAAGAAAGCATCTCGAGTTGCCGGTAGATACCAGAAAAAAAGGCCTCGAGTGTAAAGGGTTAATATCACTTTCCAACACACGGTTCCGTTCACGCCAAGTAGCCAACGCTTTTCAACCCTTTGCTGTCCTATGTCGAGTCAGGCTCGAAGTTAAAAAATCTGGACTGCAGAGGGTTAAAACGCAGCGCAGTATCCAATCGCTTACCATCTTTTTACTCTTGTGAAAAACGGACCTCCATCTTGTATTGCGCACACCCCGTGAAGCGGATCTTAACCTAAGTTATCGCACGCGAGAATACAGTTTCAATGATTCTAGAGCGTTGGTTTGCAATCTAGGTTATTATTTTGATAATAAAAAGTAATAATAAATCTTCGTGACTCGTGGCAATAAACTTATCCCTCGAGTAATCGCAATCAATTTGAACTACGAGGCATCTCGTAGTTGCCAGTGAATGGGTTAAATGAAACCTGAATTTTTCTCTCGACAAAGGGGGCAAGATTATTCGATTCGACTTGACACTCAACCTGTTAAAAATTACTAAATTTAAGCTTAAATTCTGAGAAGACAACTGTGTCCGCCATGGCAAACAATCTGTCAACAACAAGAAATTCTTACGTCTGTAGTCCCTGCAATACCCAAACCCCAACTTGTCCAAATCTCGAGGAAGACCAGTGCTCGAGATTTAACTCAGTCACTGCCAACAACGAGAAACGTTGACTACGAGAAATCTCGTAGTTTGCGCTACAAGTTTAAATTGATTATAATCGGTCAGCGAATATTTTTATAGCAGCGTAAAAGACATATTTAATATCATTTTTTATTATAAAAATAATAATTTAGACGATACGGTTGTAACATATTAATTATATATCTTGACACCCAGAGCAAGACGCTCTAAATTTGCCTGGCAGCGAATGGTTTAAAAAGACCTAAAGAAGAGATCGTCCCCGTTAAACGCGAATCTGGTTACCGTCGGGCTTGATTACGAGAGTTAACAAGAGCGTCACGACGACCTCCCCCGACCCTGAAGACATCTGGCTGGCTGGGGAGGGATCCTTGGTCAATTTTCTGGCCGACAGATTCGCGAATCCGCGTCGTCAATGCTCTCCCCCGATCTAAAGTCTTCCGTCTCGCTCATCGCTTCGATCTCCCTTTATCTCTTGTCTATCTTTCTCGGTGACCTAGACTCCCTCTTGCTTTCTCCGCTTGGCCCGTAATTGATATTATTATGGGCCGGTGAGGCCCTCCCATTACGTTATAAATGTTACACGGGTCGATTACCGCTCTTTGTTCCGGACATACTTACAATGTCCGCGAACAATGCTGGACCCTCTTCCTCCTTCGCTTCCTCCGCCTTCTCCTCCAACCTCCTCCTTCGGCCCCGGCGCATCGTACACGAAGAAAAGAGACGACGACAAAGAATTAACCCTCGATTTAACCTACTCGGAGATACGAAGATAAGAGAGGATCGTGGTTCTTGGTCCTCGGGATAGTGGTGCTACCTCCGATCGCCGTGAAATTAAACTGCAAATGACGTACTAGCTCATAAATCACGACCCTTTTGGATACTTTCGACAACGGCGTACACGTGTCTATGAATATTGACGTGATTGAAACCGTTTCAATCTGGGTATTTGGTGACACTAGTCGAGACTAGAGACACTTTAAGCTTTTACAATCATCCTGATCCCTCATCTTCATTTTCAATTTATTTGGTGCACAAGGAAGTACTGGGCATCGATGCACAAAATTCAATCTTTATTTAAAAACTAACTAAAAGATATCAATATATAAAATATTTCCCGATATTTACGTTATTAACTTTATTTAAGAATAAAGAACTTAAAAATATCTACGAATTCCATTCTAAAATTAAATAAAAATAAAAGAATTCGTGCTAAATTCGAAACTCGACATTGAAAACAAGCTTATAACTACAAATTTGTTCATTTAAATGTCGTAATTACGAAGATATTCGATTAATTCGATTACCTCCCGTACATCATTAAATGCGTCTTCGTATTATTCGTGAGTTCACGATGATGAAAGAAGCGGGTACCGTTCGGCGGGCCCGTCGATGGTTGCACGTGGCCCGCTTCGCTGAGCGCCATTTTGAGATGAAGCCAAGGCAGAACCCCCTTCTTGCTCTTCTTTTTTTTTTTCATGGTCCGTTCGTTGTCCTAATCATTGTTATTACATTCGGTCGCCCGTTCGCACACGTGCTTTTTTTCTCATTCGTTCATCCCCTGGCATCCCTCGACGCTGCGCCTTCTCCTCTCCCCCCGCCCAGGCGATAGATTTCGGTCGGGGCCAATTACATTTTTTCCCCGACCGTGGAAGGAATAAAACTATGATACGGATCGGCGTATCGCGTCGCTCTCCACCTGCCTCGTATCGGGATTACGTCAAAAGAACCACCTTCCCCTCCCCCATTTGAAGCGAAAAGGAAAAATTCGTAGGCGCGACAGACAACCCTCGATCCCAATAATTATTCGGCTCCTTTTCCCGTGACCCGACCGAGGGAGAAGCTTTTAATCTTCCAGCGAGTAGTGACCGCCGTTTCGCGAAAACGATGCGGAAGATATCGGTGTTGATCGTCAGCGATATTCAGCCACAGAAAATGAAGAACGACAATCTAGTCATAGCAGGCCGAGGGAAACGGTTTTAGGGGAATATTTGAACTGATCTGCATTTAATCTATTTAACCCTCTGAGCTCCTCCATACGCTTGCAAAAAGCAAGTGGATCGTTGCATATATTCTTTACAATTCTAGCGGATCCTCTGCTTCGCAATGAGTTCGTTTGGACCTGAATTCGTTCTTTAAAACTCCTGAATTTTGTATTCCTAAACCTAAACAGACATTATTGTTAGTCGATTTACTGCGTCAAACTTGGTGGTGGCCAAGAGTCACCTCTCGAGTTACTGCATCACGTTAAGATGTAACTGAGAGTCACCTCTGGAGCGCAAAGGGTTCAAATGCTACGATACTAGAAAAACTCAAAACGATCGAGTTTTTCTCCCCAGGTCGCGCAGACTTGATAGGTCAGAACAGAACTCTGCGCACCTCTGTATAAGTTGGGGGCGAGGCTTGCCCCGCCGTTGACTTTCTTGCAAAACGCGATTTCGTCGCGAAAGTGGAGCGCGGTCGTTGCATATGTATAATGTATTCAAGCGATTTTCTGGCCCGCGCCTTTTCCTTTTCTCTTCGCGACGGGGTCGTTAAAAATACTCCGGGCTGCGCGGCGGCTGCGACTGCGATTTGCGACGGCCGATGTTTCGGCTTTCCGCGAAGTGCATTCGACGACGAACGACCGACACTCCTTGGCGTGTAAAAACCGAGGGGGAGGGAAAAAAGGCGAACGAGCGGCGCAGTTATGTCACTATTAAAAACGCATTAATCCCGGATTCGCATTGGATCAGGGACGCGGTCGCTCGGCGTGCAACCGTGCGATTTAAACGCTCGGGTTTCCCGGTCGGCGATTTCGCGCGTCGGACGCGCATTATTGCTCCGTACCGTTTTTACGCGACGTCGAGACGGAAACGCGGCAGAATTTCAGGGAACGTGTCATCTTCTGCGTGGAAACACTTAACTCTCCGAGGCGCACGATTTAAAAGACAAATAAAAATGCGCGGAATACATTCGCATTAGGGGAACGGGGGGGGGGGGGGGTTGCACTGCCCACTTTCTTCTTGTTGATATTTTCGCATATAACGGTGCACACAAAGATCGAAATAAGTAGTCTTAGGTGATTCAGGAACATTAATGTATTTAATAAACAACAAATAGAATCGGAAACATTCTCAAACTGAAGATAAAACTACTATTAAACAAAATTACACGATTGATGGAAGAACGAAATAAATTTACTATTGGGATAAATATTCTCTGCACACATTCTCTGGATATTCTGGTAAACATTGAAGAGTTTGTGTATTTCTCGACTAGCTACTTATTATTACCAGGAGGTAAACATTGGAATTAAAAAGCCTATAATTAAGCTTCCAGTAGATAAAGTGTTAAATATAAATATTTAGGCACCATTTTTATACGTTAAGTTACAGTAATAAATGATCGAATGTAAAGACACATAGGTAACTAATTTCTACATCTAATAAAAAACATGTTACTCGATGTTCTCACCAATTTCAAAACTGAGTAAGTAGATGAAATGTCAGCGTAACAAAATTGGGCCTAAATATTTATATTCAAGTTACAGTAATAAATGATCAAATGTAAAGACACACAACTAATTTCTACATCTCATAAAAAACATGTTATTTGATATTCTTACTAATTTTAATACCGAGTAAGTGATGAGATTGTAATCCGTCCAGACCAAATTATTTTTTTCTTTCGAGTCGAAAGCCTTAAAGAACTAACAATGTTAAACTTCGTGTCAAGTGGCAATTCGAATTATCATTTTCATTCTTAAAAACATGAAGCAAAATACAATTAGAATTTTCCGAGAGACTCCGATTCGATATTCAAGTAAAAGAAAGCAACAGTTCGAGTAACCCCTCACGAGAGAATCGCGGAATGGGTGCAATATCGTGAACGTCATTGACGATAAAAGAACAACGACCACGACGACATCGTGTCTCCTCACTCGAAAGCTCGGTGATGCAACGGCGCGGCGGGGAAGCTGGAAGCTTCTAAAGTAAGTACTCGCTGCCGCCGCTAATGGTACTCCTCCAGCCAACGAGGGGGAGATTTTAAGCTCGTTTCGTGGAAAAACTGTTGATTTTCCACGAACGAGAAATTACTTTTCCCGTGCGTGTTCTCTCTCGGTCTGCTCTTAGCAGCGTTCGAGAATCGATACCCTGTCGGGGCTGGATGATATTAACACGTGAAGCGACACATCAGTGATCGATGGCTGACAATATATTGGATGTAGAAATTAATTCTGTGCCTTTATATTGAATCACTTATAAGTCTAATTTAAGTAGAATATTTCGTCGCCATTTTATTATTATTTTCTTAAATTATTAATCTTCTAGGTCCTCGACTTGGTTTCCATTACAATAAATCTGTACATATAATTAAACTGTGGATGTTTATTATATGTTTATTACAGCAAGTCGAAATATTGGCATCAGGTTGGGACTTAGATTATCCACCTATATAGACTCATTTTAAAGATGGATTCATGAAGATTAAGTTGAAGACTTTCAAAAGATCGGTATTTTAATATAAAAAAATAACAAGTAGGCATTTCTGCTTAAAAATGGTAAATCCACTTAATTTACTATGCGTTCCTCTGCAATTGATTTAGAATTGCACGTATTTTATAGGGCTAGTGTTACATTTTTAATTAAGTTAATATATATATTTATTTATTTACGTTTTGAATATTGTACCTTATTTCTCGGCACTACTATGGAGAGACCCAACCAAGCGTAATCGAACCGAGCAGGAGACGATCCAGCGCTTGAACCGTCTGGCCAGGTTCCTTTTTTCTTTTCACCAATTAGAAAATATCCTGCGAACGTAACGACGTCTCGTCTAATATCGGTGGGCTCGAGGGACGCTTCTCTGAATCGTTTTTAATATCAGCCGTGAAACAAGAGCGAGACGAAGAAAGAGGGCGAAAGGGGTTGTCGAACGTCGGCGTTACCATACGCATCGCGCGGCGTCTCCTCCACGTAATAAAGCCAGGCCCCCGTGAAAAAGTGTATCGAAGTTCCCCGAGAAAACGAGACGAAAAAAGTGGCCACCAAAGCGAAGAGAGCGAAAGAGTAACGGGAGACCTGGCAGAGAGAGTCACCCGCCTTCCTAATTCGATCGAAGCCTCATTATGATCTTAGAGCTCGTCCCGGGGAACCTAGCATTAGTATAAACACGGATGGAGAGTACCATTAGCCCGGCCGTGGCGGTGGCCCATTTTGAATACGAAAGGAGTAGAGATATTATGTTAATCGAGCCGACGATATTACAATATACCTAGTATCGCCACCCCGAGGGCTGTCCCCGCCGAGACTTTTCGCCTACGTCTGGACCGCGACCGCACTATGCATATATGGATGGCCCGACAGTCGTCGCGACGCGTTGCAAAACTTCACGAAAAATGTACAGACTTTTGCTAAGGAGTTGGCGAGGCATCTATCAACTGAAGGGGAGAGAAGCAAAGAGATTACGCCGTTCGGTTCACCTTTGTTCACCCCTGAAACTCTCTTTCCTTTGAGATATTATATTGTCGATTAAAAACAAAGTGTATCTTACCCTTCACGATTTTTAAAATTTTTCTTACATATATCTACGCCAATAGTTACTTTGCTCTCCCAGGTTGTCTCGATATGTCTCGTTTGCGACCTTCGTTACGCGGATAGTTCGTAGATGTGACCGACGCAGCCAATACCCAAAATGCGAGTGAGTAGTGTCGCCGTTACGCGACAGCCAATTGATTCGTTTACTGCACGAATCGATTAACTCCACTTTTTGACAAATTTTAACTTTAAGTGTCAAGACCCTTGCTAAGGTCATAATTTTTTATATTTATAATATCTTTCTCGAATAATAAAGATTAACACCATTACACGACAAAATTGTCTTCGCCATTGAATAATAAATAATTTATTTCAGAGGCCATTTTGATCGCAGTTCTCAACTTTTTGTTTTATGGGGTTATTCGATTTGTGCAATGAACGGCTCAATCGAGTTGCCACGTAAACTCCTGAGCAAAGGACTGCACGAAAATCGCGGGGGTTCCGTCGCGACGGAGAGCCGTCCGAAGTGAAGCTCGAACGTGGATGTCGCAACATCCGTTTGTTATTGAATTCCATCCTAGATTGACTTCATATTTAAATTTAAAACAAGGTCCTCATCAATCTTAAAGTACCTACATTTGGTTAGATTTGAAAGAGTCGCAGATGGGAAAATATGGATGCGCCGACGGTGAAGGCAGCGATTCAGCTTTTGAAAACGTTTTCAAAGTTGCTCGCGGTTCGCCAGAGCTCATGAATATTTATCTAGGCCAGACTTGACCGATTTGTCGATTCAAGCGGCGTTTTGACGCTTCGTTAGACACCCTGATGAAGGATCCAGATGACGGCTGCTGTCAACCGCGCCCTTTTAAACTCCTCCATTAATTAAACGTCTTACTGCTTTGTGCTCCCATCGCTCAACCTCGACATTGCTCGAATTTCCTTGCGCTATTCGAAATTGGAGCATTAAGATCATTAGAAAGTATTTAACCCTCTGTGAGACGAATTTTTATTCTTGCAGACAGCTTGGCATTTACATTGATATGTTCGGTTGATGGTACTACGAACCAATATTATTTTCAGTGTCGTCAATATAAACTAACAAAATGATTTTATTCTATTAATACAAATCATACAAATATTGGCATAGTTTATTTTATTTCTGCTGTATAAGTTGGAATAATTGAATCATTTATAAGAATAATCATTCGAATAGAACTAGGAGCACTAGGAATATGAATTAATAATGACCAAATTTATTCTACGGTCATGGATATTGTTATTGGGTATTAGAGGTAATTATATAATTAAGACGTATACGTCATCTTGTGAAAAAACTAAAGTTTATTAGTAAAATGTCGATATATTAACATGTTACCTGAAAGTTACACGAACTCATAGAGGTTTCGTTCTACAAAAAGACGCCAACGCATTCTCAATCCACTGGAAAAGCTCAACTCAATGCTATTCGAATAAAATTCTATCCATCTCCCTTATCGAAGTTGCGAAGATCTTGGTGGAAATTCCTCCCTGAGAGACACTGTCGAAACGCGTATCCTCTCACGAGAATTGCGTAGTGGCTGTCTTCGAGTTCGAGCGGATTACAGGGGTGGCAGAGTTGAATGAAGGGTGTAGGAGGGCTCGGCTACTGAGGGATCGTTGTTGCTATGGCGACACCAACCCCGTCCTCCGGCAGTTCACCGTTTCCCCGTGCACCAGAGGGATCCCACCGACCTCCGGGGAGAGGGCGATCCATATCTGCTAGCGTCGAATCGCGTTTGAATGGCCATTTTGGATTCGGTCGCGAAAGAAGAGTGGCTGTCTTCGAGTCCCACAATGCCCCAAAGTATGTACTAAAAGTCGTTTGGTAAACTCGCACAATTTTGCGACACTGTGACAATTGTTAACGAACGCGCGAAGGCGCGCTTTAACCCTTTGACTGCAACTGGCGTATATATACGCCCTCGAGAAATGGGCTCAGAGATATATTTATATCCTTTAAATCAATTTTTAAAAAATATCAGCTTATTAGGGATGATGAGACGAAACTCTTTCATATTTACAGTTTATTCGTAGGACGTTTAGTTTCGAAAATAAAAATTCGACAGTTAGAAGTTCGTTGGAAAAATTGAATTTCAGGAAAAATGTCTTCTAAGCTTTTAATCTTTATTTTTGAAACTAAACGTCCAATGAATAAACTGTCAATCAGGTTGAGACCTAGGTTATAGGACATACTTTCATTTACATTTTATTTTTTCATCTCGACGTGTAAAAATATGAATTTGCACAAACGTCCGCAGTCTAGTTATCACATTCGACTTTCAGTGCGAAAATTGGCACGGTTCGTTACAAAAACAGTTAAACATTTCTCCTGTTTACATATAGTAGTGGTGTCCGTTTAACATTTAGCCTAATGTCACGCATTATTTTCAGCTGTATCATTACGTCAAATGCAAACTCGTGGGAGAGAGTTGCATCGTTGAAGAGTCAAACAGCGGCGTGACAGGGAAACACGGCGGTGTATAAAGAGTGTGGCATCGCGTTCGGATAATGAAGGCATCGAAAGACAGAGGATAATGCGCGAGGACGCTTGGGACTGAAATTTTAAACAAAGGACGTGGAAGCAACGGTGATACGAACAATGTTGCATACAATTTAACGTTACGTGCTCCTGACTTTACATAATTCCACTTCATTCTAGAGCTTACAAAAGTAATACATGCTTAAATGATATTTAAAGTGCGATGGATTATTTAGTTTGCTTAGCTTAATTTACGTTAAAATTATAGAAGAAAGAGGTTATCACATTATTACAGGCAGTGGGATTAAAATAGGTACTTTTTAATAAAAACGAAATTAATATAATGTTCCATCGTTTTCTCCTATCTCTCTCGGATATTCTGTTATTTATTTCTATTAGATCTATTGGGTCGTCCAGAAATGAATGTCTTTTTTTTTTTTAATTGTTCAATTTTGTCAATTTTTATATGCATCGCGTGTAGAAGCATTTAATTTCACTAAAAATATCTATCGATTTATTTTGAACGATATAGTAGTATAGTACAATTCCCGTTTAAAATGGAAACGGTACATTGCGTTTGAATCCGTCAATGTTTTGAGAGTTGCTAAGAACGACGACGCTGGTAACCCGATAACGAAGACCAATTCTTTCCGAGGCATTAGACACAGGATCTCCACGTTAGGCGAAGTGCTTTCGACGGTATTCCTAGGGCCCTCGAACCCACCCTACATGTAACCCGGCGCCCTCTCGGCGACGCATAGGGGTGTACTGTCACGACATTCACGCATTGGTACTCGAGCACCGATTTAAGAGTCACGGCCCTACAGCCTCTTATAACGTTAAGAGGAAACAGTGGTCTGGATCGGTAATTAAACAGCAAGGGAATGAACAGGGGACACTCGAGTTACACATTGTAAAACACATGATACAAGTAGAAATCCTACCAAGTGCTGCTGTCGCGATTGAATCTTATAAGCTAGCCCCAGAGACTAAAAATTGACTAAAATGCACTGGCTATTCCAGCAATGAGGTCCCTTAATGAAAGTAAAATTTAAGTAAATCATCTATCCACTTGTATGAAGAACCTGTCAATGAATTCAAATATGATTACACCACGCCAATAAATATGAATTTATCACGAAATAGCTTTCTTCTTGTATTCCACCTCGAATCCACTGTTTTTGTAACTGATAAATAATTTATATGCTGAAATAATAAATAAATAATAGATGACTTCGTAGCTATCAATATTATTGTAATCCACTATTTTTATAGCTGTTAAATAATTTATGTAGTAAAGAGATATTTTACTTAACCTGTAAATAAGTACATAAAAAATAGATGTTGATCTTTTATTACGTTAATGGGTGTATTTGGACATCAATGTAATAGTATACTACATTCTGCAGGCACAGTTAGGCATGAATGGAAAGAAGAGATGAAGAGGATACGTTTTCTCAATATTTGCACTGTATCGTTGATATTATACAGAGTTTTGCAAATGAAATTAAACCATGTTTACTTTCTATTTCACTTTAAAAATATACTCAAGATCCAGCGTTTTAAATTTCGACTAAAATTGTGCAAATATCGCGTAAAAAATCTCTGGGGACTGGTTTAGGAAGCTTATCAAAGGACTGTCACATGAAATATTGTTAGACGTTTGGCATGCTCGTCCACCTTGTCCAGTGATTCCCTAATTGGGCGCTTAGCATGCGCATAACCAATACGATCTTCTTCGCAGCAGTGTTACGCAATATATTAAGTGGCAGATGTATCAGCCAACTTTTTCATTTTTTCAATTCTTACATGTCGAAGCGCTTCGAATATCAATTTGCGATGCCTAATTCGACGATCTGTTTATAATAATAAAATTAAAGCTAAACATGGTGAGCAGTATTTGGCACCAAATTGTCGAGTTGTAGTCACTTCTGTAAGGAATTTTATCTTGTTTACATTTTCGTACATGGATATTTGGTTTCTACTCGCTAAATGAATTTCATTTATTTTTATTACTTCTTCCTCTTTCATGTCAGCGTTCGAAGTGTGTCTACAAGTTGCTTCAAAATTTGTCTGATATCGATGATTGGAATTTAGATGAGAACTGTTTGTACTGACAGCAATTCTAATGCGGCATCAGGATGCAAAAATATGATTGGGACGATGACTGTGTAGATGAAAAAAATTTTAAACAGAATAGTTTTATAATGAAAGTTTTAGTCGAGAACATTGTTAAACTCGTGTGTTACATTGAACTGTATAGAAAGGAAAAAAATAAGTATGGAATTTATAAAAACACATTCAGAGTAAGATATCTGTTGTATTCCAAAATATAGTATTAATAAGTATAAAAAATAAAGAAACAAAATCTCTTCAATATATCAAAAAATATATCGAAGCGTACAATTTCTTATTTGGAAAACACATTTCAGTAATTCATTTTATAACAACGAATGTATGTTATTTTCTTCATTTCATGTATTTTAGTATACATATGAATTCAATAAAGAAACTGACGCAGAATCGTTAGGGCGAAGATAATAATTACAAAATATTATAAATACGTAGTGTATAAAATAAAAAGATTTTCATAATTTGTTCGTAATGAAGAATAGAATTTGAAGTGGCGTGAATTCACGCCAGCGGTCGCGAATCTGTTAACAAGTTAGCCAAATGCAGTGCTTATTGTTAGTAGTGCAAAGCGCAAGTGTCGACGCGCACTTCGAGTACAATACTCCCGCTGTAAAGTGGCAAGAGTCGGAGACACATCCGAGTGAAACACAAGGGAAATACATAGAAAGGATTACTGCGATCGCCGCTCGGATCGAGCAGCTACACCCTCGACGCGAGGAATTCAAAATGGAGGCCCGCGGAGGTTCGTGCATCCCCCCGGTCGAATTTCGCCCGGTCTACGTATCCTCCGTCGGTTGTAATTATTTTTTCGCCAAATCTGGGGATCTCGATCAGGTGATTCGGGGTTTCCCCTCGATGATCGCCGATTCGCCGAGGGTGCGAGGGAAAGGGCGTACATATATCCTCGAGAGACTCGGGGCTGAGCTGCGTGGCGGAGACCCATTTGCGATGCAGGTAACTCCGGGCACACCGATGCCAACACCAACACCAACAACCTCCCCCTCTGGCCCCTTGGTGGTATCTTCCAGGTTCGACGTGCCGGTTCTCGTAGGTGTGCGAGACCAACGTGCACGTATCGACGTAGGGATCACGTGTATGTACGTGTACGCATACGTCGGTGTGGAGGCGATGCACATGCAGACACCGAGCAAAACCTATCTGCCATGCACGATCGCTCGGTTGCATATAAGCCTCGAGACGCGCAGCACGTCATTACGCGGGCAGAAAGCAAAAAGACGATAGCCCCCGCCGGCCAGCCAATCGCTGTTCGCGTGCTAATGAATCCGAACCGAGCCGACCAATCGCGGGACCTCGGCGTACTCCTGCTTGAACCCCGTGTAACCCTTGTGGCGATGTCCGTGGACACCAGGAACCCAGGGTGTGGTGAGCACCGATCGAAAAATCCTCCTCTTTTTCTGCGATCGGAATCAGCGACGCACGCATCGTGCCGCGGATTTTTCGAAAATTTCCAGCGGTTATTACGCAACGCGGCACGGTCCCCCGGTTAATTTATCGACTGCGGCGAATCTCCGACGCGATGGAGGATCGACCCCTCCAGCGGGGAAACCGCTGATCTCTTGCTTATTTATGGCTTGCATCAGGGAATTCCCATTAGGAATGTTCAAATATGTGGGGAACAGTTCTATAAGGCGGTTTTAATACTAGGTGGAGCAAAAATTTAGAGAAGGGGCCATCTAAATACAACGCGGTGGACTTAAGGGGGGTTACCACATGCAAAGTCCAAATATTAACACTTGATCGACTTGTAGCCTATTAATCGTTTTTTAACTATGATTTTCTTGTACGAGCCGTTCACTGCACAAATCGATTGACTCACTTTTAAAAAAATCTTAAATATAAGTGTCAACGCATCCGGTATACTCAACTTGTTACATTTATAATAACTTTTTTGTTGGCCATTGAACCTTCTAAATTCTCAAATTGGTTTCCATTACAATGAATTGAATCTATCTGTACGAAGCGCTTTTTCTTCCAACTTGATTTACAAACATTGAGATTTCCAATCGAAAATTTATTTTTATCAAGATAAAATATACATATTGCTAAGGGTAGCTTTGTACTACTGAAAAAAGTTTTAGAATCAATTCAGCAGTTCTAGAAATTATTCCCTGTATGGACCATAAATTCGACCGCTGTACAATATTAGTATAGATTGATAATAAGTATGTGTCTTAATTACCGAGTAGAAAATAGCAATTTTTTCAACTACGTATTTGTTGAAGTTAATAAGACGTTTTGAGAATAAGCTCTTCAAATATGGAATTAACGGAGCCGCAACAGTTAAAAGGTTAACATTGTGCGATCATTCGGTAACTGGAATCGTCGTTCGTGCTTTTCGCCGCAAACCTCACATCTCGTGTTAACCAGCGCGTTACGGAATAAAGTCCATCCGCTTAAAGCGTCCAACAATGTGTTAACTTTTGCGGGATACCTATTCATTACGCCAGTGTTTCTCAAATTTCATCTTCGACGGACACCCTTGAGTTACGTTTCGTACTAATCTTCCAAACACAATTAACAACTGTTAGCTATAAGATTCGATGGATTCGGAATCAAAAGATAGGAAACCGGAAGTTCCATGTAAAACCTAACATCAAGCTCTATTCCGAAAATTTATTATTTATTATTAAATTTAATAACGTTAAAAGTGGCTCACTTACTTTCTGCCGATCGCTACTAGAAAGTAGGTAGTGACTTCAACGCTGCCGTTTTCCGACGGGAAAAACGCGTGCCTTTTACTGTTTAGACATTGTTGAAAGTTATTCTGTCGACAGATTAGATTTATCGACAATAAAGAGATTTTTCACTGAATTGAAAATGAAATTGATGATGCGTTGATAAAAGTACGTGTTAATACTTCTAGTTTGCAGTTTTAAGCATTGCATTTGGCTAACTTGCATGTATTAATTGAAAGAATCCCTTATAAATGGCGCCACAAAGAGGTTATAAACTTGAGAAAATATATTTTAATAATTTCTCTAAAATTTAGAACTTTCTTCGAGAACTTTATTAACGATATATTGAAGAGATTTTGTTTCTTCATTTCTTATACTCATTACTGCTATATTTTTTAATATAATGGTCACCAGAAAGAGGTTCTATGCGATTGAATGAACGATTGTATAAATAAATAGTAAGTTTACTCTACAAAGGCACAGACTAAATGTCCGTACCTATAATAATTCGATCAACTATTAAACTTTAATTAAAGTTCCATTCATCTTCCCTTGGAAATAAGTAAAATGTTGGCGACAAAAAATGTCGACGTAAATAAAGTTTACCGAGTAAAACTCACTCCTCTATCCGATATTATACGAGTAGAGAATTTCGCCCCATCTCTGGTTCCTGGAGAGGTTCGCCGCGGCAAGAAACGCGCTCATTGTTTCCCTCCTTGTCTCGGTCTTTCCCGCTGGCCGGGCAACACGTAAAGTGCGTGCACGCGTGCATGCGTGCCTGCATGCCGTGTTGGGCTCGGTGCATGTGCAGCGTGCACACGCCGTGCGGGACCGCACATAGTCGCCGACGACGTGCACACCGCGACTCGGTGCAGCGTGTACCAGAGTCAGAGAGCCGCTCAGGGCTATCATTATGGCGGCAGTAGACACTCCCTCCTTATCGCCGGTTTCCAACGCGAGTCCCGACCGAACGAACGAACGAACGAACGCTCGCAGCTCCGCTCGCTCGCCATCATTATATTTTCCGCGGCGAGAAAGGACGCGCACACTAGCAAACAAACTCCAAGTACTCGCACACTCGCACGAGTCTTGAGAGTACCAGCGAATCCCCAGGTCACCCAGTCTCCAATCTCCTTTTCTTGCGTGCTTGGACGTACCTCGTGGCTCGCTTTGATACTTTTTAACCGATACTTTCAGCTGAATCGGGATTAAATGGAGCGGGGAAAAGCTGGACGAGGTTCTAGTTGGCTTGCCAGAGAAAAAATGTTAGCGTCGGGTTAGGGCGTAAGTTCTGAACGCTGAGGTGCATATCCATAAGAACTCGGTGCTTCGAATCAACCTTTTCCATCCTCATTCATAACTATTGTACAGGATGTCTCTAATTTAAGTATCAAAACTTTGGGAGCATGTAGGACACCGGTAAACTAAGAAAGAGGGTCCTTTAGCTGCACTGCAGCCACAAAATATGCAAACAAGATCACTTTTTGTAGACTCGAATTGTATGAAATCGCATGAGAGTCCACGATGTCAAGAGTATAGTATAGTGTTGTTCCATTTACAACTTAAAGCATTAAAACAGTCAATATATAGATCTTAGATCAAATTTGTTCAAAGACTGTTGTGAATCACATTTAACAAAATAAGAATAAAATTGTACTCGACAGAGTCTATTAATTAACACGATTAGCACTAAATCTATCGACAATTCATTTGGATCTATTTATGCCCTGATCGATCAAATAATTTATCTTAACCCGTTCCCCTCTTGATCCTAGGTGATTCCAATTATTCAAGGTAAAAGTTTATATTATATCCTTTTGAGTCACGAATTATTGTAAAAGAAGTATCAAGTCTTGGCGCCCAAGGCAAAACGCTTTAAATTTGTCTGGCACTGGTTGGGTTAATCTACTTACCAGTATCGTTGGTCAGCCTTTTTCGCAGTCAGCACAGACGAAGTAACTCGTCGAGTCCAGGTAACGATCAGTTTTCAAACAACAATTAACGCCTAACTCTACAAGTCACGGATGCCTGCATCTCGACTGAAGTTTCAACAAACTTGGCGGGTCTCCAGCGACTGAGGCAACAAGCGGAGATACAATAATAACCGCCATGGCCGTTCGTCGCGATAGATTCGGCTGGTAAAAAATGAATCGAGTGTGCGTGGATTTAAATAACGATACTGGACATATTCGACTAGTGAGGAATTTAATTGTTCCAATTATCGAGAAATTTGTTTAAATCTTCCCTTTGGATGATAGAAGTGTGAGAAGTATGAAAAGTTTGTATCAAAAATATGAGAGGACAGAGAATTTCGTGGAGTGTGAATAATATTTGTTGTATTTAACCTTTTCGGTCCTCTGCGCGAGTATACTCGTCAAATTATTTTGTTCTTGTCGTGCTCAAGACGAGTTAAATCGCATGAGCTTATTGTTAATGGGTTAATGAGTTATCTCGTCTTGAGCTCTTTCTTATTTAAAAAGCTCATGCCACTGTTTGTGTTTGTGTTGTCTAAAAAACCTAGCAACTCCAGGTTCATATTGAAGATAACCAAAATGTATGTGAATCTATGCAACATGCAATAACAATATCATTACAAAATATCATTTTCTGCATTATTGTAAGTTGTAGTTGTAGTTGCAGTTTATATCTAGTGACAACATAGAGTTACCTTTCGAATGTAAAGGGTTGTAAACTATAATAATGAAATGGAATGAAATTGACAATAACTAGGTCAGCGTAGATGTGAGATGCACGTACCATAATTGACCAGTTTGTTTTGAAACTGGCATGAGTCATTTTACCGTAATAAAAAATTGTAATTTTGTATCGACTATATGTAATTATATGTACTGAGAAATAATATAAGCATCCTGAGATAACAAATACAAGTAAATATCTTTTCGAAAGTTGGCATTTGCTCTGAAGTAATTGGAAAAATGTTGTCGAATAAGTACATGCATTATTGTTTAGTATGGATAATCCATACTATTTATTTTGAATTTTTGTTTTCGAGAGAAGTAGAAGAACTTACTATCGGAATAGTCAGTCCCAAACTGACAATAAGTTGGAGTTAAAAGTCTTAAAAAAAAAAAGCGTTACTAGAGACTTTGACGAGACACACTATATATAATTTTCAAATGTTTATCATATGGAAAGATGGAAAGAAATAAACGAACGTAATTTTGAAAAATGGATGTACGAAAATGAAAAAGAAATTTCGCAGACATATTCGCTCGTATTCAAAATGAAACATATAATGAAGAATCATGCGTTTTCATTTTATATTGTGCATTTTGATATTTTAAACAGTGTGGTAATACACCAAAAGAAGCCTTACACATTTCTGCAAAATCAAGAAATATGTAAGCCAAGTATTTGCAGTAGTGATATATTTGTATCGACAACAATTATGATTGTATTTGTATTAGTAAATTGCATGCAACTAAAATATCTGGTGTATATACAAATAACACTATCAACTCTTTCTCCCCAGGTCTCGGTTAACCAGTGGTCCCAAGGGAGCCAGTTTCCAGTACATCTTGATTAAAAAATAAAGCGACGTTTGCCACTTTCCAAATTAACGACTCTATTACCGAAATAGTACGGTTACTCACTGATCATTGAGTTCAGTTCATAATATTTGGGGTTACTTTAAATTCCCATACGACTTCGTCCACGCGGAGAAGCGGTCACGTGGTGCCTCGAGCGACCGCCATATTCTCCTTCGCGCTCGATCCCCGTCGCCGGAGAAACCAAGCCATTTCTTTACCTCAAAAACACCGATCAATGATCCAAACATTCACCGACAACCGACAACTGACAACCCTTCGAAACATTCAGCTACTCGCATCTCAAAATACACGACATACCATATCACTGACGCTTACACGACCTCGCCGTCGGCATTTTCAGGAATACATGAAAATCTTACAAATCTACTTACTCGAATCTCGTCCTCGATATCCCAAGCGGTATCCCGAAACTCTAATCTTCCATCTTGAGCACTTTCATAGAGTCTAAGACTCTTTCCGTACGAATTCACTCTAAATGTCACGCGATCGAAATATGTGGATCGTTGAGAGTATCGCAAGGTTTAGGTTCGAGTTTTCGCGCTGCGGAGTTGTCCATGTTGGCGTCGAGGGTAATTCGAGTAGCGCGGGTGTGTTCACCGAGGGCTCGATTTCCCATCCCATGAGGCACCTCGGAGAAAGGAACCTTTTTTCACTGGCGGCCGATCGAAGTCGAAGGAAGCCGGTACGAAGAGGAAACACTTTGCCGCACCGGGAGCATGTGACAATCCGCTCGCATCGAGGACCGAGGAGAGACTCTATAAGGTGGTTTCCATCCCCCAATAGCGGCTGGCGGGCTGGCGGACCCGACGCTGCAATCATTCCCCGTAATGATTGTCATTACCGGGAACGGGAGGGCGAGCGAGCGAGCGGGTGGACGAACGGGGCAGAGGGATTGGCCTGCATTGCGATTGCGTTTCTGTCTGGTCCCATTGGCCGACAAACTGCGACTACGGACGGGAGTCCTCGATGTTCCGGTAGACTGCGATCTCGGCCCGTTCCCAGACGTAATTTCGCCTTTTTTTGCTAGTCCTTTTCCAGCGGTGTGTCAAAAACGGTTTTCGGAATCGATCTCGTGATCCCCGGGGTAGCAATTGCCGCTGCGAGTTGCCTTGTTGTTTAATGGAACGGTACCCGTGGGGGCTCCAGAGCAAACTCGATAAATAGAGATACCAGCATGGTTCGGAGCATCGTAATGACGTGGCTGGATGATGGCCCGGCGACTCCGCGGCTCCGCTGGAAATTGCAACGTGCACAGGTGATCCAGTTGGGACGCACGAACGTTGCCGGTATTAGAGAATAAAACCCACCCTCGGGGCCATTCTTGTTTCCGCGTGGACGTTCGTGACGCTCAAAGTCCCGCGAGAGTTGCGCCAAATAAATGTTACGGAGAAGAGGTTTGATAGAAATGACGAAAACGGAGTGAAGTCTCCGAACGTAACACTACTTTATCAATAAGCGTTGTAGAAGTCTTTAACAAGCTTAACATGTTAGACGCTACCAAGGGTCCAAACAATGATACAATCAAATTGCAATCCAAATGGAACTTGAATAGTATAGAATGCCTATACGCTGCAATATACTTTTCTTTTAACGTCGTATTTTTTTAAGGAGATTTCAAGGGTAAGATATCTGCTGGTCGAAATGGCTTCTGCTGGTTGAAATCTCCTTAAAAACTAAGACATTGGAAAAAAAATGTATGGCAACGAATGGATCACTCTAAACCAATCAAGTTGCATGTAAAATATTTGTTGTATTATCGAATATAAAAATATATAAAATGTCTATATAAAAATCTCGAGACTTGATGACGTTACTGTAATACATTGGTTACAATTAAAAAAAAATGACTATAAGTCTCTACAAACTGTAACTTTCTACTTTTACGTTGATATTGAACAGTCCTGCAGACATAAAAAATTCGATCCTATCTAAAAGCATTGAGTGAACAACCCGTGGCGCTGAGTAATGTTTCAATATACATTGTACAAGCATCTGACTCTGAGTGAATAAAAGGTTGGTATCATAATTTGAAAGAACAAATAAATACATACATCTAACGAATAGGTTCGCATTACAGTCCGAAGACATTCCTTGAAATGACTCGACACAAGAGTATCGATATCAATCGTATATGCATCGAATGTATCGAAACACGTCTCTCAATCAGTGGCGTGGGTGATTTTAACTGTAGCGAATCCAGCAGCTCTTGCTTGCAGTCAATTACAACACCGAGTTACCATTCGGACAGACGGTACTTGATTTTATTCTGATCATTACGTCACTCGGATCGCAATAAAGTATCGATCGATGGAACGGAGCGCCGGTCGGGCTGTTCGTCGGTTCGAGGTTTTAAAGTGTTAGTGAAAAGAATGGATTTTGAAGCAAGAAGCATCGGGAGAGAACATCAAAGCACCAGATATCACGGTGGAGCCTTTCATGGCTGCCATTATCGCGTTACTTCCGCGTGGCCGAACGTCATTTGCCTCACACTCCCGTGATGATTTGAGGGCAACCGAGCCACCGACCCAACCCCTCGTGGGTTGTTGGGGCCATTATGTTACTACATAGCGGCGGATCTGCATTTGAGTCGAATGTACCAATGCAGATTCCAGACGGCCGATGGAAACGACCAAACGACCGTGCCAAATATTCATTAACTTTCCTATAGTTATACTTTCAGCTATTGATCTACATGCTCCGAAATACGCATTGGAGCTGACCTTTACCAGGGATTCAATATGATATATGTACTTTCGAATGGAAATCCATCGTACGGAGAAGAAAGTTGGTGAATAGAGAATTTAAGGAAAGCCTTCTCAATGCCTGTAATAACTTTTCAGTTTGATTTATTTTTAATTTTTCAAACGTAAACGTAAAGGTGTGTTCAAATATTGTTACAGAAATTTAAAGATAACTGCAGGCAGATGAATATCTTGTTCAATAAATAAGGAAAAATGTGGTTGACGAGAGTTTATAAATCTAACACAATCTATTCAAAAGAGATTCACATAACGTTGACCAGAAAATCAATTTTCATGATAATATTATTTATTCAGGAATAGAAAGCTTGAAAAAGTGCAATAAATTCGAAAAGCGTCTCCTATCAAAAGCATAAACACTCCTCTATTTTACGAAGTAAATAAAATTTACAGCGAGCGCCACGATCGAACCAGGAGCTCCTCGTTCTGGAGCGAAATCCACTAAGAACGATTTCCATCGCGAACGTCGCATCACGCCTCTATTTACCGTGGAGCGTAGCGATAAAAACAATTCGCGAACGTCACCGGCAGCAAGACCTCAAAGAACGCTCCATCACGAAGTGCACTCTCTTGATGACAACGCTCCTCGCGTATCCGCGCGGCGCGGTGTAACGCGGCTGGTCCCGGAGGCGGAAAATCATTTCCTCGCGACGCGTGATTCGCGGTCCCATGGAGATTTCTGTGGAAGAAAGCCGTCGGTCGAAGATCTCACGGTCGATTATCTTTACACGCGACATTACCGAACCATTAGGAGCATCGTCGGAGTCGTTGCCGTCAGCCACCGCCGATGACGGTTCCGCTACGCCTCTGACGTCACGGCAGCTTCGAATTCGAGCGTGGGCGGGCACGACGAAATGGCTCGTCTCCCTTCGTCTAAGAGCGTCTCCGCTACTCTCCTCAATCCTGGCCCGCGTCCTCCGCCACCTCCAACGACCACCGCCTCTCGCCTCCTGCATTAAGCACTTCGCAACGACAATTTGCGATACATTTGCAACAGCCCGCGACTTGGCGTTCCATCCTCCTCCGCGGAAAATTTCTGAAAAGCGACCGTAGTACCTGATGTCTCTACCATGGATGAGAGAGAGGCGAGAGGGAGATAGAGACCAACGTTTCACCGCGAGTTTCCGTTCGAACGACTCCACGGATGGCTAGAAGTCGAGATTTTGATGCGACATTTTACAGCTTCATGGCTCTTTAATCGCAGGGTTACGATAGCCTTTGGGCATGTCTCGTTGGCTTAAGTAAATTGTATCGGACTTTGGTTAGTCGTGGGATTTATGGAAGCTGTCATTTGTTTGGCATTTAACTCATTGTATAGTACGAAGCATAATAAAACGTTTTTGTTTATATGTACGTATTTAGGTGTACGTAAAAATTAAAGATTTTTTTATTTTGTGACGCCATTAATGCCAACAAACGCTATTAATAACACTATTATGCTTCAACACTAAACCTTCCACGACCTGTGAAATGACCATTTTCAAGCTTTTGTGTGCAGTTCTTATTTACAATTGTTTCATGTATTAACCAATTTAGTACCAAGTGAAATATTTTTACATCTAACTGAAAAAGGTATCTTTTAAGACCAATCATTTGTAGAAACAGGTATAAATAAAATGTCGTTAAGTTTAATGTTAATCATTCTGTTTCAAACAAGGATCGAAGACATTCTTAGTGCAAAGCAACCGACACGGCGAGGTGTTAAAATGATTTCTGAAAATATTAAAGATCCATCCAATGTATTAATATGTAACAAAGCCATTTTAAGGTCTGGGTTGTTAAGGAACTTTATCAGAGGTTCAATTACAGAACTCGTTTCCAGTGCACCGAACCGTGAACCCACGAAAGCGGTAATTTAAGCAACGAATGCGTCCATGGCTCGTTAATTAGGATCGTAACTTTCAAAGTAATCTGGAATCACATTTCACGGTGTACCGATGTGCCGCGCACGAAGTCGATTCATCAGCGAGGTCAACGGTTGTCATGGGGATGCGACCCGCCCCCTTAAAACGGCTTGCAACCCCCATGCAAACTGTTCATGGAGTCTCGAAAATCCTCCTCGACTTATAAAATCAGTAAAGTCCAATTTACACGAAGAATTTTCACGCTGAAGATTTGAAATAACGACAGGTAGAATTTTTATGGTGAACTTTTATGGTGAATTGTATTTAATTTAACTCTATATACTTGAATTATGATCTGCTAAGTAGAGTGCGGATTTGTATGAAAATTCACATTTTTACAGATTCGAATAAAGAATTGAAATTTAAATAAAAGTATATCTTATCTTCTAAACAGTGTTTTATGTATTTTATTCTTAATATTTTACATACTTTTGCATTCCCCACAATCTCGCATTCTGTAGCGAATATTTTCAACATATTTTCGAACATTTTTAAAAATTCAGGTGAGTATTGAATGTATTAACTGAGTATCAACTTCACGATTCGGGTGTCCAATGAAAACACTACGAATCTATGATATCAACAGTATTATGAATCTGGTATGCCACTTGTTACGTAATAATATCGAAACACTTTTTCAGTCTTTGCAAGACATAGAAAAGAATAATGAGTATGAAAGTAGGATTTATAGATGAATTATTGTACATGTGAAAGAATCAAACACAAGACTAATAAAATAAATCACAAGAAGAATAATTAAGTATTGAAAGTTCGAACCGAGTATCAACTTTTCAATTAGAAAAAGTCTACGTGACCATGATATGAACAATATAAGTCTGTTATTTTATCTGTTGTGTAATAATGTCGGATGTTCTAGCTGGGTTCGCCACGGAGCTTTTCAAACGCAACAGAGATACTTCACATTGAACGGGTAAAGAGGCAGATGAAGGGCGAGTGCATCGTTGCAGAGAAAGGAAAACACCCCATTTGCTGGTGTGGGATTACAGAACGCAAAAAGTGGCGTTTGCAAACGTCGGGACGCAAAGAGGCGGCGACCGTCAGCGCCGGTTCAGAGGTTAAAAATGCGGCCTTCCTCGACAAAAGGGCGCCTCCGTGAAACGCGAGAGTCTCTTTAACGTGCTGCCTCCACGCGCGTGTTTGTGCGCGTATATCGCGGGGCGGCAAGGTTTGAAAAGAATTGCTTGATACTAAACAACAATTAAGTAGGAGTGCCGGGGATACCTTTCGCGGAGTCAAGCCGTGGGAGAGCTGCTGCGGACGCGACGTGGAAAAGCCAGTCGAATTTCACCCTGACTTCGATGTGTCAGATAATTCGCGCTCACGCAGAACAAAGTAAACGTTTATTTGTAAGTTAACCGTTATGTACACAAATCAAGAGGGCACTATTTTATTTTTTTACAAGTCTCGAGGCAATATTCGTGAATTTTTTATAGCCAAAGTAATTGATACAAACTCTTGAAATTTGGTACGTTCACTTATACATGTATGTAAAGGATTATGTGTACAAATTAAGGGGCTGATTGTTTAATTTTTTATCAGTTTATATACAATTTTCATGATATTGTCTGTCAATCTTTCTGTTTAAACTGGAGTTACAGATAATTAATAGTTACATTCGATTGAGTATTGTTACCAAAGAATTAAATGTTGTAGAAACGATTTTTTAAATTTGTCTAAGGACAAAAAAGTGTTACATGATTATTATGAGACTTCATTTCTTAAGTAAGGATCGGTACCAAATACGGAGATAATCATTTTGTGCGACTAAGAGGCAACGATTAGCATCACGAACAGGTTACGATTGTCCTGCAATTACAGACGTTTAACGAAACGTATGGTTTTCGAGGGGATCGATGATCCCTCGCGAAAGAGTTATTAAATCTGAACGATTGGCTTCAACGTACACCCCGATTTCCACATACCGCGGCTTCTAATTACCTCGATAATTCATCATCCACTCGACGCAAAATTAGTCTCGCGTGCTTCCGTATCGCGGATACCTTTATCCACCTGTTATCGGACGGAAGAAGTTCCAGTAATATAAATCTGTCCTACTATATTTTGTCAACTATACAGGGTGTGTTTGGTAAACGGTCAGCCAATGAAGCTCTTCTAAGAGAAAATCGAAAATCGAGCTCAGTAAAACATACTGAAAGTTTCAAAACATTTCATAGCACAGTTTCTTTATAAACATTTCTTGAATACATCTCTCTTAGAAGTAGCTTTACAGTGGTCTGTCTCCTTAAGTAGCAAACACTTCTTATCAAGAGACATCGAACTTCTCGGCTTCCCACAAACGGAAACATGTTCCTTCTTTGTAATTCAGTGCCATCGAGCCACAGGTGTAAAGAATCCCTGCTGCGTGCTGTCGGCTATCCGGCTACCTACCATTCCACCGGTGAGGTCCGCCTAAGGCTTCGCATTCATCATCGTGGACCACCTCCTGTGACACTAGTCGCCTCGAGATTAACGCTAGATCAGATGCAGCTATGCTTCTCCAAACGGCGAACAAAGGCTAACAAAAATCGAATCGGTGCATGTATATTTCACACGGAAGAAAATTACTTATACGTCATATCTCTGGACGACAAACTTGTATCGATGTTGGATGGAGAAGAATATCTTGAATTAATCACAGACGAAAGACTGAAAGTATCATCTTGATTAAAAAAGACTTTGATCCATCTAAAAAGTCATGTTGATGACATTGTGAGATCAGCTTTTGCTTGTTTGAATATTCAATAAATCATAATGAAACTTTAAAAACAATTAGTCGTACAGTTTCTTCATAAAGAATGTCTGAAGAGTTCGTTTAATCCTTGTTGTGTTGTTTTTCGTACCTTCATAAGTGACTTTTTCCAAAATTTGCTTTAGTCTTCATTTGCTTCCTAGAGTTACCAGCTATTACCACTGCAAAGTCATCTGAAAATAAGAATTTTGAAACTGATCCCCCCGTCATCCATATATGACAGCGATAAACGTGTTAAGAAGAAAAGAAAGTTCTTTCTAAAGTTAGAAAGAAAAAACTATATTACGATAGGAATATCAATGTTGTCGATGCTCGATGAGCTTTTCTCGGAGGCACTTGTCTCAAGCAGCGTGTCTAATAGCGTTTAATAACACCGCAGGTTCGCCTAAAAACCGGTCGGCGACATCGGAACGGACCGTAGGCAGAGATTGATGCCGGACAACGTTGTTAATTCTTCGTTTTGCACGGTGGTATCGTGTACCATCCCGTGTACTTACATATACGCGTTATCTCTAATATGCATAAATAAGATTGATGGGCCCCACGTGCACGCCGGAATTTCGATGGGACTTCCGCGCAGACGGTGCCGCGTCCTTCGGTTCCGAAGGGTGCCGGGAGCCAGTGGCGGTGCCGTGAGGTGGAAATTAATCCTTCTTCCAGGATTTTTCATTGTCGTCACCGACCGTTTCGTTCGAGAACCCAATAATTACGAGCCCTCGATCGGCTCGACCTCGCTGGCGAGACGACAGGCGTTACGTTCTTTACTCTTTGTTCGTTTTTCCTTCTATTTCGCGTCGCGGGCCCGCGTTACGATACTCAGTATCAGGAACGGATCTATCGAAGCTTCAATCCCGATATTGAAAATCCTAAGAATTCCTTATCCTTTAATTATTCAATTTAACTACTGTGAATACTGTCAAAGGGGCTTGCAACTGGGCATGGGCAACTCAAAGGGAACGGGAATTGTTGTTGATCACGATTAACCCATTCACTGGCAACTACGAGATGTCATATTGATTGCGATTACTCAAGGGATAAGGTTATAGCCTTTTATGTCACGAATTATTGCAAAAGAAGATTGTAAATTTTCTTTTTAAAACAATAAATTTAATATCACTTTTTGTTATCAAAATGATAATCTAGATTAGAAGCCAACACTCTAGAATCATTGATATCGTGTTGTCGGGTGCGATAACTCAGGTTAAGATGCGTTCCGCGGGGTGCAGTACCACAAGGTGACCGTTCTTCATAAGAGTAAAAAGATGGTAAACACTCGCGTAACTGCGCTGCGTTAAAGTGCATTGGCTACCTGGCGTGAAGGGATACCGTGTGTTGGAACTGGTATTAAACACGAATAACCTAGATTACACATCTGTATTAACCCTTTACGCTTGAGAGATGACTCTCCGTCACCACTAGGTTTCACGCAGTAAATCATCCAGCAATAACGTTTGTGTAAGTTTAACTTCTGTTACAATGGATATCAGGATTTGACAGATGCTTGGTGTAAAATAAAAGATTAACACGGATTAATTATTGCACACAGTATATATCGAAGTAGTGGGATAAGCTTCTACAACATATGGTCGTGTACAGTAAGTTGATAATTATAAGCGCGATAGTCATCGATTCAAATTTTCTTTATATTTCATATAAACATTATCAATTTTTAACCAATATCGAAGTATTTCAATCGGTAATGAATTTTTCCATTATCGCAACATGTTTCTTTTTAAATTATGCAATAATTATCTAAAACTATGCTGCTCTAAAGTTTTGTTTAAAACTCTAATAAACCACATCATTTAGGCTCGGTATTTCTCGGTCAGGTTAAACTTCTCGTGTCGGCACTAAAAGGGTTAATTGTCATTTAATTAATAATGTTGCAACCTCGAATCTCGAAGGCGCGACAAACAAGCTCGTTAAGAGGGTCGAATAGGGTCCATTTCAATTATGTATCAGCCGTTTTCCTCTTAATCAGCCTTTGCGTCTCACGTTACAAATGAGAAATAGCCACCTAACGCCGAGGCTCGTTTTGAGTAAGCAATTCCAAGAACTGGTGGGGATGGCCACGCGTCTCTTACACTAGATTTACTGTGGATACTATTTAAACATATTGAAGAAGAATTATTTCCTTTTTTTTTTTATTCATATTCATACAATCATCATCAATCAATAATATAAAGTAATATCATGAAATCAATAATAATAAATAGACTGTGATTTGTATGCAAATAATGTAAATTCGTAGATGTATATAGATAGTCGATCTTAAATTTATATAATTAAATAAATAATTAAAAATATTTAAATTCATTACTTTAACTTACTTTCATTTTTACTCAACTAAAAATGGTAAAAATGAAAATATGTATACTCACGAGAAAAAATGTGACCTCTATAACTTTGAAAGTATTAACCTTGAGAACAACAAAATTCGTTTTGCATCGTACTTTCTTATAGTAATTTTGCAAATTATGCCATTGAACAGTTTTCTGTACCTTGAACGGTAATAAAATTATTCAGATGGACCACCGTGTTCATCGTTTCGCGTGTAACGAACAATTTTATGGGAAAAATTGATCACTGTTATTAAAGAAAAATTGATGTAATTTATATTCATGTATTAAGACATTGTGTCCTCCGTCGCAAACAAAATACATATACAGGGTGGGGCAATATATGTAATATATACTCGACGATTCATTGAATCGTTGATTTTGAGATCCTCTATCATGATACGGAATCATCGTTGTAACGTAAAATTTTACACTAAATATGTTAACAAATGGTACTCTAAACTTAAAGAATAGTTGATAATAACACAGAGTCTAATCTTTGATAGAATAACGCGGTTCATACCTAAAAACGATAAAAGTTGTCTAACACTGATTTAAATATTCTTTTTTCCAGGGTCATTTTTTAATGAAATTTTCAAGATTGTCAATGTTTCTTTCAAATATTATAATTTGTTAAGTCTTTACGTAATAGCCACTGTTAAGATGATATCAAAGAGATACTACATATAATAAATTTCACAAGAATCTATATATAAATTTTAATGACACGTACTTGCGTCATCCGAAGCCAAAGTCTCGATATATTCGTATTCCTTTTATTTTTACTCAATTCCACTTTTAGTTGGCTACTATTACGAACATTGACATACTAGAGGGACCTGAAATTTCAGCCGATAACTTTCCATGACATACCTTGTCAAGTCTGTAATTACCCGGAGTACACAATTCGTAAAGCGTTTCTGGAATTGTAGAGACTCTGAATGGAAAGTGGAACGGCCGTCTGTTTTCCAAAAATACGTGCGAGGTAGCAGGTGCTCCGAGTCATGCGGTCGCCGTTGTAAAATTGTTAACGACGAGACAGGAACGCATCAGCCATGTGTCACACGAGGTACCTTTAATATTTACGCTAGCCTCACGGCAATCAAAGTGTGCTCAAAAGCGGTGTACGAAGTTGCTACGTCCCTGGGGCGAGATTCCGATTGCAAAGGCACGAATTAATCTTTAAGTGACGCGCAACATGAAGTAGCTGCGATTGAAAACGCGCCGTCGGTAATAAACACCAGAGGCGGATGTACCGTGAAGCTAATGAAACCTCGGCTTCGGCTCTTCGCGCTAAAGGGACCCCTAAGTACTTCTTATTTGTTCATTTCTTTATTCGACTATTATTTCAAAGGATGTAAGAAATGTCTCTTCTACCCTAATTCTATGCAGGTTCAAGTGTCTGCAAGATTAGCGCTAATGAAGTGCCTGATTGAATATACAGAAGGGGAATTTTTTGGTGAATAATTTGATGTTATTCCCAGGTTCCTTTTGTTGGCAATTTTTCTTTATTCTCGTTTAACTTCCTTAAACCTTATCTTGATTTTCATTGGAGCGAATCTACAACCTAATACAACCTAATACAATTACACCGCGCATACAATTACAATTACGTTACCCTGCAGTCGTGGGACCAGGCGCGCGTCGTCCTCTCCTGCGGAATCGTCGAGATCCATACGCACACGAACCGCGTCGAATCGCGAAAGAATCGAACTCCCGTCGCGGTATCGCTCGAGGAAAAATGGTCTTTTAGACGGGGATAAAGAAAGAAAAAAAATATATATATAAAGGGAAAGAAGCTGGAACGACGGTAGACAGTCAGAACGCTCCTGCAGCGGGAGAACAAAAGAACGACGACTTTAGTTCCGCATGGACCTTTCACGACCGCCACGCCGCGCGGTGACGCTCGTTCCTCATCCTGTTCTCTTTCGTTCTCCCGTTTCGACTCCTCGAGTCTATCATCCCGCGTTTCCGCCGCGAGCCATACCGCACTGCCCGCAAAGAGATACGCCGATGATGATGATTAATCGTCCTACCTTTGTCTCGCGATAATGAGATTTTCGTTTGCGCAATGCATCCACCAGTGTGAGCCTTTCATTCTTTCATGGATTAACCGTTGTCCCTCTCTCCGTGCTAGGGAATTCACCAGGTACTCTCGCGACCACTGATCAGCAATCTGTCGATAAAGAGATATGGTCGAAGGGGAGACGTGAACGATGGTCATTTCGATCGACGTGAACAGCAACAAGCTTGACCAGTGAATCATAAAATATACGATATTGGGACGCAAGTTAGGAGTGAGGGGGTGTCGTGTAATCTGCATTAGGTGCTAAGACGTATTTAGCTTAATTGTTCAGGATTTTAGAGTGATTTTGAAATAAAGAGAGAGTGGAAACTATTCGTAGATAAACAGGCTAGAGGCAATCGAAGGCAAATTACGAAAGATGAGAAGTAAGGAAAAATTAGGGAAAACGAGGCATACATTTGGAGCAGAAGTTAAATTCGAGTCAGCCATACGAAGCTGAGGTAAAATTAAAGGTTCCTGTTAGCGACGCTACTGGACATAAGTTTTCTATCATCCAAAGATGAACAAATGCTAAAAGCGTTGTTGTGAAACGAATCTAAACTATTTTGTTTGCTTTTTTATTTCTAATAGTATTTTGTAATGTGAGAATTTCACGCACTGCTTTCAGAATTCCCATTTTCATAAATTAAGGTGTACAAGTTACCAACCTGTATAGATGATCAAGTACATCCTGAGGAATGATATTACGAAAAGTAACTGCTGCATGTTATCGATTAAGTAAATAATGATTTGTGCCTAATGATTTGTGAGAACTGGTCGGTCAACGAGAGTTTGAGATGTTCAACCGTTCAGACGAAGTGGATTCGACTATCAGCGATCAGACATCGCGCGAAACAAGTGAAAGGTTCCGTGGCTGTGACACGTGTACCTCGAAAAGGAGAAGTCGTTAGAGAAGCAAGCATGTGCATATACAGACACAATGGCGAACGTAGATGCGAGCGCAAGGGAGCGTGGAACATTTGACTACGGGCTGTCAGAGTGTCAGCCAAGCCCATCCTCTTTCACAACGTAGGAAATATTGTAATTGCCTGTGCCGAGTTTCCTCTGCGACATACGCGACCCGAACATTATCCGATTCGATTCCCAGAGGGTTCAGAAACCTCGTGCCCTTGACCGAAAATAACTTCATTACCCTGGCTTTGTTTAACCCTTAACTCCTCGAGTATCGCGTTATCCATAATTACCTTTGAGTAACATTTGAAATTATTTATGGGATTCCAATAGCAATGGTTGTTTATAAAAATTATCTTTATAAATTAATCTTTATAAAAAAAGAATCATTTTATCATCCGAGAGATTTCATAAAGATAAAATTTGCCCTGTACAACATGTTATTTGGTCGCATAGTTTAGAAGATAATGAACAATGAATGCGATTCACAGAGAAATGAATAATAGATCATCTTCGCCGTTAACATTCACATCTACATTACACCCAGTTAAATCCGTTCATGGGTTACGAAGGACCTAACTACATATTCGCATAAACACTACAGTAATTACTGCACCTACGCGAATAAAAATAGCATTCCACGCGGGTGAAACCGCGACGCTAGTTAGACTAATAAAATTTAACTTTAACTCCTCGCTCCATTGCAAACGGTGTATTTCGCGCAGAATGATTCCGAACAACAAACTCCTTAAGGTTCCTTACAAAAGCGTGCGTTTTACTCGTTCCCATAGACACGGGGCGCTCTTTGGCGAATCGCACGAATCGAGGAACGAATAAGAGAAAAAAAAAGGAAGATGGACGAAGAAAGAGAACGAGAAACACTGGAGAGAACTGGGAAGACACGAAGAACACGGAGTCCACTTGTAGAGGCATGTCGCTGGCCCGATTGTTCTCTTCTTCCCGGCCCTCTTCTAAAACGGGCTCGCGAAGTTAAGAGATTCACCAGCTTGGCGGGCGCGAGCAAAGCGATTCCTCGAGCCCGCCGATCGATTGTCCGATAATATCGGCCTCATTTGTCAACCGCGGCAAGCCGTTTAAATGCAAATAGAGCAAAGAGACCGGTATCGAGAACGACCGATACGGTAGGCCAGCAGCACGAACTCAGGTAATAATAAAATATCCATAAAAAATTATTTGGAAACTCCATGTCTTTAACATGGCGTCTTCGAGATGTTGATTAAAGGGATTTGACAGTGATGTAGTACATAGTTTGAAGAAGGTTATAATAAAAAGTACATAAAGTAATTTAGGCAGTATCTTTTAACATGGTGTCTCAAAAATGTGGACTAAAAATACTACCAATAGAAATGTCATGAAAGTTTCAAGAAATTAATGATAAAAAAAAGTAATTTGAAAACTCCATTTTCTTCACGTGACGTCTTCAAGATGTTGATTAAAGATACTATAGTAATAATAAAACATTTATAAAGTAATTTCAAGACTCCGTTTGTTAACTTGGCATCTCTGAAGTGGTAAATAAAGATACCACTAATTCAAATGTCATTGATAGTTTAACCATTTGTTATGTAAAAGTTCGTTGAAAAAATGTTTTTTCCAACACATAAATTTGTATTCAATCAAATGTAAATAGTTAATTGTATTTAATTAAATCTAAAACCTAAACATCGTCCTTTGAAATATCTGAAACACAATAACTGCCGTATAATAATAACTCAGAAAGGGTTTAAATGGTCCTCGTTCAATTCTGTATATCGACGCCTACGGGCCTAATACCAAAATATTGGAGCTCTGCGTTGCTACTTTGGAACACAAAAGATCCATCCTGCCACTGAAGTCTTTTACCACAAATGTCAAGAAGCTGCCCACGAAGCCAATTACGTTGCTTCTCACGAAATCTAGACACCTGTTCCCTGTTCCGTCCGCTCTAGACGACCTGGAAATGGCGAACGGAGAAAGAGATTCAGTCATTGATGAATAACCCCCAATGAAAATAATAAATTATCGCCCCCAGAGGGGGTCCCCTCATCAAAGACGAGCCGACATTGTGCACGCCGTGCACATGGCTACTGTTAATTATATTGTGCCGGTGCTGCGAGTACCGCTGCGTGGAATATGATTATGGTTATTATTCGACGATTCAAACTCAGTTATTCCACGAACAACGCGTCTGATCAGCTAGACGTATCGCATTGCACAAATATCTAGGAACTTACATAGGAGTCAATTTAGGAGAGGCATCCAGTGAGTCACAAAAGTATTCTTCCTCGACGATTGATTGCATTCTTATATTGCATATTTTTAGTACTTAATGGAATCATTATCTATAAGTACCTGTACTGTCTAGTATGGGTTAAGTGTTAGTTTATGCGGATTGATTTAGGCAATATTTGTAAATAGTCGATTTCACATTTATTTTGGTAATCTTTCTATACAATCACATGAAAGAACAACACGTTAATGTTTCTCTCGTAAAGATTCAGATAAAACATTGAGATTTCAATGGAAGTATGCCCTATCTTTTAAACAGCGTAACATATATAAATTACACAATTGATGGATAAAGAGCTTGTGGTGATCCTCGAAGCTCAACCGTGATAATTGATCGTGTCAGTTAAAAGGAAAAGGAAAAAACAAACGATAATCCGATATCTGAGGTAGAAAAATTCGAAAGCGTGACTCGCTTGTTCTTGTCACCAGTCGATTGTCTTCAACACCTCCCATTGGCTCCGCCCCCTCGACTCATTGTTTCACTCTATTCTGGAAACAGGGATCCTAGAGAAGGTCGATGGCTATGCAGATTTCGACCTGCGAGCGTTACGAATTTCAGGATTCGTTTCATCCTTCGTTACTGTCGCTGTTGTCGTTTCTAGAAGCGTGAGAAGTATTGACAATTGCAGTTCAGGTTGAATACTTTTCTCCCAGGCACTGTTGTAGACCAGTGTAAAACTGTGAAGCAATATTTTTTAGAGGTGTCATCCTGTTTTGTCCCTAGAATTGCATAATTGAAAAGGAAGAGGGGGAGTTCAACAATAGAGATACAATTTTGATACAAAATTGATTACAGTGAATGATCACGTATGACAGGTCGACGAATTTGTCTATACAAATATTATTTTATTAATAAATAGTACATGAATTCGACACACCCTTGAAATCTCAGGACAAAGTCCTAACACCGGATAGAAAAATTAAATACGCTATACATTCTAATTTCTTTATCTATTTAAGAATCTATCAACTCTTAGTCTCCTGCAATCTTCCTGTACCTTTCCATTGCAATCACTGTCATTCGGACTCCCGTCAATCGCACAATCCACAATGGATCACCTTGTGTAAATATCACCTCGCATTTATATTATTTAATTCGTAGCCATTGACTCGACGTCGTTTCTTTATCGGCACGACGGAATTTCGAAATCGATCCAGATAAATTGTCACTGCCAGAATTTTTTTACCAATTTGCACCGCGAAGGGAATGAAATCCAGAGAAGTCTTGCGTAACTGTCTTCGGGCGTAACACGCACACGTTTGTCTCTCGCCGCTTCGCAAAACGTCAACACGAGTTCCACTTTTAAAACTCGACCGAACGGAATCGCTTTCCACTTCATACTTTTCTCGTGGGTCGACGATTTGTTTCGAGACATGCGTCAGGAACTCGATGGTTTCCAAACTTTCTGGAAGGGTTTGCTGTAAAATAGAAAAAGAAAATTTATTCGCCCAAAATAACATTGATCAACATTGATGCATTTTAAAGTTAAAGCATTTCAACATCGAAACATTGCAGCTGGGAAGAATTTTAGCATTGAAACAATTCAGGATTAAAACACTCTAAACTTGAAGCATTTTAACATTGAAACATTTCTGGATTTTAATATTTTAGCATACAAACAATTTGGAATGGAAGCATTTTAGCAATAAAACAATTCAGGATTAAAGCATTTCAAAGTCGAGGCATTTGAAAACAACCTTTTCCATGAAAAAGCGATTTTTGACTTTAGATGCGCGCAATTTTTCTAAAAGTCAATATTTTTCCGACAGCTACGATCGAATACTAGTTATAACATTATTTTAAAGAAATCTTTAGGAATTTACAATTCCAGATGATCCAGCTTTGTCTATCATTGTTCACTGCTAACCATGTTTTTTTTGGAGATTCTCAAATACGTCGCTCGTATCTCTAAGAATTTTAAGTATTTTTAAATGAAAATTTGTGTGCTACATCTTCAAGCATATATCTTTCGAACAGAGAAACACTGATTATAAAATATATCAACCGAGCACAGAAGAAAAATCACGAACACGTATCTTTTTTCGACCTCCCGAGTAACTCTAACTGCTTAAACAATAAAAAGCACTCTTCAGTCAAATTTTTGCGATCGGTCCATTTTTCTCCTTACCGTACGTGCCAAAGACGCGTGGAGTACAATGAGCGGAAAAGATGACGTCGAGGGGGCAGAAGGGAACGAAAAGGAATAGGAACTGGCAACGGCGGCGGCTCGATTGATTGTACTGCAAGAAGTGAGGGACTTGGCTTCCCAGCGATGGTACGGGTAGACAGATGGATGCACGGTTACGTGCTACAGGTGCTGGTCACAGTCGTCCTCTTTCCTGATCCCGCAGGAACGCGATATCCTCGTGCTGCTCCTATCTGGTACCGCCAAAGCAGGGGAAAGGGACGTCACCGCTTTTTCTACGTCCCACATTCCGGCCACGTCGGGCATCGCCGAGGATTTTGCTTTCCGTCACTCTTTCGTGCTCCTTTGATCGACATGTCGATACGCGCTCGTATCGCTTCTTGGCGTCCAAAACACATCTCCATCGAACCTCGTAGGAGGTGAGATTGCCAATTTCGCGACTCTTTCCTCGATCCTGCTTTTCCTGCATTTTATTAACGTGTCGAGTGTCGAGTCGCCAGAAATGTGAAAATTGTAATGTAAAAATTATTAACTACTTACGAAAAAATACAGGCAATGGATGACCGTTCTATTACAAATTACAAAAGTAATGGGCAATGGAAGAGCAGTTCATTAGAAATTGAAGAAGTAGTGGATAATAGATGACCGTTCCATTACACGTTACAAAAGTAATGGATATGGATAAACGAAAGAAAATACGTGACAATCTTGAAGTAGATCTTCAATCACAAGGAGACCCAAGATTGTCCTCGATTCTTCATTTCTCGCCAATATTAAACAGAATTATACAATAGAATTAAATCGTTCATTCGCTTACATAACAAGCTACTCACGAAACAAAAGTATAAAATCTGAAGGTGAAACTTCGCGAACTATGTATGTATATGTATACCTCAAACTACTCCCAGCATCTTTTCCTTTCTCCTAAACAAGACCCTGCTTCTAATCCCCACACAAGAATCTAAAGACCAAACGACACGCACATCCCGCGACCCAAAACACTCCTCGACTCGTCTTCCCTGAACCCTCTAAGAATCCTCTAGATTCCAAAACACAAGGAAAGAATAGCCAATGTCACAGGAAGAGATCGTCACAGCACTCGCAGCGAGCCGTCGCAACAGGGGGTGAAGTTCAGACGCTGCGTCCTCGCGGACACCGAGATGAATTGCGGAACGAAACCCCCGTGAGCGTGGTGCAGCGGGTTCAAAGTAGGACAGAAACTGCAGAAAGTGAAAGAAGACGTGGCTGCGGGAGAACGGAAAAGAGGGAGAGGATCAGAACGAGATATAAAGGTATTCAGGGTGGCGAAGGTAGCGGCGGCGGCCACATCAAAGCGTCCACCGACTGCCGGGCTTTGGCTCGGACTTTCCGCGCGTGTTCCCGCGTGCGTGCGTCCTCGTGTTGCTCGTCTGTATGTATACGTGTGCATGCATCCATGCACGCGCTCGGGATCTCTCTCGTCGTGAGAGATCGAGCCACAGGGCTTCGACGAAGCTTCGATTCCGGTCGAACCGGTGCGGTGCGTGCGATTCCGTGCTCCTGTACCCGCGGAGCGTATGTCCTCCACACGCGCGGGCGCATTCGTCGTCGTTGCACCGCTACATGGAAAGGATAATGTCGCAGCATCCTTCCGAACACCGTCGAACGACCGTGTCGCCGCGCCACCATTCCGGGGGAACGTCCCTCTTGTTTTTTCCTCCAGCTCTTAGACCAGAGAGAAGACCGAGAGAAGTCTCACGACTTATCCTCAGCCTGGACGTCCGGGAAGGACCGCTTCCAGGTGAAACATAATGAATCCGAACCGTGGTATTCTTGGTATTCTCATCGCCGTTCCGCATCCACGGTGCTCTTATCGTGCACCCACCGCTGCGAGACCCGAAACTCGCGGCCGTCGCTGCTGAACATCGAACATTATCTCTTCGAGGAATACGAAGATTTATGCTCATCTGGAAACTTTGAAAAAATTACTAGAGCTTTATCAAAATATGCTTATTGCGATAGACAAACGTTTGGAAAGCAAGAGTCTAGGATTTCTCTTGAAAAAATTCTTAAAGATATATGTGTCTTGAGTACTCTTTGATAGGCATACCCCCTTAAGGTAGTTTTTCCATGGATTTGTTTCATAAAGAATTTTAATAAAACTTCACCTGACTGTTTGTTGATTAAACATGAATCATACGAGCCATTTCGACGATATCAAGATTTTGTAATTTGAACACAGACTCTTATGGAACGTACAGATTTTCGCGTGAATTTTTTCTATCTAAATCAAAATGCTATTTAGGAACTTGCTGAAAATTTCATATGTTATGAACCATTAAAAAAATTGCACTTGTACCAAATACTATAAAATTGAAAAAGTAATATTCACGTCCTATTTTACATTTATAGTACCGCTTTGAACAAAAATTCTTATTAAAATTTCACTCAACTTTAAATAATCATAACTCCGCGAAAAATTACCGTATGAGATAATTTTTTTTTTCATTTCAAAGCTTGAAGTCTCTACTTCGAACGGAATTTGTCATATTTTTATTTCCTCCTTCCCCCTTCTCGCCATCTCCTTTAAAATGAGGTGATGTTTTTTTTTTTAACTAGTTTACGCACTCTGACGCACTTCACGGAGTGCGATGAATTTTTCTCGCAGACTTTACAAAAATTGCCACGGAGTATAAACTTTTCCGCACAAGTTAAAAAAAAAGTGATGTTTATCACGTCTTTTGTTCCTGTTCCCAATTTTCGATGGTCGATTGATAACTTATAACCGGTGCTGCATATTTCGGCAGGCCAATTCGTCGATCGTCGACACTCGTCAAGGACTACGCGAGCCGTGTACACATCGAACCGCGGCTAATTTGAGTAACCCGAATTGAAAGGCACCGCTTGTCGCGGTACGCGTCAAAAAGATGACGGTTACCGAGCGCTGGGAAACCGTGACAATAGTAATTTGCCGTAATAACTCGTCCCCGTATAGAAACACTTCAAATAATTCCAACTGCGGCCGCGCGACTGTTGGCGAATCCTAGAATTTCTGTGGCGCTACGAGCACCGCGTCGCGGCGCCGTATTTTCTACTGCGGTGGCGATTAATGACAGGGCAAACACGAGAAATTGCCGTGGCTAGTACATTTATAATAAAATTCTGGTTCGAGCGTTTACACCGCGGCGTTTCGACGGTTCCAACCTTCCATGTAAATGTCAATCGCTGATCTGGGTTAAGTTGGCGTTTACGAAGAGTTGCGATGTTTCGTGTTCGTTTGTTATTCGAGATTTGGGCGAGATCAAGATTATTCCAAATTCTCGTCGAGATCTCGACAAAATGTTTCATTATATTGCCGATCGCCAACACATATGACGCCGTGACTGCTGCGCTGACAAACAATGTCACATAAAATTTTGTTAATATCATAAGCTGCTTCTGTAAAGTGTACAGTGTAAAGTGAGATTACATTCAGATTAACAGGGACAACACCGAGGAGCCGTGATTATGATCAATTTTCCGAAAAATTCATTCTTATAAATTATGTATTAACATTAATACATTTTTATTGCAAAATGTTAGTTAATTATCACGACAATTTGCGTTTTTAAACTACAGATCAAACTACAACATACGTATTTTCCGAAATTTTGTAACGGTCCCGTAGCTTTAATAATCGTCTAAATCTAAATTCATACAATTCTTGTTTCAAACTTCATCAAATCACATCAAACAACATCGGTTAGACTCAACACTTGTCACTCTGGTTCAACTTCTTGGGTCAACGCTAACAGAGTTAAACTCGCACCCATTAATGCTCTAAAACGTTTACTTGTAATAATCGCAGAATTAAAATACCCATGGGGGACTGGCCTATAAATCTCACTTAATCGATCAACGTCGGTGACACGCGGCAACGCGAGGGAAACAGTTTATAAATTTACCTGCGGAACAACGCGCCGTGACGCGCGCGCCTATCGTTAATTTACCGAAACGAGAAAGGATGGCCGCGAAGGAGAAGTGAAAAAAGGACCCGAACGAAGAGGGATAGAGATTGACGAAGAGGACGAGGAGGACGCCGATCCTGACCACCGCGCTGGGTTACTCCCGATCGTAAAGTAACCGAGGCGCAGAAACCCGACGAAACGTGCAATTGAAGCGTCGAGCGAGCGTGATTACCGTCATCAGCGAAGTTCAAATACCGGTGTAAACGCTTCGCACTTTCGACTCGCTTGGATATGCGATTGTGCGAGATCGTGAGCGGTTCTACACTTTGATCGGAGGGGGGGTGGGGTGGGCGGGGGGCGACCCGTATTACGAGGAATCGTTCGCAACGCCGTGTCAAGAGGGGAAAGAAGAGAAATTGAAATCGCTTCGAGTGTAAAATCATTTGCCACGTCGACCCGATAAACCTCGGACGATTGGGATTCCCGCATCGACGTAGATTTACCTAGAGCTTGGCCTTCGTTCACAAGAATTTGTTTATTATATAAAACGTACTTGTATCGTCTTGTAAGAATAATATCAATTTCGATGTTTTCGAGGATATCATCGAGGACCACCGCGGTTCCTGCAACTTCGGTGGTCTGTGATATCTTAACCCTAGCGCTGAGCGCAGCGAACACGATTTACCGCGCTGTCAAAATTCTAAATTCAAGATCGCATGTTAAACACGAGCGCGCGTTTTCGCTCTGCACGTGTTACTTTAACAAGGATAACGTAATGGATCCGTTAAGAGCGTGGCGATCAACTTAAACGCCGCACTAAATTACTCGGAGCTAATTTTTCAGTTACTCCGCCGCAATAGCGGCGCGATAAGTAATAACGGTAGGAGCGAAAAAGAACCGTTCATTTGCTAAATAGAAGGCATTATTGTTTTTCATTACTTTTTCTACCTTTTTCAATCGACATCCTTTGGGTAGTAATTTTGTACGCGAATCGGCAATTATGTAATCCGTGGATGGACAATTTGTTCGATTTCGATTATTAAGGCTTCGACCACCGAGCCATGTTCTTCTTGCAAATTGTCGAAGCAGGACTTGTGTCGTATTTAACAGAGTAACATTGAAACCGTGACATTTGCTGTCATAATTAAACTGAGAATGTTTATGCATCACAAATGTATCTGCAAATGAAATTATGAGGAAATGTATGGGAATGTGTATGTTCTACCGTTTAGAAGATAAGATATACATTGATTTTAAATTTCAGTTTTTTTTTTCTGTGTTTTAAGATGAATTGTATCTGTGAAGAAAAATCACAGTAAAACATATGTTAGAAGAACGTCCGATGCATAATATTATTCGAGAAATACGAAACCAACTATCCACCCTGAAGACCAGCTTATTCACAAAGGACATGAATTTCAGAAGAAATATAAACAAGAATTAACGAGACACTACAACTTTCTAAAATATACGTCTAGGTAGTATTCATAATTATCGTTATATGTAAGAATTAGTTATTTTAACCAAAAGTCTTTCCGCATTTATTTCGATTATATTATGACTCGCATATGTATGTATATAAATATTGATCATGTAAATCACAGTCACAGATGAGTTCTAGGTGTCGTGTGTTATAAATCGAGTTTCTAAGGCTGTTTTCGGGGTTCAACGGTAGAATGTTATTCAAAGGACCACTTTTAGTATAACTTTATCGAGATAACATTTTTTCAATCGACCAAAACGTGAGTCGTCCGTAAGGAGTTTAAAGTTGTATGATCTTCTATTGCGAATAAATGGTAAGTTTACTTTGGAAAAGCACAGAATTGATTTCTACACCTAATATTTTCGATCGACTAGCTTTCTGCGTTTCTCCACGATGGATCCTGGATGCGCGATCACAATTTGAAATACCGCCTCTGCCATCTGCCAGCGCGGTAACTAACTTCGCATTTCAGTCGTGCATCGTGGCGTCCTCTGAGGGTGTAGATCCGAAACGTTTCGATAGAGTCGATGGGAAAATTATTGACCTCGAAAGAACCCCATGCAGTTGAAGACTAGAATATGGAAGCTGGTGTTATCTCAACCCTTTCAAATGGGTGTTTTCTATTTTAATTCTATTCGTTTCTCTTTTAGAAATTAATTGTATTAAACTATTGGAATTGGCTATAAATCAAAAGCCATAGTCGGATGAGAAGGGATAATTTTCCCCAACGTAGATGATGTTCATTATTGTTAGCATATGTTCATTCGAGTCTCAATTGTAATTTAACTAAAGACAGATATATTCAAATGCAACAACAATAAGTGAAATTTCTTGGTTACCATACTTCATATGTATATATACATACATTATAATAACCGTCAGGTTGAGACTTATGTTGTGAGTATAGATTCATTGCAATGGAGATCAGATTGATCTCAAGATTCGAGCAATGAAACGAGCTTGACGTGAGATGTAATAAAATCCTAATAGAAGTATATAAATCGACTTTTAGCTATAATAACGTCAATTCTTTCCATATTGAAATATGTTTTTGCCGTGTTCAACATCGTGCTATAATTAGTTTTTATAAAAAACTGTTTCAAGACATTGAAACCTCGAAAATCTATGACTTACAATTTGGATAGGCAGTGTAGCAATCCAGTGGTCGAAAGAAGATCAATTGCTTAGCACAATTTACGGCTCTAAACGATCAGTCCGAGGTTTTCATTATTCAATTACGACCATCCACTTGCTTTCGTCGAAACGATTCACACGGAGGCACGCAATTAACGTCTGCAAGCTACTTAATAATATAACGGTCAATTTGTCACGATTAGCTGCCATAATGATACCTCGCGCGGATAATTTATTGTTAATTATTCTCCGTACGGTTGTAGGTATATATCCCGCGGCACGTCCATCAGGCGCCGACAACTAAATTGACAACTAATGGAAATATTGCACGCGCCCATAATCAGTGGAAAAATTATCTCGGCGGTCGCCGCGGCGTTAAAGCTTCGGGTGCACTTAAACTCCCTCTCCCTTCCTTGCGGCACATCGTATACACACAAACTCTGCCTGATATTATATAGTAATTAGGTTATCTCCGCGATCGTCGGTAGCAATTTGCTCCTGGGCGTTAATTGTAGTAAAATTTAGTGGCCACGGAATAGGGGAAAAATGTTGTTTTTAATAGGCACCCATCCATAAACGATCTCCTCTGTCTTAACCTACAAAATTATGGCTGCAACAAACTATGCCGATCGATCTTATCTCCTAACTAGTGCCGTTAATCATTTTAATTAATCTATCGATACATACACATACTGAGACTCACGAAATCGATCAGATACTTTTTTTTAATAATATTCCTTATAAAATCAAAGTGTACATCGTTAATTATAAGTTTTTGAATATGTAGGTATTATGATATATAATTTGATTTGTTAAATTGACGAAAAAAATAATTTAAACTTGCGTCTGACAACGGAAGATGGAATAAAAGTAAGTGAAATAAGAAATATGTTAATGATATCTTATAAACAAATCTATTGGTCTTTTTTCCTTATTTATTATATTTTTAATTGAAATATCACGTTATTATGGCTTCACTCACAAGGCATTTTTGTAGATACAAAAGGTACTGCGTCTTCCATTCTTTTCTACACAATTTTGTAGTTACCGAAATATATTCTTGAAAAGAAAAAGAAACTTTGTATTCGAAATCGAGAATCGTATTTTTCGTTGATCCAAGTCTGTATTTGGCATACAAATTTTGATCTTACACGAAAATTTTCGTTTCATTATCTCCCATCATTTTTTCCATCAGCACCTGAATAAGAAAACAATATTGCTCTAAGTTACACATATGTCCATTTATAATGAAACATTTATTTGGAAACTATCATTTAATTTCACGTTGAAATGTACCGTCCACGGGATTTTTAAGGCTCCGTGCAGCAACACGGTGCGTCATGACGTTCGAAAAAAGACAAAATTATGCAGAAACTGGCATTACAGGAGGTGCGCATAAAGTTCCATGAATTATCGCGTGGCACGGCGTGCCTCGAGTGTGCGGAACTTACGTGTTCGGGGAAGCAATGCTCCTGGTATGGCTGCAAGATGGGCTAGAGTTGCCGATCCAACCTATACTTACCGTCACTGAGATAATCTAGCGCTAGGTCTAACCCACTGTGTAATCCGAGAGCCGGCGCAGTCGTGTCGGGGACTCGTCGATCTCCTCTTCCTGCTCCATTCCTCTGAGCGTGTTTCTAGCGCGTACATTCGGCAAAAATTGCCAATGCTGTTTGAACGTTGACTGTCGAATTCGGTTGGTATCGACTATATCCTTCGTCCAGAGATGAAAGAAATTTTATTCGAATAAAGGATTACGAAGATTGACTTTGCTTAACGATTTATTCGTGATGTTTATTTCGTTGAACAGTTATTCAGATAAGCTTTGAACCATTCAACATGAAACAGAGAATACTTTTCTGATCAAACTGATCATTTTCATTGGTTTCATGCAATACCATAATTTTGTAACGAAGCAATAGTCTAATATTAGCTCTTTCTACTCTGCCCCATCTCGTTGCAAAATGTGCGAACAGGAATGGCATTACATAAAATAGCCCAATTTTGGAAACGTATCTTTTTTGGTATTATTAGACTTGATCATAAATCCTTTATAAAGGCTTTATATTTGAAGTGGTGTCGCTAACAAAATTCTTTAGACTTACGATGTCCCCTCATAAGGGACATCCGAGTCCAAAGGGTTAGTTATTAGTTAGACTGTGGATGTTTATGCATTTCTGGCATTTATGAGAATATACACAAATGCTAAGATATATAAAATATTAACAATAATATGCGTTATAAAGATAAAAGATTTTACAAGATAAAACGTACTTCCATTTTGATTTCAATTCTTTGTCTATATCTGTGATAATATAACTTTGCATAAACTCCACAGGCTAGTTATTAGTAACGGCACTTACGTCAGAACTAGATACGAGTCAAACATGACAATCGAGAAAAAATGAGCCGCACGTCGTAAGATTAATTGCATTCTGTAAATTGCATAAGATTTGTTCTTTTTGTTGCCTATGTTTAGAAACTTTCTCGTCAGTGTTCCATGTATCTGGTTCTGACTCAGGTTACTTTTGTTTGTTTGTCGGATTTATTGTCGGAGAATAGAAATAAGAAATTTAATACGAAAATTATTTAAAAATTTCATAAAAAAATTGATAAGAAATTCAACTGTTACATAGGGAGGACAGGGAAGAACAATAATTTGATAAATTATGAATAAGTGATATTTATTTAATCTTTCTGCATCCAATACATGAAGTATTATATATATATATAATCTTAGAAATCTAAAATATATGTTATATCTATATATATGTTTATATACATATAATTCAATCAAACTGAAGTCTACCCTTTTTAATTACTACAATTTTGTAAACTCGATATTTCATTCATGTTTGTGTCAGCCATACTCATACAATACTCGTACAGACTAATAACCTTCACAATTTTCCTCTTTTTCAAATAACAACTGACATAATCGTTGATAACATCAAAAAGATTGTTTTTCTTTTTTTTTGAGTCCTTGGACACAATAGTACGTGACTTGAGAATAAATAATCATTAATGCTTGAATAAGTTTATACTAGTATTTGAATATGCAAAAATCTACGTGCGAAGTGTGAAACAAGTTGCGCATAATAATACCATTTTTTCGTTTGGTTCGGTTCGTAGAGCATGCCTAATTTTCGATATCTAGACTGGACGACTCCTATATAACGTCATTAGTAAAGCGCCAGCTACGTAACGACTTGTTATTCTACTTTTTTCACGTGCATAAACATTTACTTCTTACACTGATTTCCATTCCTCTCTTACATATCCACTTGCCATTAGTTAGGTATATATACAGTAACAATGTTTACGTATTTAAGTTACATTATTACAGAAAACAAGTGAGAATGTCGATTTACAATTTGTCTACAATTTACTTTGTAGAAATGAACTCTTCATTTTGCATACATATTTTACATGATCTTGCTTTGCAAGAAATATAAAATAGAAACTACAGTAAATTATAACGTTACAGACAACAATTCTACTAATTCTTCTTTTTCATAAATATCATACATTTAACGTGATTAGGTACACAAGACGGACAATCGTATCCGTGTCGTTTAATTTTGTCGTTTTCGTTTATTATACTTGATCAATACTGGATCGATTTTGCATGTCCATCGTGGGACTCACATATATATTTTTATCATTAATGCGACTTTTACATTCTGAATTACCCAAAGTGGTTCTGCTATTCAAGAACATTATTTTTCCTTCTTTTTATTAGGTACGTTTTCTGTTCACTTTCCCTAAAGAGAATCACATAACTTCGTCACCGATATGTTAAAGAATAAATATCAATATAGACAGTCACTGTATGGAGTCTGACTGTATAAAGTCCATTCGGTGTGGCTACTTTAGGAACACCCTGTACATAGAGGCCTGACAGTGACCCGCACGGGGTCCGTAGTCCGTGGGTGGTGTGGTATCCTGTGGGTGAGGAGGCCTCAGCCAATGGGAATGGAACGTGGGTGGTTGTGTAGTGACCCGAGTTTTCTCCACGGCCTTACCTTTGCGTGGGTGTAGGTTCCACGGCTCGCAGGATACGCCATCTTTCAAAATGGTGGCCATGTCCTCCCACTCGACGACTCGCCGTTCTTTTCATCCGATATGGCCGTCGTTTCTCGAATTCGCAACGGTATAAAATCGCAAACGTGTACTAATAACTGGGAAATCTTTTCTTCGCGCGTTACGGTACGAATGTAATTCTCGTGGGACGAAACTGTTTCCAAGAAGCAGTATCGTATCAAGTTACGACACGCGCGCATACGCGTACCATACTTGCCACCAGCGACCGTTTATTACGACAAAACATAAAAAATTCCCGACCTATGAATGCAACCAAACGAGGAATATTGCTTCCAGGAAACGTGACATCGTTATTACGGCACCGTCGATTACCAATTTTTCTGTTATACCAAGGAGCGAAAATTACAATCGCGATGCATGCAAACGCGCGTGGTAATGGAGGTAGTATTCTACTGCGGTTACGAACGCGCATCATCGACCTTAAGGGATGTATTTATGAAGTAAATAAATTTTAAAAAGTGTCATTTTTGAATTATTACCTTTTACGCGGGCTATGGGTCGAAACAACCCAAACTCGCATTAACAGAACGAAATCGTTAACACTCAAATTTTTGTGTAGAGATTAAACTTGATCGGAGTGTATCTTTTCATTTAACAGGAATATTATAATTTGAAGTTATTCATATAATCGAGAATGATCAATGTAAACCTAATTATATAGTAAACAGAAATGTTCAAAGGTTCAAACCTCTATAGGATGTTTCTAAAGTAGAAACGGCGTTATACAGTCAGACTGCATATAGTGTCTGTCACTTAAAGTCCCACATCTACTGATTCAGAGATTGGAAGGTTTATACAACAACAACCATCAGTGAAATTTCTTGGCTATTTATGTTTGTGTATAGGTTGTGTATAGATACATTGTAATGACCATCAGGTTGAGACTTGGGTTGTGAGTATAGATTTATTGTAATGGAGATTAGACAACGCTAAGTGAAATTTCTTGGTTACCAAACTTCGTCAATTACAGTTGACCTACTTTTTTGTACGAAACATGAAAATCGTCCTAAATGATTGGCAATTGTATACCAATATATAGTTTAATGCTTCTGTGTATGATACGATACAAATATATTACACAAATTATAATAATCTTTAATAAATCAAACAAAATTTGTTATTTTAAATTTATATATATTTACGTTTGCTCTTAGGCCATTTAAACACACCTTGTAATAAGAATACAAGTTGTAATTCACGTTTCAGTCGTAATCTGAGCTAGATAATAAACGAGTTGTCAAAAGTGACATTTAATCATTTATATATCGTGATAACAAAGTTCCTTAAAGTTCATTGTTTCTGTCAATATTATGTATCAACGTGTTAAAATCGATGATCCACACTCCGTAGCCTCAGTGCAGAAATAAACTTGTGGTCAGTGGCACAATTAAAATTTAACATCTTCGAGCGAACGCGTATCAGAAAAGCCTGCTAATGTATTTATTACCCAGCACAGATTCTCCTTAATTGGAAATCAAACGTCAGATTATATCACAACCGGTCTTATTGAAGATACTGTAGATAAATAGTTTGTCAGCAGAGGATAGCGAATCGAGGGAATAACTGGATTGCGGTAATTAAATGAGATAATCGTGGATCAGTGTCGTTACGTGCCCGCCCTGTGGCAAAAGTATTTTCCCCGCTGTTGAAACTGGTTTCCAGGAATTTTTTCGGATTTTAATTGCACCTTCTACGTATCACAGGTAGGCATAGAAATAGGGTTCGGGATAGATTGACTCGCTATCTGATGCGATCATGATGTAACAGCAATCCGGTGCAGCGTATAACGGATGTCTCGAGATTAAATATCCGCCATTTCGAATTTACAACCCTAGTTCTCTTTTTTCTAGTGCTCGTCGTCGTATTTTTGGTCTCATTTCCGTTCTATTAACGTATTCGCGATCGGTGAAAATAGAAAAATTCTTGGTTAAATGTAATTGCTTATTGTGAATCTAACTATTTACAAATGCAATTAGTACCGGTTCTATGTACTTAGGTATTTACGTGGCATACTACGGAAATAATAAATAATTGGCGGATAGATGCGTTCGAGTTGGTAGGTGTCTAATGTTGCAGAGCTTTTTAATTATATATTACATAGAGTAATTTATAAATTACGCTGTTTTCTTCAGTTTTGTACTCCTTCGTTTTATGATCACGTTCCCAATATTAAAATGCAAAAATGCAAAGAACTACTCAATTTAGATAAAAGTTAGTACGCTGAAGTTTTAGAGGTTATCGATTACAAATCTGGACTAAAAATTCAGAAATAAAACTGGCGAATCCAATCTGGCGGAGCAGAATAACGTTCTGCAGAGCGAGTTATAGATAAATGCAAATATTTTTTTATTTGTGTTTATCATTTTACACGATGTCACTCTTTTATGCCGTTAGCTAGATTTGAAAAATCTTGACTCTATTCTTGAGTACTGGATGATGGGACACATGTACTAACATTTTTATCCAGGAATGTAATTAGAATTGCCAGTGTTGGCCGTAACTATCGGTGGAACGTCCTGTAGAACGCGGCTAACACTTCGGCGTTCCCAGGCAAGGTCCCCGGCGTGTCGGTTCCTTGGAAACAATTACGCCCCGTGGCTTATAATAACGAGCCGTTCTTCTGGAATCGTAGGTACATTTGTATACGTGCAGTACTCACACTAAGGCGGGTCATTTCTCGCGAACACACGCGCCCGCCGCACACTACGAAGACGGATAGCCTCGTAAATCTATTGGCAGAGCGCATTCTCTCGTTTTCGCATCCTCCGTTCTTTTTTTTCCCTCTTCCCTCTTGGTGCGCTCGAGAGGGAACCCCTCCGGGCCTCCTCGTTTCGAGATTTATCGCCTAACGTCAAAACGCCGAAGGCGTCCGATCCAAAATGGCTCGGAATAAAGTTGCTTCACCCCTGCACCGAATCTCCAACCATTCCTATACCGTGAGTAATTGGGGTATTCGAACTTGATGGAGCCCTTAAGGAAAGGTTAGAAATATGCTGACCAACTTTAATATTGTACATATAATTTTTAATTCTATGAGGCATTGTGATCGTAAATAACGATCATTTTATTATATTAGGTAGACTAGAAAGTAATCCTGTTTCTTTTACATTAAACGTGTACAAATTTTTAATAAAATTTCTGCTTTTAATTAATTATATAATCGCCCTCATTATCTACAGCCTTCTGCCATTTAGTGTGCAAATTTTCAATGCCAGATCGATAAAAATCAATGAGCTGTTGAGCAATGAGTTTAACAGTAATTAAACAATAAATAATTCAATTCTTTGAGGCTACCCTGTGTATACACAATGATACATATTATACATAACCCTCAACCAAATATACGAGTTACACTCCAGGATCCAGGTGCCATTTTGAACATATTCTATACTTCCCACAGAAGGCAAAAGCCAAGAGACTCGATGCTGAAATAACTAACCTTCTTCTCTTATAATAGTTTGCCTAAATCATCCTGATTATATACTTCAAGTCCTCGTACAACTTTAATCTCATGTGGTCTAAGGACATTTATTCGTGGATATCTTTTCGTCGATATGTCCATACAAAAGCAACAGAGGATATCGTCAGTCTGGAACAGCAGTTTTATATTCTGTTACGATAATGGCGACCCATAGGACTATTGTAAATGTCTCCTGGTCTTTTTAAAAAGAGAAAAAATTGTTAGGATCCCACAATTTCACTGGCGCACTCGTTCTCCGTCATAAGTAGCCTGTCAATCAACCGCACAGTTGCATGTCGCAAACGTTTTTCGCAAAATATTGGCTGTCACACTTAACCAACAATTCGATCCAAGAACGTCTCGAAAAAAATTACACGATCGATGGAAAAACGAAATAAATTCATCGGTGACGTAAATATTCGGTAACAGTTGTCCAGCAAGGGTGACTCAATATTTCTGGTAAACATTAAAGAGTTGGTGCGTTGACAGATTTGCTGCCTATGTGAGAAAATGTTTTTGGGAACTGTCTTTTGTCATTTTATGATTCTAAGCGTTATCTATAGTCTCGTCATTAATAATTACATTATTCATGTGAATATACGAAAGCATGTTTGAAAAGCGTGTCCGTTGTTTTCTTTTGGCACGATCAATATCGTACTATAATTAGTTTTTATGAAAAACAGCAAAATTTGTTGGCAAAATATATGGATAAATTGTAATGGCCATCAGATTAGGATTTTGGTTATCTAGGTTGAGAATGTAAAATGTTAAGAATTTAATGTAACAAAATTAAGATTGAATATAAAAGCACAGAATTAATTCCTGCATATACAATAAAAAATACTCTGCGCATTTATACTTGATTTAGTTTTCTTTACTGCAGGTTCGTCATAGTACGCGTGGGGTTGAAGAGCACAGCGCGCTACGTTTACAAGAGCATCATTTTCGACGTATCCCCCGCCATCTTGGAAGCCGCGGATATGTCCGCGTGTCGAAAGAAATCCATACACCACGCGCTGGAACTTTTCTTACGCGGGACCCGTAATAACCCAATAAATCAGAGCAGCCTGCCGGTGCAATTACGCGTCTCGTGGTTGAAACTCGGCGAACCCAACCCTTCTCGTAAATATTGCCCTCCGCAGCGGCGCAGTATCTTCTCTGGCCACGACCCTTTTTTTTCTCTCTTCTCTGGGTCTTTTTTCTCGCTGGTCTCACGACCCCGGCGCAACCGTAGGATCTTCGTGTACCCCGTGGTACGCCAGGGTTGTCGATGATGTCTGTTTTCTTCGTCCCGCATCCCGCTGAACCCCCTCGATCCCACCGTTTCCTCCATTTCGGTGCTTTCCTTTTGCGTGCGCCAGGATACGGGCCATATAGCGCAACCATGGGAACCAGGGGGCCAAAAGAGAGTCGGACTTTTGGGGGATTTAATTGCCATCGAGCGATCTGTTAATTCCCAAGTGTCAGCTCGTGGAAGCGGTCTGAGAAAGAGGCGCACGAAGGCATGCAACAAAACCGAAGCGACCCTTAAAAGGGGCTTTCTGTTTTGTTCAGTCAAAAAATAGGCAACATTTGCGATTTTTTCTCTTGTAAAATATTGGGATCGAAGAATTTTGATTTATCATGTTTTTTTCGTTGGTGTATCTACAATACACATGAATTTTTGTAAGTGGAAATCATAGAAACATTCTAATTTACAAACTGTTACTTTTAGTATCTTGCTTAAAAGGGGTTTCTGTTTCTGTTTCTGTTTCGACACTGGCAATCTTAGTGATTTCTTCTTCGACATTTGGCACAACATTGTTAAAATATGTATCTTTCAAACAATGCAAAAGAAATCGATTTGCAAACAATGTTTACAGTATTGTGAACGCTTAATCGAATTCCCCTCGACGTAGAAAAGCGAGCAACACGTCCAAGTGTAAATACTTTCTTCCGCTTGATGGATAGCGAAAATTTACGATGTAGAGCAAGACGTGTTGCGGCAGACTTGTATCTAGACGGAAAACGCAATAAATATCGCGGCTTTATCTGTTCAACCTGTTACCGCGCAAACTAAATGAAGATCGACAACGTTGGCGCTCGCGTCCCTACAGATGACGGTGCAACGTCAGTTAAGTGACCAAAATTACAGAGTCATTACATTGCATTGTGACATTTATTGCCTTCGGATAATACCGTGTCATTTAACTGCCAATAATACCGTGCATCTTCCGCGGCGTCTTAATACGTTAACTAACAATTTATCGCGCATCAACGTTCGTTGTCTTACGAATAAAAGGCACGTAATCGATGAAGTCGTTCCTGACTAGCCCATCATTTTCTACCAAATATATATGTTGGTGATTATGAAAGTGGTCTGAATCAAAATTCCTCCAAAATTGAATATTTCATTTATTTTGTATCGTGTCGATTTATTTTAATATATTGTCCAAGAATTTTTACAAAATAGTAGACTAGAAGACTATTAAATTTCCTTTGTGTTGCAATATCAGATCTATGTATATCAAAGGAAAATATAAATATAAACATATTGTAAACGTTTTGTACTTGCTCGTACTCTGCTCGTATTTTGTTTTTTTATTCTTAGTTCTTTTTGGTAATAAACGAAGGTTTGTGTCGATGTCCATTGCAATTCATCTATGCAAACTTTAATGGCCACGAAATTTTGCTTATTATTATACTCTTACTATTATTATAACTATCAAGTACATTTGTAATCTGTTAGACAAACAACAATAAGTAGAGTTTGTTGGCTAATGAACTTTGAACATATGGATATATTCTCATGGCCATCAGTTTGAGACTTAGGATATCTACATATATACATAAATTCATTGTTGAGTTCTTTTCATGGAGATTAAGTTGAAGATTTTGAAGATTGGTATTTGAATGCAGCAAAATGTCAAGTAGTTACTTCTACTTAAACTAGAATCATATATGTAAACTTAATTGAGATCATTGAATATGAAGGTTCAGAATTCATCTCTACGCCTCATACATCGTTGCCCCTAGTTAAATATGCAAACAAGGAGTGCGGTTTTCAATTTAATTTTTAAAATTAATCTTTTTTGTCTGCATTATAAATGTCTACAAATGACCGTGTTGCATTGTTCGATTAAACGGAATCGCTGAGAGCGCGAGAGTGCGTGTGCAGTGTCGATCAACTTAACTTTAAACTGCGCTGCGTACGTCTCGAATTTTGCGTGCGGCAAATAAAACGAGCGGCAGTCGACAACGAAATTATACGTATAGATGGCATTGATGTATGGCCGAGCGGGTTTTGATAGACCGGACGGCCCTCGCGGCCGAGTATAATCGCGCCGAAGAGCATCGTTTTCTCGCCGTCTTGGCCGAGTCCTCCATTTTGAGTTTGAGCTTGGTAACCTCGGTGCCACGCTCGCAAATGTGGCTGATTACTTGCACTGGCATCCTTATCCCGATAGATAAAAATAGAGATCCTCAAGAGTCACGAAATAACGTCAAGATCAGATTAGATTCATTTATTTTTCAGCAAAATCCGCGAAATTCAATTTGAAAAGCATACAGCCTTGCAATGTTTGTATGCTGAAGCTGGACATATTTTTTTAGGTGAATAAATATTGTTCACCTTCACTTCCTAAATAATTTTCATTTATCAACCGCAAATACATATTTATCTTTCGCACCTGAGGATGTTGACATTCAAAATTTTCGTACAAAAATTTGTTATCTAATCGCCAACTTATACAATTGGAAACTTTGAAAAATCAAGCGAGCAAGTCTTCACTGAATAAAAGAACATATTGAATGGTATGTGATAAATTGTTTCGGTAAATATGCTCGTTATCAGTGTTCCAAATGTCTCCAATTAGTTAACGATCTCCGCGTCGCAATAATTAGTGGTGCAACTGGATTGGACAATATTCGAGAGATTCGAGGCAAGGTAAGTTCAGTTGGCGTGTCCAACGCAGGTAACACTGGTAACGGGTAAGTCTGTGGAAGGAACCGCGGCCTCGGGATATAAATCTTCAGCTGACAGATGCGCCGCCCTCGACGTTCGCTATCGACCAACCAACCGACCAGAATTTCCGAGGGTAACGCCCTGAAAAACCAGACTCGCCTTGGATGCCCACTGCATTTGCATGTCACTTCGTGAGCGATTACACCCGCCCTAAAGCCGCTTCAGTAAGTACATTTGAGAAACGCGAGAATCCAATTCAATCTCTAGATCTTACTTCGCCCGACTTTCGACGTTTCAACCGATACCCAGCGTCCATTTTCAACGTAATTCGTGATTCCAGACCAGAGTTGGGCAAAATACAATCGAAAAAACCATCGATGTATTAGAGTAAACACGAAAAATTCAAATTTGCCGCGTTTAGACATATTGAAGCGTCTCTTCCCCCCTACATTCAGAAATAGCTTTTTTTTATAGTTTTTCTTTGTTCTTAGTGGAACATGAAGTTTTATTTTAGGGATAAACAAAAACGACTTCTATACAGGGTGTTCTTAATTTCAGTGTCAAAACTTTGGGAGCATGTAGGGCATCGATAAACTAAGAAAAAGACTCCTTCAGAGATTTGCTCGTTTTTGCTCCGTTTTAGAGAAAATAGTGAAAAAGGAACGAAAAAGTTTTCGTCTTTCTTCTTATTTATTTACACTTACTTATTTTGTTATCACTTATTTAATGCGGACACTGTTCAAAATGATGACCTCACGCTGCAATGTAATCCAAGTTATTATTTTGATGATAAGAAGTCATATTAAATTCGCTCTTTAAAAGAAAATATGCATTACATAAAATTTTCATTCTCCTTTTCTAATAATACGTAACTTAATAGGCTATGAACTTATTCTTGGACTAACTACAATTAATCTGAGCCTGTAGGGCAAACTACGAGGCATCTTGGCAGTGAATGGTTTAATTAAGCAGAGTTAGGTCAATTGAGATCCTGGAAGTCACCACAGGTTAATTTCTAAATTTGAGAAAATAAATCATAAAATCTTGGTCGAACTCTACCGAAACGAATGACATCTGCATTTGAAGTCCAAGAAGTCGCGCAGACCATCTCTCTGCATTCCTTGGAATTGCGTGTAAAGCAAGCATTTACAAATCCGCTGGGAAGGATAAGGCCGATGTGTAATACAGTAGCGTGCGTATTACGCTCTGGTAGTTTTGCGCATAACGCGAACAGACGTTGCACCGATAATACTTTTCAGCCACGAGATACACACGCATCCCACACAGCCGAGCTGTCACGAATGCGGGTGTAACGAAGGCTGAGCCCAACCGCAGGGAATTCACGGATCACGCAACGCAACTTCGTCCTGAGGTTAATCTCCTCTTGCACCTAGCCAGTGTGAATTTGCAGAAGGACTCCGAAAGGAAACGGGAAGTATTCCCGTTCGGATGCAACGGAAACGTCACTCCTCGGCTCGCTTTATTAGAATGTCATGGAATACAGTGTGTCTCAGGAACTCTGATCACCTAAACATCTTCTTCATTTCAAACTAGACGCCTTAAGGTGGCATTGCAGTCTAGAACTTTCAAAACATCGACCTATTTTTCCATTTACTCGAAGTGCACACCTTTTAAAATATATCTGCCAAAGGATTTTGTTGAATTCAAAACGACGTTATCATCTCCAGTTCAGTTGGACACTGCATTTTAAATTTCTTTGCAGTTTTTACTGCAAATTCTCCGTGACATTTAGTATGTATGAATTTTTAAATACATGAATTATGTTTCATTTTGAAACAATTTAATTTTCCTATATGGTAATCAAATTTCACCAAAAGAAACTTTAGGGACAACGTAATATCTGATGAGATCTTACATCTTCTTCGTGAAATAACGAAGATGTTCAGGTGATAAAAGTTCGTGGGACACACTGTATATATGCATTCAATTGTAATTATCTCCCAGTCGACATACGTTTCTGAGAGAAGAACTCTTTCAAGCATGCGACTCGTTGTTTTATTCTTTCTCAATTTCTACGATAACCAATTTACACCTTCTCCTGGTACCCCCCAGTGGTATATCATCCGTTTCATCTTTGATGTTCATTGTAGATAGTAGTAGGTTATAAAATAATTCATGTAGCTTCCTGAATGATGCATTATGTCTGGAAGAACTTAAATTTATAGGAGATCGTTACCTCAGTTGAATCCCTTTCTACGTTTCTTTAAATTATATATCTTTAGCCAACAAATCGAAAATATTTGTACGTATGTATTTGTACTTTGAATGTATTCGACTCTAATGCACGGAGAAAGACTCGATTGAAAGAAAAGATTGGTTAAAATACTTTCGACTTGTTACTTGAAAATATAACAGTTCAAGAAAATGTCCAAAGTGGTCCAATTTAGTACTCTTCTTTCAATTTAGCATTTCGAGAATATAATATCAATTACCCAAACAAAAAAATTCCAGACATAAGAATAAGTTCCAGTTCGGTTGTTATCTAGTTAATAGCTCTATGAAGTTCATGGCACTATATCAAGTGTCTTTTTATTAACGACAACTCTGTCCAAGGACATTGGGTTCTTGTTTCTAACGAATCGTAATAAATTACGAATCATTTATTCGACGTGACCAAAGTCCACTTTTCTCGCTCGATGGCTTCAACCCTGCCATTGTACGATGAGGCCATGATCAATGAATATTCAAGAGGCGAACGAGCTCGATCGTTCTTTCTCGAGAAGGTTTTAACTTATGCGCAGTGTCCGATTTTTCATTATACCGTCGTTCCCAAGATAAAGCACGAACGTACAGCTTTCTGGGCCATACTGCGATCATAATTCTCTTCCCCCTTAATGTTGACGTCACGTACGTTATTTTTTCATTGGCGCGTAATTTATTCCGGCGCTGTTACATTTCCATGCTCATACTGTGACGAATCGTCCATCTGTGATCGATTTATCCATTCAGATTAAAAGGCTCGTATGGTTCAAAAATTATTTGGTTTTCTACTTAAACGCAAGGGGTTCTTAATCGTAAAAGATGCGTGGCGTTAATTAAAGTGTCAGGTTTCGGTGCAGGTTTCGGTGATGAATTTATTTTCCTCTTTAATTATATTATAGTATATTACTACATATATTTCTGATCGAATACATTCAGTCCATTCATTTATATCAGGTTTTTACGTATGAAATGAAACGTTTAGGCTTTTTACAAATCCTAAGCAAAAGATCCAATTGTAAGTCATGCTTTTCCTCTTTTTCTATGTAATTCTATAGAGAAAGATGAAAAGTTTACTTAATATTACATCGATTTAATGGAGCTACAATATCGGTAAAATCTCATGTAATCATTAATGCAAGTATAAGTAAACTTCAATGGAGGAAGTTAATATAGAAGTTATATCTGACTGTATAACTAAATTGAAATGTTCATCAGGTTGAGTTTTAGGTTACAAAGATCCGCTGTAATGAAAATCAGGTTCGAGATATAAAAGCCTAGCAATTTAACGTAACAAAATGACCAGTAAATATTTCCACTTAGACTACAGTTACAAACGTACGAATGTAAAGTTACGTCATTAATTTTTACGCTTAATAAAAATGTCATGTGACCCCAGAAAAAGCTAGCAGTAACGCTGGTGAAACGTGAGAATATCGTGCTAAAAGGACACGACTGACACCCGGAAGCTTCGGTTAATATCACCTATGTACCTTCAACAGTTTCAATGAGAAAGTCCTCGTAAGTGCCAAGAGGTTTCGATGTAGCGTTGACACGCAGAGTTTGAAGGCATAAGGCATTTCACACCGCTCAGGCGGCTTTTCCTAGAAGAGAATCACACCTCCGGGGGATGGGCATGGCTCTGTTCGTGTTGGATCGTGTGCAGTTGCGGAATTTTCGTGCGCCGCGCGATCGTTCGGCGGGAGCTTAAGGTCCAGCGTCGGGCTTGGAGGTCGTGCATCACAGGAGTCTGGCAGGATAATAGCTCCCTCCTTGGAGAAGTCTTATTGCCGGACCATGCGCCAAGTGATTGATAGGCACCGAACTATAGAGCGGGGCAACATGATATTTCGAAATCTGCACACGCGCTCGAGAGCCAACCTGTGGTGCACATCGTTCGAATACACGGTCTCGCGATTCCTACTGCACGCGGAAATTTGCGTGAGAAATCAGCCATGTTCCAGCTGACTCGTTGTTCAAATCCAACTTTCTTGGGCCAAAACTTAGAGCAGTGTTTCTCAACCATCTTGATTCCCAACGCTATCTTTGTCAGAACCGTTTTTTAAGGGAGGAGTTCAAAAAAAACGTTGAAAATAAGGCTTCAGTTTGGAATACAACTTTCTTGGGCCGAAAGTATGCGTTAGAGCAGTTTTCCTCAACTTTTTTGAGTCTCAACGCATTTTGTGACAGATCCGTTTCTAAAGGGGGTACTTTAATTTTTATAAAGATGTTGAAGTTTCTCCCTCTCCTCCTCTCTACTTTCATGAATAGTTTTGTTTTTTTAGTTCTTCTTTGTCCTTAGTAGAACATGACGTTATATCAGAGATAAACGAAACGGTGAATGAAACACAGTACTTGGATTATTTTCAAAGATCCAAGAAATAATTTTGCGTGAAAAGAAATGTTCGATTACTCGAAATCATAAAATGCGACCCCTCGATCGTAAATCTTCGATGATCCATAGCTGTGAAATGCGAGATACAACGAGAATGTAAATGTCATATGCTATCCACACGAAAGAGTGCGATCCATAGGGCTCATTATTCTGGAATCAAAGAGTAGGAGCTCGAAAGCATATAATACTGGAAGGTGGACGTCGATTGAACAGCTGGTTGCTCGTTTCGTTCTGTAAGCCAGGTGGAGCCACGAAACAGACCGTGTGTACCGCGTACGCTTCGCATATCATTATGAAAATTGTATTCAAAAGGTGTAACCCGCGAATGCAATGACGAATTACCGTGCACATGCGAGAATCGTACGCGCGTTACCTGACACGTGATTGAACGATAATAAAAATGAAGACGGGACGGGGGTAAATCGACATGTGGTTCGACGCATGCCAGAAAGTGAGTGGAAAATAATTTAGCGAATTCTTTGCGAAATATGGAACGGCTATTGAAAGACACGGGAAAATTAACCATGCATTAAAAGATATATATACCTTGTTTGTTTGCATATGAACCCTATCCCCCAATTTATACGGTTGTCAAGACAACGGAGTTCTGCATATAAAAACTGACGAAAAATAAAATTTACATTCATTGATTGTTCGATAGGATCAATTAAATGAATCCTTTGTTTCGAGATTTTCTTGTTTATTTAGTATTTTCTTCTTTATTATACAATTTCATCGTCGATGTACCTATAAATCGCGAGACATGTGCAAAATTGTAAACATAATGGAAGTTGAAAGAAAATACTCATATCTTAATATCTCTTCAGAAACTTAATATCTCCGACATAATTGAACGTTTGTAATATGTTTAAGAAACATTCAGTCTTTGATTAAACGTTAATAACAATTACGATTAAAAATAAGTATTCATTCTATACAGTAATCGTGAATAATTTGTTAATATTTTAATATCTACTGATTGAACCATTTAAATATTAATTTTTTACAATAGTTAAATTAATTCTTAACAGTATTTGTTTAAACTATGATCGAGAATATAATTTTTCTGTAATATTAACATTTCGTCAATTCCATTGTCCTTGGATCGGACAGACTCTGCTGACATACGTCGACCAATCCGCGTTCGGCCTTCACCGACTGATACGTACCCAAGCGTCAGAGTCTTCAGTCCTCGCGTATACTTCGGGCGATAAAGGTCGTACGGACCTCGCGTGTGCGCGTTGAGCCGACCGAGGACCGAAGCTGGCCTAGGATGCCCAGGGGGTGACCAATGCTGACCAATGCTGACCAATGCTGACCACTACTGACCACTACTGACCACTACTGACCACTGACCACTACTGACCACTACTGACCACTACTGACCACTACTGACCACTACTGACCAATTGGTAAATGATGATCAGCACTGGTGAGCGAACGCAAATTTTTTTATTTTTTCTTTATTTTTGCAATGTTATAATCATGCTCGCTTATATTTCCCTGTATTCCAAGACACAATTATGTGTCTTTGGTTAGGTTTAACTAAATTTATACAACATTATGTTTAATTTGCATATTTATTTTCAGGCTATTTTTTAATCTAATTTTCTCATTAGGTTTAACTAAATTTATACAACATTATGTTTAATTTGCATATTTATTTTCAGGCTATTTTTTAATTTAATTTTCTCATTCTTATTTCTAATAATTATTAATTTCTATTTTTGTATTAATTTTTAATTATTTATCATTTTTTCATTCGGCACTAATATTACCTTAATTATTTTGTATGGTATTATTTATATTTCCTGATTGTTCTAGTGCTTTGATTTCTCTTTGCTAGGTAGATTCGCATGGTGGGGAAACGACACGCAATTGAATTGTTTCTTTGAATTCTGCGATCGATTGTTTCATATGTATCGATCGATGGAGTTTTATGTAACTCGATATTTTAATTGATAGTTTTCCTTTCCTATTTTCAAATTATTCCATTATATTACTTATGTATACGTATGTCTATTCTGATTTTCAGTTTCTCTTATCTAGGTATTTCATCGAACGAATATGTTGCTTCCATCGAGCGAAGACATCGCATCCGCCGTGAGAACCTTAGTTCTAAGTCGCGTTAGAACATAAGGCCAAGTAATTATTACCCGTTTTTCTCTTGTTTGTTCGGCCGCCTTCAGAGGCGCGTAATTTCGTCCATTGCGGTCTTTATTGTTTCATGCAATAAGCAAAGTGACCAACCGTGTAGATGGACAGAAAGGTCGGTTGCCGTCCTCTAGCTAGTCTTTTTCGAAAGAAAGACATCGTCTTTCTCTTGCTAAAGACTCGCTAAGAGGAAACGGGACTGACCCAGTAAGTCTGTCTACACGGTCGCGTCGCGTTCGCGATTTCATTGTAACTTCATTTTCTCCTTTAAAAAAGGGAAATTTTCAATAATTGCTTGGCAGAGTCAGACCAGGAAATCGAAGGAACTTTGTTTCCTTCTATTTCTTTCTTCGCGTATCTAGTTTCTAAGATTGTACCTAAATGGAGATCGAAGGAACTTTGTTTCCTTCTATTTCCTTCTTCGCGTATTTATTGTAATATAATTTAAGCCGCGCGTATGCGAATGGCTGTCTCTTGTCAAACAATCGTGAATAAGTAGCTTCGTTTGTTGGTTCGTTTGCCTATATTGGCACGTTGTTTCGATTCACATTTCGGTCACTTGACTTCATGTAATAAGCAAGTGACCGGCCGTGTGACCGAACTGAACAGTCGGTTGCCGTCCTCTAGTTAGTCTTATTCGAGAGAAAGACAATACGTTCCGAATTCAGCACTCTCTCCTGGTTAGTCGTCTTATGTCGCATCTACCTGGGATTCGGTACAAGGTGCAGGGTAGTTTTCTTCTCGTAAGACATGCCGAGTCGGTCCACTTTGACTATCGAACAAGATTCAGAGAGTTATCTTATCGTAAGTCGTGTCAAGTTGGGTCGTTGCTGGCTTCGACACTCGGGTAGAGTCTGCCAACTCGTAAGACGGGTGAAACGGGTTGCTCGGGCAGTGGGCCCTCGCGTAAGTCGGTTTATGGACCAAGGCCGAGTTGTATACAAACACGATCAGAGTAATGCCTTATCGTAAGACGTACTGAACTCAAATTATTGTTGGCTTCGAACAACATTCGGGGAGTTCTCTTCTCGTAAGACGTCTTGGGTATAGAGTCACGCAGAGAGATTACTCCCCTTATTTTGACTCGAATACAACAATGATTTGGGGGAAGACGCGGATGGGGTATTTCCCCTGAACGTGGGCGTTATGACAGAGGCAGGCCATAGCCGTTGCGAGGCATAACCCCTCCTACCTGGAAAAGTCGGCTTGACCGATCGGCTCCCGCGAAAACGTGGCGGTGTCAGTTCTCGCGCGCGAGGCGGGGTCAGCAATGACCCGATGGGGAGATGCAGAGACGATATCTCTTAGTATCTTGATTTTGAGTCAATTTGGTTCCCGACTTGGATGCAGAGAGTCTACCTGTCGGTCGTCTTGGGCCGGATCCTACGGTAGTTCCGATTGCGGACGCAGGGAGTTGAGTACTGATCGGAGACGTCAGTCTTTCTCTCGAATCGGACTCGCCAAAAGGAAACGGGACTGACCTAGTAAGTCGATTGTACGGTTCGCGTCGCGTCGCGTCTATTCTCGCGTGTTAGCTTCATTTTCTTAGTTAAATCGATTGCTTGATAGAGACAGGCACGGAGATCGAAGGAACTTTGTTTCCTTCTATTTCCTTCTTCGCGTACTTAGTTTCTAAGATTGTACAGAGAGAGATCGAAGGAACTTTGTTTCCTTCTATTTCCTTCTTCGCGTACTTAGTTTCTAAGATTGTACAGAGGGAGATCGAAGGAACTTTGTTTCCTTCTATTTCCTTCTTCGAGTACTTAGTTTCTAAGATTGTACAGAGGGAGATCGAAGGAATTTTGTTTCCTTCTATTTCCTTCTTCGCGTATTTAGTTTCTAAGATTGTACAGAGGGAGATCGAGGGAACTTTGTTTCCTTCTATCTCTCTCGCGGGTCTCCACTCGCAGCAACCTCCACGTGGTGAGATCTGGTAATCGGTATTACTCGCGACAAAGAATCATTTGTTTATTCTTTGTCGCGAGTAATAGCGAGCTAATGGCTGCAAACTTGTAATGATATCTTTGGATATAACAAGTAGGTGCGTGGAATGCCATGCTTTGCAAGTGCAACATCTTAGACACAATGGTGAAGTTTTATTAATTCTTCGCAGACATTTGGAAGATGATGCAAGGACTTGCGATGCAATGAGTTTGTCATCACAATTCTATTACATCCTTTTCAGAATACCTTTTAGTAACTAAAAGTTGGATAAGGAGCAACACGATTCGAGCTGGTTTGAATCGGCCGGCTCAGATACGCGCGATTTTGTCACCGCGCGACGTGCAATTAGGACGAGGCGTAATGGTCGCTAAAAACTGTCGACGCTGCGACGCGCATACAAACAGAATGACTAATAGAGGAGAGCCCAAAAGAAACTTGGTAGCGTTGATAAAATTTCTGCAAGGAGCCCCGATTATTATCGCAGGCTGGCACGCGTATCGACCCGATGGATGTAGGCTCCGAAGGTAGAAGCTACCGTCGGAAACCATTCTTCCACCAACCGCCCTCTCGATATCCTTTCCGGTGCGGAGACTGTAAATCTTTTCCAGCACGCCAACCGCCACGAAGTCCGCCCGAGTCCTCGAAACTGCCCTATTTTCAACGTGCTATCATTCCCTCACCCCTTCCCGCCTTTAGAGTGCTTTAGATCGCAGCGAACGATCGGTGAAAGGTTAGCAGATACCGCGAAGAACTACGCCCTTCATGCGAAAACAGGGCGTTCTGTCAGTCTAGAGTAAACTATACCGTGGTTAGACTCCTACAACCGGCCGGTTATGAATATACTATTTCGATTCGTTTGCGCTTCGACGAAGCAACTAATGTTAGGTATCGCGTACCACGAAGGGTACATCGAATTACACGCGGTACCGAAACGGGCCGAAGTTCGCTGGACCCGGTTAACTTTCCGTTTAACGGTTCTGCTGCAATTATTAGATTGGTTGGAGAGGATCGTCTTTTCGCGCGGTAACGTTTCATTCGAATCATTTTGATTCTCGTCGATAGTACTCTAGAGTAGAAATGGAGCACAAGATTTAAACTACGCAAGGTGAATATGTATATTTGGATTTCTACCAGTGGTCGATGATTGAAATTTACTAATTCGAAATAGACCTGAGGTTGTAGCAGGTGAATCGATCCTCTGGTTTGAAAGCACCGCTGATTTAGATATCAATACGAAACATTAGAGTTTGACGAGACGTCAATTTTTTTAGAAAATAATAGTATCTCAGAAATTACCAGTAGTATAGTGAACCCTAAAAATGTTCGACCGAAAAGAAAACGAGTCTTTGTGATGAACAGCAATGTGCCCGCGTGTATCAACGACACATGTGCATACATGGAAAATATAGCGCCGCATCGAAAAATTATTCCAGCTATTATTTACACATCTGAGAGGAGTACAACGTCAACATTTATCTTTACCTGGGAGAAATACTTAAAAGGATCGATACTTGCAATACTGTTCTCCTTGGCAGGTAATTATAAAAAGAAAGAGAAAGAGCAGCTTGAAAGCGACCTCTCGGTCACGAAAACGAATCCCTAACGGTTTCCAGAATGTCTCGACCTCTTTCGCCGCGGTTGCATCGGCAATGTCCGATCTGCGGTCGCAGAAGCAGTCATAGATCAACCCTTGGCGGTGAACCGGCTGCATGCCTTGCGGTTATGCGGTTCGCGAGAAAGCATACAGCCGAGAAAAGAGAAAAACTGGTCGAATCGATCCGCTTCTGACGCCCAGACGCCACATAATGGATCTCCTGTAGATTCAGAAAAGTCTTCTCCGAGTCCCGAGGCCTTTGTCTCCCGTTTCTTTGGGGTTTACGTGGACGATACAGGTCGCGGTGGCTCGCGGTGGCTCTCGCGCGTCTCCCGCCCGGAGGGCCCCGAAAACCTAACCTCAAAACGCACGCGGATAATTGGGGATAATGCCGGGGTTGCCAGGGCCCCGTAATTGCACGAGGCCGGGCCCTCTCGAGACTTCCCTTCCCACCTCAGACCTCGAAACCCCCCCGAACAGTTCCTCGTTCTTTGGCACGCTGGCCTCTTGCGCTAGCTGTCTGTCCATCCGTCCCCGTCCGGCTACGTCCGTCTGTCGACCGCTTTCGCAGAACCCGATAGTACCTAATTCGTCGGTTTGTTTCGTGCTGCCGTGTTATTACGCGGTCCTGGTTGGCCCGCGTAGCCAGGCTTACGCGATCCGTTTGCCCATCCACGATCCATCGCCAAACACAGCCGACTGCGACCTCGAAACTGAACCTCTGAGACACGTTTCGGACGTCGTGACTCGAGGGGGTAGCCTGCTAAAACCGAATCTCGGAACTAATAAAAGGACACGTCTTTTCGCTTGAAGAAATTTTAAGAATAACTCGATGACTGGATGTACGAGGCTCGTTCAAATATAAATCGGATTTTCTTTTTACAGAGCTTTGTTGAGGATAGATAAAAATACAAATGGATTTAGAAATACATTTTCTCCATCGGATAGGAAGCTTTCCGATCTCATCATAGGAAATAGAATTCAGCTGCCAGAGTAATCAATTGCGCACGTACAGTTAAACTTGTGAGTCGCTTTAAAAGTAAAGGGGAGGCTTTTTTGGACCATATCGCGCGACCTGTAACGAAATATAGGTCCTTCGCTATACCCCAGAAAACAACTGAATGTATGATATTAAAAACAAAAAGCTAAGGGTTATAATGGATTAAAATGCTTACTAGATAAGATCCATAGATATTTTTGAAGAAAAATGGATACAACATTTTATGTAGAGAGCTTAATTTCGTACAAAACCATTTCTATGATTTTTTCTTAATTCTGTATATTTCAAGAGATATTTAAAAAAAAAACTGCGTTTTCATCTAAAACATGAAGTTCGATCCTCCGGAGGCACGTGTTTAAAAAATTTGTCTTGAATAAGAAAAATTTTCCTCGGTTCTTTTCACTAAACGAAAGCTCTTTATGAGGCGTCTGTGAAAATTTAATTTTTAACGACCACCCTAGTGTCCGCATACTTTTGAGTAACAGTGCATTTATTCACTCTAACACCTAATCGTTTACCCATCCTTATTCTGTATTATTCCGTAAACCATCGTGCTCTCAAAGAAGAACCCAAGTAATCTAATGAATCCACATGCACCAATTCGTGCACCATATCGTCTGCCAGGAAGAGAAGATGTCTCTGTGAACTGGACCTTCGGCGAGGGCATGTTTATGGGCCATATTCCTGAAGAAAACGAAAAGAAGAGCCTACCTCTGTCTGTGAAATGGAAGTTCGTGACTGATAATTAGCAATTTGTACCGAGCTAAGTAAATTGCAACTATAAAACGACGGTCTAACTACGCCGGTGGGCTCGCTTAAAGAAGTTATTTGAAGAAATCTGAACCAATCTTCTGGTAGGTTCAACATTTAAAAGCGCAACTTGTGCGTCTACGACTCGCCTGTACTCTGTAAATTATATTCTTCATACTAAACGAAGGATTTTACATTGAAACAGAACAGGTTGGAGTTGTGAGAAATTTCGCGAGCAATGTAATACAGCTATTATTCCGTAAGTTGTATTGAATTGTTATATCGGTTGATCGCGAGCCGCAGATCTGTTCATTGTTTCGTCGCGATTAGAACACGGTGCCAAGATTGCCCTCAACAACCTCGAATTACGTTGACCCCATCAGATTGAGTTTGATACAATTATCCAATCCGCAAACAAGACAGGGGTAAACATTAGCCTTCTCTCCTCTCCCACAGAGTTATTACCAACGTGTCTGACACGTAATCTATTAACATTAACACGTTCACTGCCACAGAGATTCACATCTAACACTTTTCTAGAATCAAGGTAATATATTTACCATGGATTTATTTAATGAAGGATTTTAACAAAACTTCACTTGATTGTTCTTTGACTAAATATGAATCAAATGAGCCTATTTCGATTTAAATTGACCACCCAAATTTGATAAAAAACGACATGAGTTTTAAATTTGATAAGCTACACTTTTGAACGTGACTATCTCGATACAACTACCTTAAATCCATATGCTTAATCAATTTTGTATGATCTTAAACATTTTCACCAGGCAGAAAGCATTACAGATAGAAAAATTGTTTTAACCCATTCACTGCTTGCTTAAAAAGGAAAATTTACGATCTACTTTTGCAATAATTCGCGATTCAAAAGGCTAGAAACTTATCCCTTGACTAATTGCAATCGATTTGAACTACGAGATATCTCGTAGTTGCCAGTGAATAGGTTAATTCCAAATAAACTTGGATATCCTCCAGTCACCGTGACTTTCATACTTTCAATTAAATTAATTCTTGGTTTTTCGTTGAACAAAATCACATCGAGATGGAAACGGAAACATTCAGATCTACAAAGCTGAGGGAACCTTGTACCAGTAGCCGTCGGAACGAAGATCCTCGGCATCTTCTAAGCAGGGAACGTTACAAATTAGCAGATAATCAATTAGCTGAAACTTCCGGCGTGCTTGGACAAACAAATGACAGAACTGGGCGCGCGGCTCGTAAAATTTTTGGTAATTAGAGGCTGTAGAGACGCAGGGCGGACTCGGGGCCAACTCCAACGTCGCTCCTTGTGGACAGAGACAGTTATAGATACCTACCATGGGCAAAAAGACCGTGAACTTTCAATTTCAACGTGAGATAGAAAACATGTCAGTAAATCTGCATATAGATGAAATTGCAAGATAGAAACGTTGGAATGCATTCTACTAAGTTTGGACTGTTTTCCTACAAACTGCAATCGAACGAATGCTCCATATATTAGGTGAAGGAACCAATTCTGTGCCTTTCTTAAGTAAACTTACCATTTAATTACTAAGAAAAACTATACAACTTTAAATCGTCTTTTGGTCACACATTTCTAAAAAGCATATCCAGTCGAAGAAACAAGATACCGAGGTAATCTGTGTATTTCATTATAATAATACAAAGGTATATCTTAGATTAGCATACACACACATTTAAGTTATTAAAAATTAAATAATTAAGTTAAAAAGATAATCACTAAAGATAGACTAAAATATATATAGATAGATAGACTAAAAGATAGTCAATAAATAATTTTAAACTATATTTACAAGCGATCGAATATAAAGACACAGATGGAATTACTACACTTAATATTTAGAAGTTTAGATAAAATCCTGTTACCAATTCACTCAAATGTGCCACTCAAGAGTGTAAACGTACCCCATGCACAGGATCACTTTATTTTCCCTGTTTTGTTTCGAAACTGAGAAAAAATGGGAGGAGGGAACTCGGTAGATTGCTCAACAGGAACGACAGAACACGCTGATGTTCTACTTCCTCGAAATCGAAAGGAACGCGAAGCAATTCCCCAGGAAGCATTCGTACACACGAAGAAGCCTACAGCGACGCGAGTCGTTTCCAAGATCTTAAGTGGGTACCTTTGAATTAGTCCAGCCTCGAGAGTCACTAACGACGATACGATGACCCCCGAGCTGCGGAAATAAAGACGAAGACGTAAAAATGGAAGAATACACATCGTCTAAGACGGTAATTATAGACTCTGTTCTATCCTGTGGGACAGCCGCGGCAGATGTGGATAATGATAGCCTGAATGTGGCAATGTATCTCACTTGGAGATATACGCGTCCAGGTTTCTAGAATTCGGGACACGTCGATTGGTGATTCCGTTGCCCAATACGATCGAATTCGAATCGAAAGAAACGCTTACGAGGCGAAGCAGCACCTTGGATCAAGCATTCCCCCGCCCTGAAACTTTGCTCGTCGACTGAGTTGTCGAACATCTGCAGGCTAAAGTGATTATGGACTGCACCGACGCTTAAAAGTTTCAGGGTGCCTGCTGGTTTTACCAAAATTTTGTTATTTGGAGTTGAATGTGAGTTCTAATTAATCTCTGTTATCTAACGCAATTATAGATATATGTTCAACCCTTGTCAATTCAAGAATATTATGAAATTTTGCGACGTTTGCTGTTCTCAACAAAACTTTACTATTTGGAGTCTATTGTGAATTATACTTGTAGGTACGTGTTCAACTCTTAACATTCCAAAAATATTATGAAAAACTTGAAAAAGCCTAACATATATCATACAAGTCCTAACTTGAGGACTATTACAACGTGCATTATGTGTATGTATATACGAAGGTTGGTAGTCATAAATTTGTGCTTATTATTATTATTCTAACAGGTTACAAGTGGTGTTAATAATTACAGTGATCGTGGAAGAATAACAATAATCAAAATTTGATGGCTATTATAGTTCGCACAGATGCATTGACCATCAGGCTGAGACTCGGGTTATGTGCATGAATACATGCAAGTGTCCTGCAAGTGTCATAAAAATCCGGCTTAATACATCTCGCGTAACCAAAAAGTCTCGTGGATTTCGCTCATCAGTCGCAAATATTTCACAATGGCGGGGTTCGAGAGACTTGGAAGGAAAGCCAGCCGACGCGCGTCAGCCGATTTTAAGAAGAAGCGTCCTTGTGGACGACCAAGGCCACATTTCTAAGCCAGAACGAAATCAAAAGGTAGAAGGATCGGCTCGCCTGCGGGAACATCGAAACCCGCGGACGGGTTCTGGTACATCGATCGTGAACGGGAGTCCGTTCGATAACTAGGAGGATCTTATCTCCGGGGCTCCCAGTTTCGACGGTCCTTGTACCTCGAACTCTTAAAAGGTGTACCCTCGAGGAGCGATCCTGCTTTGAGGGCGCCGCATCGCACCAACCACGCCTTCTCCACCGTTATTTACCTCCGTCCTTTTCACCCTTGCGGTTTTATTGCCCCTTTCTCCCCCTTTTTCAACGTTGGTCCACCAAGCCCGGGAGCGATAGATATCCTCGGCATCAATAAGGATCCGACGGTTTCACCCATTCTCTTGTCTATACTTAACCATCGCGAAAAGAATCATTCTCCATGCTTTGTGTCGGAAATCTCGAAATTCATGCGAATTCAGCCCTTTTATGACATTTTTGTTGCCGTGAAGTAGAAATTTTAGACGATTTTGAGTTTATTGACACCGAATTAGAACCATATCCAACCATCGTGAAAAGAAACATCCTCCACGTTTTGCGTCGGAAACCTTGATATTTATGCGAACTCAGCCCTTTGCAAATTTATATTATTACCTATTACAATGTAAAGTAATTAATCCCAGTCACTGTTTCTATTAACCCAGGCACGAGGACATTTTAATTGTTTGTCGAGATTCTTTGAAAAAACTTCTAACTATTTTAATAGTATTTATAAAGTCAAATTAATAAGGAGCTCGTTACCAAACAGATGGAGCATGAAATGAAGTGAAGTGCTTGCTACTTCAATAAAAACGTTCCAATTGACTTCAGTCTCCCTTACCACTTTAAACTTCCTGGAAGAATGCATAAACAACTTAAGGACCAATACTGTTATCAACGCATCGAGGTTTAATTAAATTTAAAGAAATATCTCTTAGTTTCTCGTACAGGGTATTTTACGATACGTGGAAAACATTCCAGGGGTCTATTCACCCCTTGAAAGCAATGGAAAAAGTTCCTATAAACACGTGCTATATTTGACCCTGTTTTGGAATTCTAATTAGTTTTGTGCTCTTGATTTATTAGCATACAATGTTCAGAAGATTAATTCTGTGGAGTTTCGAAACTTACATCACGGAATGCATCTAGAAATTTGACAATAAAATTGTCAGCGACACGAGTTGATTGTTATCCGAGTGTCGATGTCATAGATTATCATTATAAGATTTTAAGGCGCCGTCGCTTGCAGACGATTTCACATTGATCTTCAGATCCACAGTCGGCCAGTTTTCCTATTATTTGCAATGAATGCATAAACATCTGCTTTTATTATTAATAAAAGAAAAAATAACGCTTATTATTAGTTACAGAAAACCCGTCAATAAATAATGGAAGCGCAATTTTCAACTGACAAGCTGATTCTTATCTGTATCATGAACGATTAATATTTTTGTATTAATTGCCTGAATTCTAAACGCAACTGCGTTACTTTCATTAAATGGGATGTTTTGTTTTACCAAACTAAAATTAATTAACGTGAGGACAAGTAGAGTATAATAAAGAGACAACGTTGTAACGTTTAAACAAGTGTCGCGATCTGTATAACGTTCCAACTTTATTGCCTTCAGAACTTCGACGGCGAGAAGAAAGCGAAACGTCAGCTAAACAAATAAAGAAACAAGTGCTATAGGCACAAAAGTGCACAGCGTTGCACGCCCGCACAAGCGTATAGTTTTCGAGGAGTATAAATCTCTCGTGGACAGTGATGTTTGTGCCCGAGGCAAGTTGGAGAAGTTAAAGTATAAAGCTAACCAAACAGGATAGTAGCGGTGTAGTATTTTAAAATTATTGTAAAAATATTTTGTTGAAATATTTTACTGCTTCCAGAAGAATAAAAGTAAATGATGGAACAAAATGGATCGAATAGAACTCAGTAATGTATCATAAAACATAAAATATTGTGTATATATTACTTACTAATGTAACGGAAGAAACTTTTGGGACGATCTAATACGAATCCACGTAATATGATTAATTATTCCACCGTATATTGTACCATTACATGCACCGAAACTCCCATTTTCACGAAGATCCCGCTATCACACCTAATACAAGAAAGATAAAGAATCGTCTATTTCTAAATCCTGGACACTCACGTGGTTAACATATCGGTCCTCGTCCAGCATCGCGTTCACTTTTCTTGCAATAAAAAACGAAATACAAGACGTACAGAATCTTCCATCTCATTTCACTTGGAGCATCACTATGCGTTGCATAAAATCCGAGATCATCGAGGGAGTGCATCGTGGTCACCAAAATGGCGGCGGGGTTCGCCTTCGCAGCACGTATTATCCCACGTAATGAAACTACAGTGACACAAAATTTCTCGACCACGCACGAAAAGTCTCGCGTACGTAAACAAGCGTAGAGATGCACTTCAATCATCGTGTCACGTTTGATAGGGATGCATAGAGAGCGAACGATCGAAGACACGTGCAACGTGAACTTGGGAACGAATCTTGCCCAAGGTCGCCAAAATGGCGGCCGTATAAACGAAAGTTGACAGATACGGTGAACCACACTGACGAACAACATTCGGAGCCGTGACAATGGAGAAATCCTTCGCGTGGAAGGTGTCAAAGGAAACGACGGTTCGTCGAATGTCGAAAACGGAGCACACGGGGCAGGCAGGTGTAACGCGCAGCGGCAGTAGACACCAACTGATCTCACATAACAACAGCCGATAAAATTGTTGCGTTTCCACCAAAAATTATCCTCTTTTTTTCCCTCGCGGTATAAAAAGTACAAAATTGTGGTAATTTAGCCCCCCCCCCCTCCACTGCCGCGCCGCGGCGGCGATGCTCCGCTCGCTGCAGACGAGAGAGGCCATCGTGAGCACGTGAACGAGAAAGAGAACCTGAAGAGGTGAAAGGGAAGAAGAGGGGCGGTAGAAGAGGAAAGCAAAACGGGGGCCTTTTGCTCGTGAATACGCCGCACTAACAACACGGGACAATTATGGTCCAATACAGCTGACGTTAATAGCAATAGCTGAGACGGCTTCGCACGCTCGCCGTGTGTTTTCCTCGCCTTTAAGGGGTCGTTTTACTGTGATGGTTTCAAAATTTCAATTTTCTTCAGTTTATATATTTTCAAAGTTAGGTATATTGAGAATGTACTGTAAAAATATTCGATCGAAATTCGAAATATTAACGGTGTTACAGCTTGTAAGTAAAAGAGAGGAAGTCCTGTGTACACTACTGCTTAAAAATATATATGTGGACGTTTGCATGAATAAAGAACTTAGTTCGTTATACATTTATAATAATTATACGGCTGATTTTATGCATTTATAATAAAAACTAATAAATAAATTACGGACGTTTATGCAAATTCATATTTTCACAGATACAGAAAGTGAATTGAAACTTTAATAAAGTATGTCGTATCTTTTAAACGGTATAACGTGTATATTAATCTTGATATTATTATTTGTGAATATTTTCATAGATTCTTCCATAATATCATTTGTCATAAATGCGTGAACATTCACAGTCTACTAATATAATAAATAAATGCTAAACATATGGTAATCAAACAGTGTGTGCACTTATGCACAATATTATTGTATTAATTATAGGATACATACAACACACACTGTTTGCGTTTTCCATATTACTCTAAATCATAAATGCATAAAATCCTTAATTTAATAATAATATAAGAAATGATAAGACATAATCTGGTCAATGCGTAAGGCCATAGGGCCATAATCACGCGAATAAAACATATCTTTCCTCTTTTTTCTATGATAAAAGCCTTCAGAGGAGTTCTAAAAGACGTTGGACGCCAACACACGCATACACAGCGCTCCGGCGATACCTTCCAGGCAAAATGCGCGCCTATATGCGCTAATGATGCAAATGGGTTGATGTGTTATACAACAGTGCCATCGATCGAACCGAACCGTTTCACTGTGCATACGCGAACTTACGCAGCTAATCGCAGCGTGCGATTCATGACCACAATTACGCGTCGAATAGTCCGATCGGTTAGTGCGTTCGGAATGAAACAAACGTATCCTCTCACTGACGTCAACTTTTGGCAACACAAAAACACTGTAACGCACCTCCAAAGGAATCCTACGGACCGCGTTCGATTTCGCGAGTAAGGATACTCTTGGCTTGTACTGCTGCTCGTGTGAACTCACCCAGTGCTTAAGCCACCGAGAAGGGGTATACTATGAAATTAGTATAATCACGATCAAAATTACTCGCACCGGGCTGTGCTGGAACCACCAACCGCCGCTCAAATAGCCCGCCCCGCCATCGCCAATCAGCAATCTCGAGACGGCGGCCATCTTGCGCAATCCAGCATGCGCGGCGGAAGCCACGAATTACCGCAAAAGTGGATAATCTCTGGTCGCGAGGTGCGTACTGTACCCGCGAGCAGGTTTCACGAATTCTCTTTTTTCTGCGTTAAACTTTTATTATTGTGCAACGCATTGTTTACGTTTAATTGGCAATCTGGGTCAGAAATGCGTCAAAGTACAGTTTAATTTAGATATATGGGATCTGAATGAGTGATGATCTATTTTAGCGAAATTGGCAAACCTCTTTAAAACGTTTGTCGCTCACATGTTGAAGACAAAGCTTTTTACTATGGAATCAAATGACATAATTTTGAAGGCAAGATGTTAAAAATGATACATCTGGTTAGGATTCATGAATTTCGATAACGTTATATAACAATAATTACTGCGGCAAACGTTAGATTACGTAGAGTTTCAATTGTCTGAAAATTAAATTTTAACCTCGTAGAAATGTTCACAAATATTCATGTGGCAATGGTCTCGAGTATTAAAACTAATCGCCTTTATAACTGATGCATTAATAAAGCCTGAAATGCTTAAATAAAAAATAAAAAGAACTGATGCATTGTCTATTAATCTGTATAAACAAAGTATCACCTTCAGAACTACCTCTTTGAGATAGATATTTTAAAATGAAACTCGGACTGCGCAGAAGAACAGTGTCAACAACTAACTGCACTGTACTCGTACATACTACTCTATAATAAATGTATAATTACTCTTCATCCAATAGTCCATGCAATATATTGCTCGAGGAATTCGCATAAGGGTGAAGTGGTCGCGTGAACTTCGTAAGCCTTGTCTCCAATAATGACTCGCAATAGAACAACTTCGGACGTCGTACGCACTCAGGCGCGATATACTTTACACGCAAAATAGAAGTATGTAAGCGTGCGAAGATCGAGATAAGACATTCACGTTGCCTAATTTCAGTTACAATGCCAACGTCAGTTTATTCTATGTAAATGATAATCTGCTCCATTAAGTTTCCTTTGTATCTTCGTACTTAGCGTTGCGCAGAGCTCCTGCGTTATTCTGTCGCATTCAGGGAACTCTTCCCTTTCCGTGTTCGGTGAAGAGGAAAAAAAAAGCGCACAATCCACACGCAAGCGGAGACCGCGAAACGCAATCGCGCTTCGAAGTCTCTCACGCAGGCTGGTACAAGGTTGTCGTCTTCCATTTACGGCACAGTCATGCACCGTGTAATTATAAGAACAAAATATATTTAGACTGCTGTAATTTTAAGACTGCTCCGCGTTGCAGAAATAATTCTTCGTGCACAGTAATGACAACGTTCGAACGGATACGTTCGAAACTTTCGACCAGACGTCGTTATTTTTGTTGGCACAGCGAAATTCTTTTTTCCTCAATTTATTTAATAACGCTAATAGACGTTAACGTGGCTGCAATTTGCTAAGCATCGTTAGACAGACTGATAAGGGCTCGTCGTAAAGTAATTAGCGACATCTGATAAATTTGAACATTTCTTTGGTGTCAGCGTAGACGACACATCGGGCACGTATCAACATGACACGCGTGTATACGAGTGGATTGAGGTGTGTTCATCTTCATGCACATTTTTCACCCGCGAGGGATTTTCGGAGCGCCATGTTACGTTTCGTTAAGTTACGTCACGTGGACTGACCCCCGTAATTATAGTCGTTAATTATTGGTGGCTGCGGCTTACCGAAATTAGAGGACTCGGGATCGCTACCTCTGTCATATTAAACATTACAATGGATGCATGACAAATCTCTTGTGTTCTGTCCTGGAAGTATCAATTGGTTTAAAGAATTCGTGTCTGTCGTGAGATAAGGAGTTAGAATTAATTGTTTGGAGTTTAGTATGGATACTCTTACAAATTACGAGGATCCCATTTTCGAACTAAATTTACGAACCTCACATTTTAGTACTTCTTAGAAGAACACTATACTCTTATAATTCCTTTTATAGCTTAATAGCATCTAATATGAAATTTAAAACACTCAAACATCTCAAATAGGCTTCCATTTTGTTCTACCGAACGCATTTCTTCCCGCAACCTTCATAAAGCTCGTTCCACGAATACGATTGTCAGTTTATTTACACAAAACAGACTATATATGTAAAGTGTCAAAGTATGTATATAAATATTTTTTTTTAAATAGTTTTGTACTATATTGCATAATTTGGTGGCTCATTCTCGACGAAACTCGGTTGATGTTTGTTCTAGCTCCTGAATTTAAATGGTATTATATAGTATAACGTAGTATAATAAAATTGCTTTATCAGATACTTATGTGCAATTACTCCTACGTATATCTTTAAACATAAACTAAAACGTTGCATTAAATTCATATAGAAAATCGATCCATCCTATTTCTGCTTTGATTTTGTGTATGCTGTAATTGCTGTATGCTGCAAAATGCTGTTACATTTTCATTGTTTAAACAAATAAGTATATGACTGAATCGTCAGCAAGTTTGTATTTAAATGCAATCTTTTGTACCAGATAAACTATCATTTTGTCCCGCACTGTATTCGCATCTCCTTAACAAAAATACATCGAATCTTCCGATTCTCATTTCGATAAAAAAAGCTTGTTCCGGACCAAAGTCATAGAGACTCGAAGGGCCAATGCAGATCATCCCTTTTGTACGGAGAAACCCGATACATTTTCAAAGACCACGCGAAACGCTGTTTCGCGAGTGTTTCGTCAGAATCACAGATCACGCGGATTACCGTTGACCATCGGAAATTTGCATTGCTAAAACGAGATAGGAAGAAAGCGGCAGATAGGGAGGAGGCCGTAGCATAGGAGATTCCTGGCAGTCCTTCCGCCGTTTTTCGAGGTATATACTATCTGTTACACCCGGGGCACGAATACGAATTAGGACCAAGTCGCAACAGGATCGAGCCCAGCCGATTTCGAGCATGCTGCCGCCTTGGGCAACGATAAGTTGCTGTAGCGGGTCTAGCCACTGCTCTGCCCTCTGTAATTATACCGTATACAACCGAGCGCTGCCTTGCTCTTTCTTTCTGCGTTACTTTCTCCTTCGTTTACCACCGTTCTCTCTTCTTCAACGATGCTCCTTATTGTTCAACGTGCGTTTCGCCGACCGCGGTCCCGCCGGGGGCGAAGGTTGCACTCGGACAGCCGTCTTCGAGGCTCCCTCTTCATCCTCCTCGTCTCTTCGGTTTGCTTTGTTCGACTTGCCGTGTTCTCCTTTCGTTGGTTAATAATCCTTGCTTGGTTCACAATTTCAAGAATATGCGACGTAAAGGAAGAATCTCTTACACTTTTCAAGCTTGCAGTGGCTAGTGAAAGTATTCGGACGCTTATTATTGGAAATGGGGTTGTAATTAAATAGTAAAGTAGTAATTTTATTAAACAAAAGTTTTTATTTTATTTCTAGAAAGTCACGAATGAGCTGAGATCTTTTTTCTACGAGAAGCTGGTCAAAACTAACAGCCAAACGTTATGGGTAAAATGTAGAAAGAATTTCTGCCACATCTGTTTAAGCTCTAGGAAACTGTAGGAAAGGTCCTCAATGGCACTTGAGAGGACCTCTCTAGAAACCTATTTATGAACCAGTATTGCTACCAACAGTTCGAGATTCAACGAAATTTAACAATAAAATAAACAAAGACTGTCGCTTGTAAGTCGCATCTCGAGTGTAGAGAGTTAAATCTTGGCGCCCAAGGCAAAACGCTTTTCTGTCTGACAGCGAATGGGTCAATCCACTAATGTGCACAGCATTTGCACGATATTTATTAAAATGACGCATTAAGTTAGTATGCAATATGTGGTCGTTTATTTTGAAAGTGGCATACGTATCTTTTTCTAATAAAATCGAGACAATGGTAACATTAATTACAGTACAATGATAACGATTTAACCCTTGACATCACCACATTTATTGTGTTGAACGCTTGTCACGTCAGACGTGGTATAGTAAGTTTTCAGTAACAGTTAAGAAAGAAATAAACAATAAATACACCTCTATTTAAAATTTTATAATCTATATACTGCATCTCCCGATGGCCAAGAGCGCAGAACGCATCGTTGTGGATATTTCAAAGACGATAATTGGTTCAGGAGCGGCGTCCCGTTCGCGCAATCACTTCGAAGCATATCTCGATACACATCTCGAACACTGTTCCACGATGCAACCGTAATTTCATATTGTCATTTAATATTCGCAATAAAAAAAGAAGCGAGCTGTGAATAGTCGATTGCCGACGGACAATCCGCCGCGACACGTCCTCCTTTAACCCTTTACTTGCGATGTACGGGGACTCAAGAAATAGATGAAATGATTGCACGACGAACTTTGACAACAAGAAATAACAAGCGTTGACCATTCGTTAACAAAATTTTGTAAGAAATTGTTGAATAAATTAGTTGTTGCCTTCTTTTTGAACAATTGTGAGTTTAATATGACAACCGTCCTAATAATATAGTCAATTTCATCAGTGACTGTCATTATCCTTGCAAGTAACTCTTTTTTTATTATAATATTACTCCTAAAAATCTTGTTTACCTATCAATAGTGTAAAAAATCGCAAACACTTCCAGAAAGAAGACAGAATCCTAACGAAGTTATCCCAAGTTTCGCCAAATAAAGTTGTCTTTGATCGCAGGGCCTCGTAATGGTCCCGTACCTACTGCAGCCTTGATAAATTGTAGTAATCGCGGTTAAACGTCATGACTCATACGACGGAACATCATCGACGAACATTACGTCCGTACGCGAGACGTGGACGTACACCAAGTTGCGTTACGTACGATGTTTGCGTACATACGCGATACAGAAATGTATTTGTACGAATACACAATCGTAAACATACTCGCGTTCGCACGCGCACAGAGGCACAACCAATCGCAGACGGCTCGTGTAAGAACCGCGATTTTCCAGCTATGTACGCTCGCTGACTGCGAGATTTATGATTTGTTACGTAACGACGTCTCTGGTAAATTTAGTTTCGTACACACGCCGCGTATGTACGATCATTTCACAGACTAGTGAACGCGCATTATTCCAGGACATCCGATAGTAGATAATGCACGCCGTGTACAGAGGAGAGTGATGTACTGCTTGTTAACACGAAGGGTGCATTAAATAATTAAAGAAGTCGAAACATACGCGGTCTCTCTCAAAAGTTTTCGAACTTTCTTCGTTCTGGTTAGTTAATGCGTTTATTGGCCGACAAATGAAATGTGTACAGCCTTGTTTCGTTATTGCTCGTCTTACTTATCGTATATAGTGACTATAACTATAATTTACTTGTACAGTTACGAAGTTTCCTTATTTTAGATTTGACTCTTAAATCGGAAAATCGGGGTTTTACTGTATTTCTTCAGAATAAATGTACCTCGAATAATACAAATTTACATTTACAATTATCATCATATTAGAGTGAGTTGCAATAAAAGTTCAGAAGCTTTTATGATAAACCACGTATTAGTTTCGCGAATTCGAGATCCGTACGCAGCACGTTTCACGAGCAAAATGGATCCTTGTTATCCCCTGCATGAAATATTTCCATAAAACTCGTATCTAGTTTTAAGTAACGATTACACGCGAGTTGCGCATCATGATCGTTACGTAACGACGTGTTATATTACCGTGCAGTTACGTATTTAGATATTCCGTGTACGACGTTCGCCTGATTCGCCAAACAAACCGCGAGCAGATTGCATCGCTTGGTTCTGGAGAAATCGCGTCGTGGCTCGTACAATTCGAACCCTCGAAGTAGTAGCGGTGGCAAGCAAAGAGCAAGGGGTCCCTTTCACGCGAGAAAAGGAAGAGTTGTGACCACCGACTTCATATAATATGCAAACAGTACGTCCATCACGAGGAACAACGCACAAGAAGGTTTCGATCGCCAAAGGCTCGCGTGCCAGATACCTCGGCGATCAGACCAAGAGTGTTAGGAGCAGGCGTGATACCACTTTTTGCGGGTTAACCGACGACGATACCACGGCATGCTAACGGTCATGCGATACAATAGGTCACGCATGCGAAAAGAAAAACAATGTGCACAGTGGTGGCCAAAATAATAGATGTGACAACGATGTTACTGAATTCACTTCAAATATTAGCCGTGGAAATTAGTTCTCGGTCTTTGCCTTTGTAACTATAGTTTAAGGAAAAATATTTATTCCATGTTTTGTTAGGTTCAATTACCAATCTTCTGAGGTCTAAATCTGATTTCCATTATAATTAATCTATGTACATTCAGTCACATACGATCGTTTGTGACTACAGTTTAAGTAAGAATATTGATTTGACATTTTGTCAGGTTAAATTATGAATATTCTGAGATCTCAACCTGATGTCCACTATAATAAATTTGTATATGTATATGTATTCTGAGATTTCAACCTGGTGTCCATCATAATTAATCTATATACATATCTATACACATATTTTTATACACATTAATCTCTATACATTTAGAGTGGTTCTTATTTCAATAATTTTTGAAACCAAATGCTTGGGCCATATTAAACAGGAAGTTAGGAAGTACCACGAGTCAAACTCGTGCTTATTGTTTATGGGCCAAATTCCTTGCCACGAATCTCGCTCGTCGTTGTAGGCCAGAAGGGTTAACTGACGTTAGATTACTTACAGTAACTTATATGTATTATTTTAGCCACCATTGTATGTTGGCTACCGTACATGGAATATTTTCGCAGCCATACGCGTTAATAAGGAGCAAAACCACCAAAGTTCCAAAATATACCTCGCTATTTCGGTACCTCGAGTGTTGGCCCTATCTAAAGCAACTTTCAACGAAAACAAACGCGATTCCGTATAAACTTCTTTTTGATTGCGGTGAACCGTCGAGGTAGAGGGGTGCGAAGGTAATCCACTTTGGCCGTCACACCTCGTCCGCCATGCCAGGCATTGATTTTGCATTATCATTACCAGCAAACCGAACCGATTGGCTGTCCTTCTCGCTGTGTCCACGCGAGACGCTTTTCCGTAGATGTGCGCATGTGTTTCCCCAAGAGCTGCGTGTTGGTGTATGGGTTCGTACGAAGGGAGCCAAGGTATAATAGGGTTAGAGTGTAGCACGCAAAGTCGAGGGCGGCGGCAACCGCAATATTAGATTAATGGCGGATGTACTTCACTTTCGGGTGCCATACCATTTCTAGCCATGGATCTCGTCGGAAATTAAACTTCTCGAATGGGGTCGACTACGGACTTGGCCATGCCAACATCGCTCTAATCACTGGAAGGTTCGTATCGTAATCATTCGAACTCGTGTTACGCTGTGGATCGGGAGAGAAGGTCCTCGAATCAATTTTCCTCTGGATGAGGGTACAAACAGTTTATTTGGGAGTTCTAGGTGTGATTGTGAGGAATTTTTTCAATCTGTCTTTGAAGCTGTAATACAATGCAGCTTGAAAATTGATAGTTTCTTTATATAATTACGCTCTTATGTGGACCTAAATTTGTAGTAATATCGTTACTTAAAGTACTTTTTTATTGCAAAAATAGTTATGGAAAAATACGACAAAAATGATACTTTTTTGGATGATTGGAAATGGTGCATTGAATTCTTGCGCCTATTTATTTTGTTGAAGTAAACACGATAATAATTGTATCCATTTTCATATTCTCAATGCAAACCTGAATGCTCCAATTTTGATAGTTAAACAATTGTAGGATGCGAATAGTGTGTGTATATGTTTGTATGAGGGTGAGAGAGAGAGAATAAGTTGTACGATGTACCTGAACTCATCATCATTGACGTCATCTTCATATTTTCAACACGTGAATGCCTTCAGTTAAATTCATAAAACCTTTTCACTCATCATTTCGTCCAATTTTGATAATTTACAACTGTAAGATGCGAATTGTAAGGCGCATCTGAACTCGTCCGTAAAAAATACACCGACGTACGATATGCAAAAGCACAATGATCGTGCACCAATTAGCGAAAATCTATTGGGGGGTATAAAATTTCTTGTATCATAATTTATGGAAAAATTCAATTCAGGGAGGACGAAATTTCGAGGCCGCTCTCTTTTATCTCGGATCTGAGATCCGACAGATAGGCGATGCAGATGCTTGGCGAAATTTCAAGAGATCCCAGTGTACCACACGGCGACGTATCGTCGCTAAGCATAAAGAAGCATAAATCAGCGTGCAAAAAGTAGAAAGTTATAGCCACCGAGACGTCGAGGCAACGTCTTTGCTTGAACAAGCGGCAGCTCCGGGATGGCCCCGAGGGCTGAACGAGGTAGAGGAGCAGAATGGGAGATCCCGAGCCTTGATCGTGATAAGATGCAGCGGCGTCATCGGTTGACAAAGGGTCGCAGGAACGCCCCCTCAGATCCGACGTGCAACCGCTTGCGGGGGCGTACATATTAAAATTGGACCCCCACCTCTGACCCTCTGCCAACCATTCGCCGATCTTGTTTATTACCGCCACGTACAATCACGTTCCCAGAAAATACGATCCCTTTTACCCGAGACATTCCTCTGTTTACATTCCTGGCTTGTAGTTTCTTCTAACGACCCACCTCTTCACACTTCGCACGAGTATATTCGTGTTTTTATGGCCTGATGGTGTTCATTGATCGCGAGTTAACTCGTATTTCCACTTTCATTAGTTTATGCGCAGCTATCTTTTTTTGTGAAAGTCTGAATCTTCAATGTCGTTTTGCTATTCGATTCTTTGCTCTATCATAACAATAGTAATTTATGTTTTTAACACTTTATCGACGGGTAGCCTATTAACAGGCTTTTTTGCTAGTACTTTACATTTCTGTTTTGTGTGCTGCGCATACTTATGAAGAATTGTGTTTAAAGCACGACAAAAGCAATGCAGTTTATTTGAAAATAAAAACAAAATCAAATATATATTCTACTTTAAGAAAAATAATTATATAAAAATTGTTCTATTTAGAAAAATTATTGATAAGTAACTTTATTTAAATTATATGTATGCTATATTATAAATAACCGTACTTGATTGAAATTTGAAAGGGACTAAAAAAGTTCAAATAGGATTAGTAATCTTAAATATGTATCTCTTTTTAAAGTGACTCTTAACTACTACAACCTGTCTATATTATCTTAAATTTTGAATCTCATACAGTTAGTGCCAACATGCTTATCATGTACGGTTGTACATTAAAATATGTTACAAAATCGAGATTTCTACAAAACTGTATATTAATTCGTACCTAAATTGCCTTGAAAACAAGCAGACTAATAAATAAATAAAAATAAAATAAAGAAATAAAGAAATAAACACTTCTACTTGCTGCAGGAACAAAACTTTTCCTGCAACCCAACTGTTAACCCTTTCATTCTGCAGATCGCTACTATATCGACTTGAAATCTTAGTCGACTGAACCTAATGCTGCCCTCTACACCTTTCCAGCTCAAACTTGATATTTGTATACCGTCATGAATGAGCATCACCTGTTTTTACCGCATTGACTTGCGGTACGTTGTTTACGAATGTGATTGTGTTACGGATTTTTTAAACCACCGGTCAAGAAACGGAACGACGATGTTCCCGCAAAGTTCGCAGAAAAAATATTGGATATTTAGCGACGAGAATGATTTAACAGTGCTGCGAGAGAAAACAAATGCAGAGTTCATCGAGAGGCATGGAGCAAATATGACAGTAAGTCGTTTTATTTTAGATGTTAACTCGTTATTTTTGTTAATTGTATTAATTTTCGAACGAATCTCTCATTATGTATCGTGTAATTTAAGATAGAATTCGAATTTTCGATGAAACATGTTCGTAATCTTATTGCAGGTTATGTATGTTTTTACCTCCATCGATAAATTGAAATGTTTTTGATCGAACTTGTTGATACATGCGCATGCTGTTTTGTATTGTTATTTTTCTATGTCATTTTTCATTTTGTTTACTTTCATGTCTTTATTTTAATATAAACGTGCTCAATTTCACCAGCCTAATATTTACAATTTTGTATCGCTATATCATATAAATCTATCTGTAAATATAAACATTTTTTTCTCAAAAACCACCTTTACAAAATGTTGCTTGCTTACATGCTACAGAAACTTAATCCTACTGTTTAATCAACACTGATTGACTATTAACAAATTAGTTGTATTACTCTATGCAAAATATTCATTTTAAATATACTTTGCAAAGCCAGAAGAAAGGGAGGAGTATTTTCTATCTCACACAGAGGAACGTACGTTACTTCGATTTTATGAATCGCAATTGAGAGATTTCTGTCGTCGCTTCAGTCCTCCAATGCCCCGAGCTACTATAGCAACAGCATTACATTACTTTAAAAGGTTCTACCTCAGGAACAGTGTTATGGACTATCATCCAAAAGAGATTTTAGTCACGTGTGTTTACTTGGCCTGTAAAGTAATTATCCTTTTACTTTATAACTTGTTTGCAAATTTATTTCATAACAAGGTTTAATATTTTAGGTAGAGGAATTCAATGTATCTATATATCAGTTTGTTGCCAACATTAAAGGTGATAGAGAAAAGGCATCTGACATTATACTTAATAATGAATTACTTCTTATGCAACAGTTGAACTATAATTTAACAGTACATAATCCATTTAGACCCGTAGAGGGATTAATGATAGATATCAAGGTATATCGTCAAAGCCATTATACAAGAATGAATGTTATGCCTTGACAGATGTAGCTTGTATACTTTCAGACAAGGTATTCTTCTTTGGAAAATCCAGAAAGGTTGAGGCCATACATAGACGAATTTCTAGAAAGAGTCTTCTTGACGGACAGCGTTTTACTTTATGCTCCAAGTCAAGTTGCATTAGCTGCAACACTGCATGCTGCATCTAGAGCATCTGCTAATCTAGATAATTATGTGACCGATATATTGTTTTCAAAAGAACACTTAGGGTGTATAATTGAAGCAGTAAGAAGTAAATATATTGTTCTTTGAACTTATAGTACTTACAAATACTTTTACAATACAGCATAACTGTGATATTACATGAATATTACAGAGATAAGGTCTATGGCTAAATGTGTAGAATCTCCTTCGAGGGATGTGGTAAGAGTTTTAGAAAAGAAATTAGAAAAATGTAGAAATCAAGAAAATAATCCCGACAGTGAAATGTAAATATAACAATTTAAGATAACCTGTTAATTAATATCTCATCTTTATACGAATAAGATATTTTCCAATTTGACTAGATTTTAAACAGTACATAATTACAGATATAAACAAAGGATGCAGGAAATGCTGGATGAAGAAGATTTGCAAGACAATGAGAAATATGCCAAAATTATGCAGGACCAAGCAGCAAGCGATGATAAGATTCTAGGAGTCAGTAAAACCTTGTCTCCTTCTGCCCTTTAATAAATAAAACTATAAGAACTCTCGTTATCATTTTTATACCTCAATTTATTGTATAGGTATAATAAATAATTTATTACTTTACTTTTTATAATAGTATACATCAGAAAAATTACAATATTATTTATTAATACTATTTGTATATTACTTGGAAATAAAAATGTATTTCTTCACTTTGTCCATTCGAAACAGGAATATATACTGTCTCCTTATAATAAATGCAAATAGCGAAATTCATACGATTTTTACATCTTTCCTAAGTCCTTATTATTACTTAATCACAAATACTCGATTCCTCAGAGTTTGACCTACTAAACACATGTTCCCATGGTTTCAGTTCCATTATCCGCTCATGCGGTACAGACTTTGGTAATTAACTTCAATTTTTAATGCTTGAAAAGACTTAAATTTACAGTGCAAAACGCTAAAGCTAAAGTTTTTAAAGTTACTCATTGTGTGCATTCATCAGAGACAATTGTTGAGTGATTTTCTGCTTTGATTCGTCTAGTCACTTCGAATGGACGAATCAAAGCAAAGAATCTAAGAGTATTGCTCAACAGTTGCGCAACTGTTGTCTCTGATAAATGCACTGCAATAATGTGTATCATTTATGTATTCACGAGTCTTGATGCCTGAAGTCCAACCTTTGACTCAAATGATACGTCGGATTGTTGGTGGGTATATTTTGAAAAATCGACTGTTGTCCCATCGACAGGTTGCTTGGCAATGGTTGCACGATAGGCAAGGCAGGTGGTAGAGGGACTGTTGTTAAATGCTGAGGAAAAATCGGTGTCGTTGGTTGTGGTTGTCCTGGGTAGTTAAAGAACCTGTACAGTATTTTCGCAGTTTAAAATAAATGAAATATTCATAAATATAAAAAGAGAAAAGTATAATCACCATAAACGATCCCCGACAAAAATTGGTCGCGGTGTGGGAATCCCCAAACTCGAATAGTACTGTTGCGCCAGTAACTCCACATCATTTGTATACTTTCTTTTCCACTTGGTGCGCCTGTTTTGAAACCAAATTTTAATCTGTGGACAAAAAATACAGGAGATTCCTGAAAGGTGAATTCGATGATAGCGAGTAGTATTATACATATACTTCTTGCATTATGTACATAACTAGAAAACCTTAACTCTTTAGGTGTTAGGTAAGTTAAAAACTCTTTCGTCGTTTACTTAGCTTTTATGCATGGTAAAATATTTTTAAACCACCTCAAAAAGATGAAATTACTCATAGTCCGACAGTTTAATATTTTATTTAGTTTTTCATTAAGTTTTCCATTCAGTTGGCAATTGTTCCGAATGCAATTTAAGGATTTCGCGCTATACCCTTACTTGTTAAAAGATGCAAGACCTTAGACGTAAAACGTTACAGTGGTTATGGAAGATGTACTTAAATAAAAAGAAAATTTTACAAATAATCGTAAAGTGAGATAAAGTATGAGTTAGATATTTCTTTGTATTTCGGAATATCGAAACAAAAAAATTGCCCCGGGTGAGGATCGAACTCACGACCTTAAGATTATGAGACTTACGCGCTGCCTACTGCGCTACCGAGGCGGTTGTACAAAGCTATTCCTAGTATAATTAAATAGTTAACTTTGCAAATCAATACTTCTAAGGGTCGTATAAGCAACATTAAATTATTTTTAAAATTCTAACGACATATAATGCATAAAAAATGTTTGAAACACTTCGTGAACACAAGATTTCTCAAAAATCAAGAAATGGTTATTCACATCTTAAGAGGGCATTTTTCGAGAATTTTTTTCGAACAAACGATGCAAGTAAATCAATGTAATGCTTAATAGTAATAACAATCTGAAACTTCGAGATGCAATTAAAATGAATATCCTTGAATTGGTTAAGCCTTTATAATGTAAACAGTAAAATATACTATTCCCTCAAATATTAATAAGAATCACGATTTAAAATAAGTATTCATTGAAAACATGCATCGTGAGGAATTTTTTATATTTATATATCTATTGATTAAATAATTAAAAATTAATTTCCGACAGTAGCTAAATCCATTATTAACAATTGTTGATTGTTGATGCAATTGTGTGGAATTTTGCTGTAATATTAATGTTTCGCGAATAATTTTTTCAATGGATTCAAGTGCCCTCAAATCGACCATCACGCGGTTATCGTTCACCCTTCGCCCTTCTCTTTTTCGTGAGGCACAAACGAAGCGCGCGAGTCGTGGACCACGACCCTCGCATGTAAGGCTTAAAAATAAAGTTAAAAAACTTCAGTGAGTTAAATATCATCGGAATTAGTCAATAGAAGATTGGAAAAGGATATTGTGGACCGATTAGTCGAAGTTCAAAGTGTTTGATTGTAGGTGGTGAATGTTCGTAAGTGTCCAATGAGCGGAGATGTATGATATGACTACTCGAGTGTCAACTGTTCTAAGAAAGCCATACCCCAAGAAAAATTGACCCTACCATGCGATCAATTTTGTAAATAAAGAAACACGAGATCAAACTACAGTCAGGTTCAGGTAAATTAGTTCAATAAGAGATCTCGGGTGAATTTGATGTGCTCTCGACGCCACCTTGACTAATGTTGCTCGAGGAATCATTCAGCACAGTTTTCGCTGCGTATGGAAGTGGATCGAGCCCAACTGCCTGGTGAAAAGCGAAAACGAACGGACACGTGAGGCGACCACGAGGAAAAAATGATCTCGGAATTTTCTGAGAGCAAGCCGGATTCGGAGCATTCGAGCGGTAATATATCCTAATTAAAAAATCGACGCCTCTTCGGGCCGTCGCCTCGGAGCATCCGTCGTCCGGGACGTTTGGTTCTTGTGGCATGCTGGATCGGAGAAACACCAAGAGAAGAAGGGGACTCCCGGGAGCTGGCTCGTTAACTACGAGAAATATTGTGACAGTTATGTCTGCGGCACGACACGTCTCCTTCTTCCCTCTGATCCGTCGTCTGATCGTCCTCCCTTTTGCCATGATCGCGAAAGATAATTATCTGTCTCGTTCGCGGTGCCCATCGCGATATTTCCACCGTTCTGGCAATTACTACCGTTGGCTACGTTGCTTATCCCGTCGCTCGCGACCGAACGGACCAGAGAAATATCTGGGGCGTTATAATAAATTAATTAATTTAAAGCGCGGCCAACAGAACAGCCGCGACACTTGCTACAAAGTAAACGGTCGACTTATGCAACTGCTTTAATCTATTTTACAACTTTGTGCAGTTATCGCGGAGATTACTTAAATCTTTCCCGAAATTACGAGTACCGAGTGCCAGGGTAATATTAGAACCGCGACGAAATCGTTCGAATACATGAAAACATCAGTTAGACCGTGGCTAGAACTTATTGTTAGTGGCAGCTACTGACATTCTTGTTGGGAGCTTTGTGGCTTCGAGCATGGGTAGTATTTCGTGGTTCGCTCGGAAAGAGCTTGTTGGAAGGGAGGAAACAAGTCTGCTGCTGATTTTGACGAAATTCGGCACAAATATTTATTCATGTTTTATGTCTCAGTTCTATTATTTCTAAATACTTGTAAATTAGTAGGAAAGCAAATTTTACATGGCAAAGTTTTCTCTCCTGTTGTAACATTAACCCTTTAACGTCGAGCTCCTTTTTGTCAGGTAGAAACAAGAATTTTCTTCACAAAATTATTATAACATTTTTGACAAATGACACAGATAATTAATTTTGCCCATCTCCGAGCCGAGAGTTAATTAAAGATTTCTGTGAAAGAAAGAAGAAATCGTTTTGTTCTGTTATTCTTTCTCTGGCAGCGAGAAGAAAGGGCGTACAAGTGCTAATTGGTCCTAAAGGGCGACCTTCGCCTCATGGCGCCACGATGTGGCGCCTAGACATATGGTGGCCCCCAGAAATCATAATTCAGAAGGCAGTTGATTTTGAGGAACTCGGGGTACATGGAACTTAAACTATTTCAGGTGGCGAAGCCTGCGGAAGTCGCAGCGAACGTTATCAAAATTTATTGTGTCGAGTGCACCTTGGTCGAGACGACTTCCGCAGAATGTGTTTCCCTTCAATTTTCAACTTCCCCATCCTGAACATCTTTAACCATCTTTAACCATCGTATCACAGTGTCAGAGTATCACTTTCGCGTCGAGGATGAATAACGATGAGTACATAACATAATGTATACCTGAGTTTCAGTAAGTTTCAAATTCTTGCTGAGCTGCAACCTTTTCGCTACGCTCAGGTATTTGTTCCTCTCGAATTCCGCTTCCAACGACTTAATTTGTGCGGCGGTGAACGCCGTGCGGGGTCTCTTCTTCCTTTCGTCATCGCTAATCGCGCCGACGGTTTTTTCTTGAACGTCTCTGTCCGCACCTGTCATGGAGTTGGCACCGCTACTGCTGGTGCATGCTTCTGCAACATCGTTTGGAAAAGTGGTAACTAGAGTTTCGACGTAATACATTTATAATATACTAGCTGCACCACGCGGTTTCACCCGTGTGAAATACTATTTTGTAAGAGACACGTTGTAAGAGTTACGTATTTTGTAAGCTTTTAAAAATTAAAAGTGGCGAATTGAGTAACGGATTTTACAGTGTGGGCTTTTAGACGAAAAAGGTTGAGAAACATTGCTATTAATAAGGGGTCTCCAATCTACGAGCATATCAATTTAGCCCACTATAGTGTATTTTAATTAAAATTTGTAACATTTACAATGTAAAGTATATTATCTATCTATTTATTGATAATTATATATCTATATATAGATAATGTTGGATCAATATTCATGTTTTCTTTACATGTTCGTGTACACCATAAATGTATAAAATCCACAGTCTAGAGATAACTCTTGTTACGCGTCCACTGGGGACTGATGATTAAAAAACGTTTTCTTATCATGTAATTATCAAATAATTGCGGTCATGTTACTTTTCCGCGATTAAATGTAATGAAACCGCGTTGTAATTAAATGAGCAGTAATAACACGTGTGTCACAAGAGATTAACGTAATCGAGCCTTAAAATCTTTGTAAAACTGTTTTTATACAATTTTACTTTGTCCCAATAGTTTTAAATTGTAAATTCGTTAACAAATTTTGTTTTGGACTTATCAACTTAGCATAGAAAAAAAATTCTTCTAACCGTTTAAATCGAGGGATATCTAAAGGAAGGGGCAGTCATTAATCGCGAGCGTGTTTCGTACGTCCGTAGCGCGACTGTTTTTTTTTCGTTTTTAATTGCTTTTAAACGAGATCGATCCGAACAACGACTCGTTCAGACCCGACGAGGCCCAATTACCCCCGTGAAATTTTCCTCCTCATCAATCTCGGAACCTTTTTGCCCCGTCGAAGTTGTTTATATTTATATTTATCCCGAGTGTACAAGCGGAGCGTACAAGACATCGCGCCTCGCTGGTGAGGAATGTCTTCGGGGTCTCTTTTAGTCGACTGGTAACAGAACCGCGCTCTAAGCTCCGGGGATCATCTTCTAATTATCTGCCCATTACTCATCCGACGAAAAACCGTGGCACCGCGACGCCTCGACTACTGGATATATGTCTGCCACTTCGGGGAGAAAAAAAAAAGGACACAGCGAAGCTATATTATACCTTTCACGAAATCCGAATAGCCGTATGGTTGTATCACCTTCGTGAGAACAATTTCAATTGAAAACACTTCACCGACTGACAGCCTATTAATAGGCATTTTGCTAAGACAACTAATGCTTTGTTATCTGTTATTAAGATAATGTTTAATACTCTCATCATTATATGAGTACCATTCAGTGTTCGATTAAACATTAATAACAATCACGGTTCAGAATAAGTATCCATTCGAGACATTAATCGTGAGAAATTTGTCAATATTCTAATATCTATCGATTGCACCAACTAAATATTAATTTCTGTCAATAGTTACATTAATTGCTAACAATACTTATTATTTAAACAATGATGGGGAATACGATTTTGCTGTGACATAAATGTTTCACGAATTATTGTCTCTATGTTTTCAACGAGCCTTAGTTTGGTTTGGTTAGTTTTAAGACATGTTTCTAAGTTAGTTTTAAGGCATGCGTGTACGAGTCTCTGTCCTCTATCAAATAATTATTAATCATTTGTTCCATTCTTTTGTTTATTCGTAGGTCGTATAATTAACTCTTAATTAGTTAAGCATTCATAAATACAACCTATTCTTCTTTAGAAGGCGTAAGCTGGACACATTAATTTTGATTATTTTTACTTGCAAAAAAACTGTGCATGCTCTTAAAAACTAAATAAATCTGCGTACAAAAGACTTTATAAAACTTTCTTATAGATTAAGAAAAAATCCTCAAAAAGAACTCAAAATTGACGCCTATACTAAAATACTTTTGCATAGCACTGTACATATCTAAATAAAATAAAAAATGTTGAGTTTCGTCCCCAACTGTAGAACTATCCGTCAAACCTGAAGAAAGCATCGCTGATTTTAGCACCAATAAATCGATGGTTGAAGCTTCCTTGTTCAGAAGGAGAATAGATCGAATCGAGCGAACCTCGGGTTTGAGGGGGCAATAAATATCTCTAAAAAAGTATTTGCGTCGCGGTTACGGGGACCGCGTAGTGTCATTTACCGGCTACTAATTGTCAGATGGCGACGTAATTGTCGCGTTTCTCGCGCGTTTTTCTCTTCAGTCTTCTCTTCAGCCCGTACTACCGACGTCGTCGGCTAAAACCGTACCGCCTCTATTTCACTCGACGTGGGCACCACGTTGCGCGACGCGCACGTTTCTGCACGTGTAAATTCAGGAAAGATTCCAACTCCGACGCCTGAATATCAGTGTGCACGGATAATAATATCAAATTGTTCTACGTGTTGCACATGTTTACGTTTCATTGCGTAAACAGTAGTGTGGAACAATGGTGGCTGAACCTTATCGTCAGTGAGGGGTGAAAATTTATTTGGAAAAATGAAGAATATGTGTCATATGAACATTTATATGACCATTAAATTTATATGGAATAACATTGAATTTGCAAGTACGTAAATTACACTATTATTGTACAGAGTTATTTGAGCCGTTTATTTCACAAATCGATGAACTCCATAAAACAAAAAGTTGAGAAATGCGATGTGATAATGTTTGTCGTTTAATGGTGTTAATCTATAGTGTTCATGAAAGTTATTACAAATATAAAAAGTTATGACTACATCAAGTGCTCTGACACTATAATTTAAGATTTTTCAAAAAGTTTGTTGACAAAGTGAAATGATATTTATTGATTTACTTTTAGTATGAAACAAATAAGTTAGTGTTCATCAAGTCAGAACTCATGAATCATTTGGAATTCGCTAGGTTCCAAACGGTTCAGCTACGCTGATCGTCGTTCTGAACTCGTTCACGTTGATGAACTGGGAACTATCATCATATATCTCACATATTATACAAAGTGGCTCCATAAGGGTGACGGCTAAACAGTTAATGGATTTTGCAATTTTAAGACCATGCTATATTTCATTGCAGAAAATTGTCTACCGGACAGACAATTTTGCAATATTAATCATTTTCTATAAAATACAATTGATAACGTTGAATTATCTAATTGAATTGGATAATTCAAACTTTTTAATTACTTCAATTGCTGATTACTGTTATCATGAACGTAATTAGATTCATGATAACAGTAACTAGCGAATGAATTATTTGAAAAGTTTGAGTTATTTAATTGAATTAATACATAATTGAAGTACGATTGGGTAACCGAATTGGGTAGACAATTAAATTACAGTATAATTCGATAAGTACAACTGTGATTATCGAAAAATGTTGGATACCATTCTATAAGAGACAATTTCGAATCAATTCTCAAACACTCAATGATAGCACACTCGTGCTGTCTGTTTATCCAGAGGTGTGCATTTTCACCGCTTTAAATTGTGAATTCTTATCCAGTATTTTTTCCCAAGACAAAAGAAAGAAAATAAGTCCGAGTTCCTCGGGGCATCGACGTTAAATTCTTTGCCGGAAGCGTCCGAACGAACGGAAGAGGAAAATATTTTCGGAGGGTGCCGCCACCCCCCCCCCCTCCCGTTCCCTCGCACGGCTCATTTGTCGTCGACTTTCTGACTCGGTTGCATTGACGGACGAGCTCCGCGAAGAAAGAAGAAGAAAGGGTTAGACCGTGGAAGAAGAGGACGCGGACGGGACAAAAAGGACGCCGAGACGTCCGTGAAGCACGCCCGTCGCTGAAGGAGCGCCGCGAAGCGTCGCCGAAATAGAACACCACGCCCTCTAGTTTACCTAATTGCCGCGAGCCGCGGTGAACTTGTCTCCTAATTATTCGGTGATGAATGGCGGGAGCACGAGTAGAAATGCGCGATAAACCGTGGCTAATTTTCATTCGTTCGGCGTTGCACGATTTCACGCGCGCGGGCCAACACCGTCGGGACAATTAATTCGCGCGCGAGCCGTGCCGATTGGTCAACCCGTGCCACGGAGACAGACAGATGGCCAGGCCCTTTGTTATGATCTAGAATTAGCTGTGCAGTAGCACCGACGCGGTTAAGAAGAGACTTGAACGGAACGGTGTCGATATTTCAACATCCGCAACTGATTGTAAAAAGAAGAAGCTGGACTGCTTCGCATCGCGGAACACGATGTTGCAAGATTCCTGTCATCGAGGAGGTCGATGTTGCGCGCAAAATCGAACGCTATGGAATTGGTTACAGTTGAGTTTAGATGACTACTGGTATGATTTATTAGTACAATGAGAATGCAGGCTGTTTATCGTAACCAATGATGGCCATTCCAATGCACTCATACGAACAAATTTTGCATATTGTTATCCTTCTATAATTACTGCAATTATAATAATAAGCAACAATTAATGGCTATCTGTTAGGAAATGAGGTCCGATAAATAATCCTTAGGTTGCAATTTACTTTTAAGTACTTTTATTGTGTTGGAATTGGCATTCCTTCCTCAAGCTCTTTCTGAAGGGAACTGAACCACTAAACGAAAACGTACAGAGTGACTAAATTCGCATGTGTGCGTGGCCCTGTCGTCTTTTACATAAACAGGGTGACCCATTCGAAGTACACACTGGAAGAAACAGTATCTCCTTTCTCACGAGATTAATTTCTCTAATAGATTTCAATGAAAAATCTAACATTATCAATCTTCATGTATACAGAATGTCTCAGAATTAATGTAAGAACCGGAAATAAAGGGTAGCTGAAACGATTCTGAACCACAATTTCCTTTGGAGAAATATCAGATGGTGATTCGTTTTTGAATTATTAACGAAAATCATTGACCAATCACAGCGCCCGAGTTGCGCGCGTTCAGCTGGCTACGCCGCTACTTAGCATAAGCTCTCGCGGCTAAGCGCGCGCTAATCGGGGTCTGTGTTTGATCGATGATTTTCGTTAATAATTCAAAAACGAAGCCTTCACCGACTTGTTTGCAAAGGATTCCCAGTTCTTAGAGGAGTTCTGGGACACCCTGTAGATTCATTATAACGGAGACCAGGTCGAGAACCTAGAAGGTTGATAATTTAACATATAGTAACAAAATAACGATTAAAGATTTCTACTTAAACTAAAATAATAAATGATTGACTATACAGGCACAGACCTACATATAAACAAAAACATTACGTGAACTGCCATTTTATACTGCACTGCACATAAGCAATTATCATTTTTCCATTGAATTATGTTTACTAAACCATAAGTAACTCAAAGGACATGCAGAATGTGTTTTTCAGAGGAGTTGACGAAGATTAATATGAACAATTGCTGCGTGGAAGAGAACGTTCAACGCGCGTCAAGATATTATTTTCATTCACTCAGCGTGCGCGAAGGTGCGCGAATTTATGGTCCGCGCGCGATAAACAGAATCATGCAGAAAACAAACAGCTCATTAGAAGTCGGAAAGCTGAATTCGTTTAAAAGGACAGCATCTTTTGGAGGGGTTTACTCGCTCGCGACGTTGCTTCTCTCAAAGATTTACGAGTCGCGTTGACGGCTTTGTAGTTGGACGGGACGTCCCACATATCTCAAGTCCGAGCGCACGGCGCAAACGAGAATTGTCCTTTCCTTAGATCTCGAATTTATCGCGGCGACCATTATGCCGTGTAAATCACGCGAGCCAGGGATCCTTGGTGGAAATTAGTCGTCGAGGAACTCGGCTATCCCAGCGGAATGAAATTAAGTTGCGCGGAGTCGTCGATCAGCAAACGACTATCGAGCTGTTCGTAAATCGCAAACTGTCAGCGTGTTATAACGTTCATCTTGCAACGTGCTAATTTCATCAACTTTCGATTTTGTTTTCCTCTCTTGCTGTAATTGTAGCCGATTCGATGGTTTTTTTTAGATTCTAGAGCATTCGTGGATTAGCTCGCGAAATTGTTTCGATATTGTGATAACGCGCCTCCCCATACCCAAGAATAAAGAGTCAAACATGAACACGAATCGTAAAGGTGCTGGATTAGTCGTGTAGGAAAAGCTGTCGACTATGGATCCGAATATCGTGGGTTCGAATTTCCCTGCCTTGGCTTATTTTCGTAGAGATTTCTACAAAAAAATGGGGGCTCGTCCGAGATGAGGGGGTTACGGTTTACAATCGGAAGTTGTACAGTAGCAGTCAGCATTGTTGTCACAATCATTTCTCGATTATTGCGAATGTATGTGTAGATAAACGTATTGATTTATTATAGACACGTGTAAGAGAGCATTAAGACTGTACTTTTCGAAACAACTACGTTAACCCCCTATGGGCTCGTGTAACTTTCATGTCAAAAACAATATTCCAATCACGAAAAGTACTCTATTACAGACAAAATGAATAAAGTCATTTACAATTAAATGACTTTACCTAATTCTAATATCCTACGGTCGTGAATGAAAAGTCTAGTGGCATCCTTGTCAAAAAAGATTTCAGTTTACTAATCGCGGTCGGCGATAAAATAGCCAAGCAACGCTTTTCTTCCGACTTGATTTACAAATTTTCAGATTTCAAATTGAAAACGTAGTTTTATCAAAATGAAACATAGCCTATGTTACTCAGGGATAGTGTAGCTTTCTATTACTGAAAACTTTGTTAAAAACGGGTCGATAGTTCCGGGAACTACCCATAACATACAAACAAACAAACTTTACCTCTTTGTAATATTAGTACAGATTGCTCCAACATATCAGAAGAAATTGGCTCGGAAAATATTTGTTCCGTTAATAAAAAGAACCCAGTTCGCTAGTCGGACTTTCTTTGACCCTCCCTCTGTGCGAATGCTCGTAAAGCTACTAAAATTCTCGTGCCGCGAAGAGTTAACGATCCTCCGTTGCGTTCAAAGAAGCGAAATCAAATGTACCAACGCGCAAGATGTCGCAGAATGGTTCGCGGTCCTTGGTGTCTTTTTTCATTCTGTGGCTAGGTACCGCGCGAACGCACATTTTGCTGCATTTCCATGGCAGAATTAGCAGGAGACAGATAAATAGTGGACGAGAAGCAGGAACATTGAGTGGGCGTGGACCCTACAGGAAGTAATGGATCAAACTCACGGGGCCAACGGTCCTCCGCGCGAACTTACCAATTCGTTGCCACGCGAGGCAATCGGCCTCGACTCTGTAACAATTACTCCCGTTCACGTCCGCGTTGGTAACAATATGCGAATTAAGTGGAGACGATTACTCTTTATTACGCACTATGTAACAAACGCTTTCATCGAAAAGCTCAAAGTGTTCTTCAGTTTTCCGCGTTTAAATGAAAATATTGGGTTGTCTAGGAAACTCGTGGCGATTTTTAGGAAGAATTCAAAGGCAGTTGAATTTTTATATACAGGGTGACACATCTAACACAGGCTACCTGAATATTTCTTTTAGTTATATGCTGCAACAATCATTCTTTTCCAACTTCTATTTTCATTTGGGGGATTTCATGGTCATCGATTTTTTTTCACTGAAAAATATATATATATCTTTTCCTATTGTATTATATAGCTAGCATTAAAACACGTTCAAATGTGTGTAATTAATAATATGATCTTGAAATGATATTTTACTGGAAACATTGAACGGAATGACGTGCGAGAATCTATAAATGTAAACAAACATTTTTTTTTGGGGACATTTAAACGAGTTGTTTATAACAAATAAGTAACAACACGAGAGGACAAGAAGAACAGAATAGTTAGTACTTCAGACAATGTACCGCTGAGCAAAGCCACCATTTCGAGCATCTACTGTAACATGTATTACAAAGATAATTTAGTGGAAAGTGAGTGATTGAACATGATAACGCATCTAATCTCTTAAGAGTCATTCGTGAAGCGATAATAATCATATTTGTTTACATTTACAGGGTCCCGATCGTCGTGACGTTGTAGAAGTTTACGATTTTTAATAAACATCCATCTTAAGTTTCAGTTCAATTTTCTGAGTAAAATATCGTTGGACTGATACTTTTTTGCTTTTCATTTCAATTCATTTCGTTTCATTTTATATTGAAATAAATTAATTTAATTACATAACTGCCTAAATTATTTCGTTCTATTTCTTCTTTTTTTGTTTTTTACTCCGTTTTTCATACAAAGAGCCTTGATTCGATTTATACGCTATTCTGAGGAATCAGTATTCGGTTCATGCGAGTCAAGTGATTCGTTTCTGAGAGACAAAATGGCGCGTTTAGCAATAGACGACGCTCTTTGCAGATCGAAGTCTGTAATAGTGCCCTTCTGAATATTATTGGTGAATTATTATTTCCGTTAAAAAACAATTCATAATACCATCGATCGTGAATAAATTGAAATCACGCTCGATTTAAATATGTATTTGCACATATGTCAACAGAACAATTTTTGCAAAAAAGTGTCCCTACAGTCATTAATCAAATGGTTTAACGAAACATAAAGATATTGCAGAGAATGTTCAATAAATAATAAATAATTTTATTATTTGTCGTTGAGGAATTCAAACAAATTCCAAGCTTCTGTCTTTGTCTGTTCACCTGATGTACCATAATTAACTAAGTAACTTGAAAAGACAAACACAAGTGCGAGACACTTGTATAATGTCAAAGTTCTGCAGTCTGGCGTTGCAAAACAATGTCTGTCGGTAAATTTAGTAACATAATAAATGTTATTTCGTTTTATTTGTTACAACGTTCTGACATTTTCTCCAAACAAAAGAAATACTTTGCGAACTTCCTTCTCGTACGTATTTTGCGAACGTTAATCTGTTATTTTTGTCATTGCTCTATTATTCAGAGTAAATAGTATTAAGAAATGCAATTAAACTCACCATAACACATCTCTGGTTCAGGAGTGGTGGAACAAACGATATCAGAATCGTCGAATTCGGCTTCCTCTGCCATGGACATGGAGGAATCTGGCGCTACCAGCTTCCATCCCTCAGAGTCGTTCGCTGTTAAAATAATTAACGTCGTAAGAAAAACTTAAAATAAAAAATTTACATTACGAAGCAAACAATAAATTGAAATGGAAGAATTAGATACCATCTTGATGATATTAAAATTCTTGAAACATAAGGACAATTTCTAAAAGAACAGTCTTTACTCGGGAAACATTACCGGAATTCAAATTCTAATTTAAATAGAAGCAAACAAGGAAATTAAAATGAAAGCATTCGACACCATTTAGATCATATTATAATAAAATTGTTGAAACGTAAAGACAGAATTTCTATGAGGGCAATTTAAAAAAAATATAATTAAACAGAAATTTAAGTTTACTGTAGAATCAGTGCTACGACTCCAATTGAAATATTCGTTAAACGAATGATGAGAGAATAATTCATCTTTTATTCGTTGTTCGTACTGGTTATTTACACAACATATCATCTTTGATACATTGTGTCTAACGCGGGTACTCACATTCGTGTCCGTGTAAATAAATTTCAGTCCGAGCGGGCGAACGGGCCTCGTTATCCGCGCTTTTCTTGCTCGGCGCTAAAAGGCTCTCGATACTGAACGAGCATAGTTTCGTGCCCTCGGCCAACTCGCGCGATTCTTTGGTCAGATCATACGTTTTTGCGCGTTCCTCTGACATCCTAAATTCCCCAACGGTGTTTCACTGTCGTCTAGATCTTATCACCATTCGGTAGTCCGATCGATGCGGCGATCGAACGATTAGATATCTCCAACGCGATGTATCTCTTCACATTCAACAAGCTCAATTAGTGAAATGAGTTTATCAACTTGTCTACGATAGCAGTGCCTCGAGTATCTACGATTCACTTCACATTCCGTGATTATCACTGTCGTGTCACAAAACACTGATGTCCTGGGTCAAAGTGCTGATCATCCATCGAAAGGATAGAGGATTCGAAGATCGATGATTAAAGATCGATTCAGGGGATCGATATACGCGTACTCAGCGATCCGTTCGCGGGAATAGAGTCGAAACCAGCGACTGTTTGTCAGAGTTGCCCGCGATGTCCAACAATATTCTTTTTTGGCAGCCAAGTGAAATTCTTCGGTTCCCGAGGCGGTATCGAAAAGCCACGTGCTCACGACGTCATCCCTTGGATGGCCAATGACGCGAGAGTTTGGGCGGTCCTTGGCAAGCACGTGCGTTTCTCGAAGGAGCCCCTAATGATCTCGTACAGCGCGACGGTAGCAGTCACTAAACGGTGGTAATGAGGTATCCATAAATTTCTGTCACCGCCATGAAACGCTATTTAATAATTGCCTCGACAGCAACCAGCCCGAGATTTCAAATCAACTTTCCAGCTGTTGCGCGCCGAAACGAATCGAATTTATGCCGACTACCTGATCTTTCCACGCTCGATTCCAACTTGACGAGGACGATCAATTTTTCTCGTTTAGTTAACCTCTTGAGGTACGAATTTTAAGTGAATTTTTATTTTGAAGTTATGAGAAGACATGGTAACGTCTCCGACCAAGATCGAACGCTACCAAGTCTCTTAATCCTCGAATCCAAATGGCCGATTTCAGAAGTGCGTAGGTACCAAAAGAAATGATTTTTTGTTACATTCTTTATTTCTTCCTTTCTGGCTTCGTTCGTGTCTCCGCGATAAATTTCAGCAAAAATACTTCTTTTGGCGCGACGAGAGTGAAATTTCAGTATTGCGCACGCACAGGATGACGGAAATACACCAGATGAACGTTAAAGAAAATTAAATGTACTTATTTTCCTTTTTAATTGGATTATTTAAGTTTAAGCGATGTTTACTTTTTTCCAATGGCCACGGTTAGCCCATGTATTTCTTACTACCATGAATTCACGAATCATCGCTGGTCAAGTATTGCAACGATGCGAATAAATTAGAAATAAATCAATACAAATAAAATAATCTCTTACTATTTTCAGTATCCTCCAAAAAAAAAAAAAAAAAAAAAAAAAAAATACTATTTCAAAAACACATTGCACAGAATAAAATACGCTGTCTTCGTAGCTACAAAATAGACTTTTTGGACGCTTGCTATTTCCAATAATATTTTAGCCAGCTTTGCATCGGTATATTATTAGAGCTCATTTGACTGTCAGCATCGCTCGAATTCCTATGGATTCATATAAAATCGTACGACGCGCGAAATTTGTCGGTTCCATTACGCCATTACGGTCGGCGGGCGCACAATCGATCATAAGTTTAATGAGATTATTAGACGCATAATCGCGTGTATTAACGCGACGTTGATAGGGACGACAGAGTGATACAAGAACTGTTGACAGATGTGGAACTTGGCTGGGATTATGCGAACCAGCAAAATACACTGCAGAAATTTGTTTCCAAAGCCACTGGTAGCCAAGTCGCGATTCTTCCGTATAAATCAGATCTGGGAACGTCGGTGGTAACAATCCCTCGACGGACAAGTTCCAATTAAAATTTATTTATGCACGTCGCGGTTGATTTACGATATGGCTCTCTATTTTCTTCATAATCGAGATATAGCAAGAAGAAATCTGAACTAATCGCGTACTTTAGTCTGAAAAACTGATTTTATTATTTATCAACTCCTATATGTTGACACGTACAGGGTGGAGCAATAACTTTATCGGAGATTTGGAGATGTGGAGACCCTAACTGGGACGCTCTGTATAATAAAAAAAACTTTTCAAATTGTCAACTTTTCAAAGTGATTAGTTTCGCTCCTAACTGTACATTCATCGAATAATAAATACAGTCAAAGGGTAAAATGAAACGACGAATTGCATGGATTTGAGAGCAAGGACAGCGATAGTCCTGAACAAGGTATGTAGATAGGCTGTTGAAAGGACCAAATAGGGTGTGTCTATGAGATCACGTTACTCGGACACTCCTCTCGCAGGTTCTGCAATATGTTACATTGCCAGAAAACCGAAACCTTCGAAGGAATGAGTCGGCCAAAATGTTTGTCAATTTTACGCTTAATTGGTGCCGCGATCGACAGTTCTTAAGGTGGGAGGGGTGTAAATTATCGGTTCCTGTGGACGTGTCAACCGCAAAACACGACGACCGAAACAGTTACCTCGCCTTGAACATATTTTCGGAGTCGTGTTTCGTCAGACGAAAAATCACGGCGTCGCGTCGCGACACGTCGTGTTCACACCGTTGTAATAAACCATCTCGCATCGACTTGCTTAGTGGCTGCCATTGATTAATAGGGAATTCTCACTAGGAACTTAGAATACAGTATTTAACTAATCGCTATTTTAGTGGGAATTCCCTCTTACTCCAATCCTTCTAGGGAAGGATGAAACAAAAGAATCAAAATTTGTGCAATTTTTTTTCATATATTTATTCATATATTAACAGAATAAAGGCCCTCTGTTCGGTGCATTTCGCCTTTTATTATAAAATAAAACATAATATATTTGCTATGCTCATTACAATCCTTGTTACCATTCATGGTCATATACAGTTATTACTTTGTATAGAATATTATAGTAAAATAATTTTTAAGGGAATCTAAACATAAATTAATTGAAAGTCTTCAATAAATCTGACACTCATCTAGAGATATTAGGATATATAATATATTCGAAACATCGAAACACTTTACGATGCAACTTTATATGTCACAACGCAGCTAGAGGACTGCGTTTGGTCCGTATATCACTTGTAACTTGTTAAAAGAAAAGTTATCAGATTGAGAGGGTGATATAGAACTGCATAATATTACTAATTTCTTTACTGTATATTCAACGCGAATAAACAGTTCCTCGTACATAAAATATTTTGTTCATTGATTAAATGTAACATGTACTAAAACCGATGAAACTATCGTTGATCGCATCATAATACGCAACGCTTGATTTCGCTACAATGAAACAGAATTATGTAAAAGCTTAATAAAATATATTATTAATTAAAGGTAGTATAACCGTTGCGCTTTAAATATTTTCGTTTGTGAAACAACTGAACTTATCGGAACTCGAACGCCTTGGTAATCTACATTTGTTGCGTTGAATTACCATTCCACGTGTTATTTTCATCATTATCATCCCCACCTGAATGAAGTTTATGTATATTCCCCTCCGTTTTGATGGTTGTCCCCCCTTGATTACCCAAATATCTTCTGACCAAACTAAATACCACAAATAACATTATAATAAACCCTATATTTGTATTTCATTGATGTGAAACATCTAAGACCTACCCTGATGAGTTAGCAACATTTTGAACGTTTGGTATGAGTGCTCCATCCGAACTATTTGCAGTGTCTCTGCTTTCAGCAGAGCTGCTCTGTTGTCTCTGGGCGTTTCTCTGTGTACCACCTGAGAAGTAACCTAATAGATAATTGTAAACACCCTTGATAGGTGCAAAAAAGGACCATATCAATCGTGACAAAAAACCAACATCTTGAGTTGTGGTTACGGCTGCAGTAGCATTAGACTGAAATCAAAGATTAGGATAATGAAAAATTAATATGCGATTAAAATAAAGACATATCTTTAGAGTGTGAATTTCAATTACATTTTTCTTAGGCAGAATTAAAATCACAGCGGTAGGAACTAGTTCCAATTCTAAAAGAGTTTTATCATCTTCTTCCTGCGTTAAATCTCTTCTAGGGAATGATATAGACATTGCGAACTGGCGGAACGGTAAATCAATGTTCTGGACGACGTACGCACGCAAATCACGTAAAGTACTCGTTGGTTCAAACTGTCCCATATGAGGACTGCCAGATGGCAATCTAAATTGAATTCGAGTTATAGTTGCATCGTTCACCATAGGAATATATGGTTTAGGCAGTTCCTGACTCTGATTTTTTTGCATTTGTTGCTGCAATCAATAAAAACAAAATTTGTTGGTACATGAAATTACATAACTCTAGCAATTGCGTTTATTAGAAAGAGACTATACAAACCTGCAGAACCATTTCTTTTTGCTTCCGTTCTAGTTTATCCTGAGCAATTTGTTGTCTAACTTTTTCTCTAGCTGCTGCATCGGCAGCTTTCTCTCTCATTTTCTCCTCGTGAGCTTGTTTCATCTCTAAATCATATTGCTTTTGTCTCATTTTTTGCACATCGCGACCAGTTTTGCGACGCTCTATTTCTCTTTGTCTCTCCTTCTGTTCCTCTTCTTCGATACGTTGCTTTCGTTGCAACTCAATTAACTGTTTAGCTCTTTCCACTTTTTCCTAAAAGTACACAATAGTTTCATATTTTTTTCGATAACATGAACCCTAGAATAAAGAAGTAAGAAACCTCTGTTGTAAACATACTTCTGGTGTCAATTCTTTGGTGTCCTCAACCTTTGTCTCGGTGCTTATTTTTGCTGTATCCATGGGTTTCAAACTAGCAGAAGCTTCTACCTTTGTACTGCTTGTAGCAACATTATTGCTCGCATTTTCTGATGTCTGTGCCACCAATGTTTCTCCACTTGATTTAGCTATGTTATCGCTTTCATGGCGTATGTTTGCATTTGTATTTATATTTGAGTTATTAGAAGCACTACTGTCGACAGCAGCTTTCTTCTCTGCATCTATTAAACTGTTAGAAGAGTTTTTATCCTTTCCTGCTTTTGTTAAAACTAAATCAATTTTAGTTAACAAATCAGCTACTACTGCTGTGCCAGCAATAATTTCCAATGGTGTACCATTTTCACCAATAAAGAATAGAGATGGAACAGGTACCAATTGATCTTATCATACCATTCAGGAAAGTATAAAATTCAAATGAAATTTAAGAGATGCTTTTTTTTAATAAACCATCTATGATAGAACATTAATTATTTGTTATACAGGTTTTATAGTTTAAATAATGTTAGCGCTAGACTAATTATTCCTAGATTAATTACTGAAATAGCTTTGTTTTTCTATTAGTTCTACTATGTAGGCTTAAGTAACTACCAGCATGTTACAAAAAAGGATACAAATTTGGGCAAAGAACCTATAGGTCTCGGATCCACTTTCCAATCGAATTGCTACAAAGTTTTCATGTTCCAAACGATAAGAAACTTCTGTATTATTAATTGCTTGGGCAAACTCTGCTGATGTGTCATCTTTTCCTGTGAATAAGTTGCGATACAGTTCGACTTATGTTTATTATGTACATAAAATACAAATGTCACAATTCAATATATAAGTAACTATAAAGATATAAATGCAATTTCAAATGGAGATACAAGTTGGTGTCCTTAGAAACTAAGTAAGAACAAAATGAACAATAGCTTAACCTAACATTATAAATACGTACCTTCAATAAAAACGACGAAAATTGCTTTCTTAGATCTTGACGTTGCAACTGCTTCATTGATACTACCTTCGAACCACTTCATCTTTTTGGGAAATCAAAAATATTTACGTTCTAATGTGCTATCAATCAGTAATGACGTAATGAAAAAAGTAGTTTAATCACTAGAAATTTTCTGTGTAACTTGACGTTTCAAAACTGGGTAAGATTTGGTTAGGTAACTTTGGACAGTATCTATGAATTTATCGTAGCCAGCGATCGCAGTGTGCACTTGTATATTGTTGAATAAATTATTACCGATCCGATTACTTTCACTTTAAGTTATTTAAATGCACAGTGAAAATAATACAATAATCATCATCTGTAGGATCTTATCTAAATTGATATCACTAATTGATGCGCAATTCTACTCAGTATCATATAGTACACCAAATTTGTTACTGACCAATTGAAGACGTGGTTCATTGTTAAATCGATGAAGATTTATCTCATTGGAAATTGGCCTTTAAATTCCAAGGTTAAACAAGAACCAGTGGATGTGAACCATTTCAGTGCGATCACGGTGTAAATAAGGATGTTCAGTGAGAAGTTGAAGAAGACGTGAAACTTATACGTGAACTAATTATTGCCCTCTTTTCGAGAATAATACAGCTGAACAATGGCGCAACTTGTAAAGAGAGGTAAGCGTTCCTCGTATAAATTTTCATTTAGTATAGTCGAACTGCATTTCTTTGGGTGTCTAAAGACGAGAGCGGTAGATTGGGTTATTTTGTTGGTCGCACTGTTTGCATCGCCATGTTTCTCGCTTTCCGTTGAATTGTCACAAGGAATAGTGGAATAAAGTGTGGCAATGGCGAGTGCGTCTGTTCCGCACATTTGATGTTGTGATAAAGTTGGGGCGTACGCGTCCGCCTTATCAATTGTGACAAAGTCTTTTGTATCGAGTATGTTCGCTCGGTTTTCGTATACACACTTTGTTTTTAAACAAGGCTAACCGACGATAGCGAGATCAAAGTGTCTAGTGTGCAATGTCGGTGATTCATTATAGGAATATGGGAGTATACGACAGATAATAGAAAATAATCGTATTATACAAGAAAAAGTTACGATTTCGTGTATCTTTGTCACGCGTCCGTTCACACTATTTCAGAAGTTTCGCTGGTATAGCTGAAACAATTCTAAGCGTACTGAAACGTTACGAATAATCGATACGTGCTCGTAAACGTATAACGCGATAATATGAAATCGGAGCGAGCATGAAGGTAACTGTGTGTTTCGACAACGTTCGAGTGGTGGTTCCTTGCGGGGATGGAACCCTACTGGTCAAGGACTTGATGCACGAGGCTATTCTCAGGTATAAAAAAGCAACTGGAAAGAACGATAATGTACTGTCTATAAACAGCTTGTCATCCTTAACCGGAGGTGGTTTGCTGGATCCAGATGATAGGTTATGTGATGTAGCTGATGACAGAGAGCAGATTGTTGCTCATTTTGTAAGTACGGATACTACGCATGCTGGTGGTGATGGAGCAAGTTCGGTCGGAACAAATAGTCCAGACTTTTTTCAATCGGATGGCAAAGAATTATCTTATGGTATTGATACACATTCTTCCATATGTACCAGTAGTATTAAAAGGGAAAGTACTAAAAGATTGTCGATGCACGCATTATCGACCAGAGAACCTTGTTTAACCACGTATTCTGCTCAATCCCTTCCGAGAGAATCTCGACGTAGGGAACCATTAGGACAAGATGCCAAAGCATCGTTTGAATATGCAAATGCCAATATCGAACTTGGAGATCAAGGAGAAATTCGAGAAATTGTGATAAAAAACGAAGCAGGACCACTAGGACTTCACGTGGTGCCGTGTTACGACTTACTGGGTAACGATCAGGGACTCAGAGTCGAAGGCATTGAGCCCAATGGTCGAATTGCTAGAGACGGGCAGATCGATTTACACGACAAAATCATAAAAATAAATGGTCACAATCTGTTGCATATACCATTCTCCAAAGTACAAGAAATCTTTCGAACTTGTATGACCGATCCGTGTTTGCAAATTTCTGTTGTAAAACATAAAAGACCACGCAAGAAATCGTTGCATAAAAATCAGGGAAACGTCAGCGGAGGATCGGAGAAAACAGAAACAGACGATAATGTCAAAAGACTTCAATGCAGCAACTACAATTTGTTACAAACTGCTAACACTCGTAAAATTGGACGCATGATAGAGATAGAATTAACAAAAGGAAGCAATGGCCTTGGATTTAGCGTCACTACACGTGACAATCCTGCAGGAGGACACTGTCCCATATATATCAAAAATATCTTACCAAAAGGTGCTGCAGTCGAGGATGGTAGATTAAGGTCTGGTGACAGGCTGTTGGAAGTAAATAATAAAGAAATGACAGGTAAAAGTCAAGCTGAGGTTGTCTCACTTCTCAGAAGTATTCCACCTGGTGGAAAGGTAAAAATAGTGGTATCACGCCAAGAAGAAGTTTCCTCCAATGTTCCAGAGACTCATTCTCACGTTACCGTTAACAGCCAAGCCACAGAAGTTACAGATAATTCAAAGTATTGGAACGCATTGAGTACGTCACCAGTAAAGAAGAATTCTGAAGTGCAGGATAAAATTAATACCCGTAGTTACGATAAATGTACATTCAAGTCGGTAAAAACTACGGAGGACATTGTTTTGTCCCCACGGAAAAATCGCATGATATTAACTTTGGACATACCAGTGCATGATTCAGAAAAAGCAGGATTAGGTGTTAGCGTAAAGGGAAAGACTACCAATACAGATGAAAATACTAATATGGATTTGGGTATTTTTATAAAAAGTGTCCTTCACGGAGGTGCAGCTTCTAGAGATGGACGGTTAAGGACGAATGATCAGTTGCTCAATGTTAACGGCGTATCTTTATTGGGACTATCCAATTCCGATGCGATGGAAACGCTTAGAAGAGCGATGCTCAATACAAATAGCTCTGTAACAGGTGTAATCACTCTGACGATAGCTAGGAGGATATCTTCCTACGACGGAAACGAAAAGAATCTTCCAGATAATTTGACACCACACTGTAAATTGGAGTCTGCCAACAGTATATACATATCTGATTCCATGAAAGCCAACGAGGGCAGGGTGAAGGAAAAGAACAACTTAAATTCTCAATCAGACATCTTAGACAATGGTTTATTATCCTGTGTGACAGCGTCTCCTTGGAACCCAGTCATCGACAGATTAACAGAACAGTATAATAAAAACAGTTTAAGAAACGAAAGTTACTGCATCGCTACCAATAAAACTTGGATAGAACCCGTTGGTAACGCAAAGAAGATCACAGTAGGACAGCACGACGACCGTATGGACCAAGTATTACTGGAAGACTCTAACGAATCACAATGCAACGATGCTAAGAAAAACTCAGACGACAAAGACAGTCAATACTCTGGCGATCCAACTTATGACAGTCAGTTATCTCTCGAAGAATTCAACTCTTCGTGCAATAAGTTCTCCCGTGACGCTCTAGGTAGGCAGAGTATGTCTGAGAAACGACACGCTGCCCTCGACGCGAAGAACACGGACACTTACAAAAGGAATAAGAAACTGCGGGAGGGACGCGAGAACAAAAATCAGGAGCAGGTCAATCAAAAGTCCGCGAACCAGTCGACGGAGTCGGAGGATCAGACCAAACGAGGAGGGAAATTGGAGAGCTTCGAAAAGAGCAAAAGCAAAAGTAGCAGCGAGAGTGGAACGACAAGCGACAATAATGTAAAGCGATATGAGAAGTCCGTGGACCCTACTCAGTCGGAATACGTGTACACTATACCTGGATGTAATAATAAGTTCACTTCACCGAGGAAACATTGGCTCGTGGACGACGTACACGGCGAGATAACGAGTAGCAATAATTTTAAGGACGATCGCGAGGGTTTCCCAAACAGTCGGGGGGACGTGAAACAGGCTTCCCTTAATTCAGCTTTAGATGATCGATACAAACGTTCGCGAAAGAAAGGCGGCATACGATCTATGCTTCGACTAGGGAAGAATAGGAAATCGCTCAATTTCGGTGACAGTATAGAAGCCCGACACGAATCCAGTAACTATTGCAGCGGAACGATCAATTATATCGCATAATATTAGATGGGTATTTATAACTTAGATACGGAATTCACGATATACATAAACGTACTTGTACATCTAGAAACGCATGTTATACACGGATACACATTTTAAACGCCTATTGCACGCGTACACGTATACGCGTTCATACAGTATATACTTATATGTATGATTTGTTCCAAAGTGCCTTATATCATTGCAAAAAAGTAATTAATTCTGTATATATAATTTTTGTACTCGTCTTCAATTCGTACCGATCATGTATCTATTTTTAAAATAAAAAAAAAAAAAAAAGAAGAAACGTGCACGTAAATCCAATGTGTAAATTGAATAACCAATAGTTCCGAATTAGGAACTATTCCGTTGTTACCAGTATATATTTAGATTCCCAAAAGGTTTTTCTATATCTTTATATTTGTGTACGAAAAAACCTTTCATTGATGCGAATAGCGTTACGGATCTCGAAAACATTACGGTAGGTATTTTGATTAGCTTAGGATAATTAGAATGAATTTACTCCGGAAGTAGAACGTGTTCCTTCTGTTTCAGCATTTCAGTTAACACCGAATCAGTTGTTGTACCAGCAGAAGCGTTATAGAGGCAAAATAAATCTTAAAAAGCCGAAAGTGAATTTTGTGAAAAAGATAGTGAACGAACTCTTAACGCCATACTTCATCAATCCTGATAAGGATAAGCCTCTGTATGAATTATGCAAAAACGTGAAATTGTTGAGGAAGGAGGAACTTGGACCCTATGAAAAAATTTTAACGAGGGATGTCCGTAATTGGTTCGACAATTCGAAAATGATTGCGTGTTTACATGTAAATAGCATAAAGGAAGACAAAGTATTCGATTTTAAGGTTGATTTGAAAATGGTAAACATGTACTATAAGCGGTATGGAAAATCCGTTGTGTTTGCAGCAATAGAGGATTCACCATACGAAGCTATTACTCCGTTATTAAAGGGTGGATGGACTGCATTTGTGTTCAGTCCTGACATAAATGCGACGGCCTTAAAGAACATTGTGAAAAAGTATCAACAATTATGCATAATGGGTAAGTAATAAAAATAATTTACAACAAACGTATGAACCTTTTGAATTATAGTGGCAGATGTTTTACGGAGTCTATCCATTAAGTTTTACTTTCTATGCATGTATGTATACGTACGCCGTTCTTATATCATTTAACTAAAGTTCATATGCTTTGCTTTTTATACTCATGAATATGAATAATTTACACAACGAAGAAGACAAATTATCCATTTCCTATGCAATTTACAATTATTTGTTTAGTTACTACTCATATTAACTACAAAGATATCAAAGAAACTGTCAACTTTAGAGTAATACAAGACACCATATGTCGCAGTGTATATGAAAAGGTTCTAGAGGTCACAGAATAACATTCTAATGTTATGTTTGGTATTTCACGGTTGACAGTTATCAAAACTATAGTTTCAGTGCTTGGTTGTCAACTCTTTCTCTTTCCCCCTCTCTCAGTTCTACTAATGACAAGATCTATTCCTATCCTTCTTCAGAATATTGTTGCACGAAGTAAACAAAACTAGATTGTTTTATTCATATTTTTGTTGAAATTTTCGAAATCTGGCTTCCCATTCGTAATCCTCCCAATCGATAGAAAACTTTGTGGCTCAAAGTGTTGATTAATTGACTTTCGTCAGGAGGAGTATTGGAAAGACAGGTGTTCAAGTGTGATGATTTCCTGAAATATGGGTCCCTGGACATGACTACGACACAGTTGGGTCTGGTTCAAACTCTGCAAAACGCGGGTGGTGTTAATCTAAGTCGACAGCTGACACATCATCAGACAACACTGGTGGCACGACTGAAACAGATCGGTACAAATGAGACAACCTCTAATGACGATGAAAAGCAATCGGTGCCTGTATAATTCCAAAACTTTCTGTATCGATAATTTATTATACGTTTATGATTCACACGAAGCTTTAAGTAATGTACAATTCTTTCCCTAGTCCTTTTGTTCGGTTAGAAAATAAGAATAACCATTAGAAACCGAGAAACGCGGCTCTTTTATTATCTCATTATTTTCAATTCCACGAAGGACGGTTCTGCGATAAGGATAATCGTTGAATAAGCAGCGTGTAACCAATACGAGTTATCAGTATCGCTTTATCAGTTATCAAACTCGTTGTTAAATACGTATGAAAGGTTTCGGACGTTTAGAGTACTGGTCGAACTCAAAACATTAGTACTTTGTTAATGTCATACAAAAATTCGCCCGGTACATTTTCTTTTTTTTTTGTTTTTTTTTTTTTTGTTTTTTTACTTATACATTGTTGCGATAAGTGTATCTTTTCATAGTTCTCAGTGACAGTAATTGCAGCGAGGATGACACTTCACTCCATTTTCTCTGCATCTACAGCCACCGGACGTGTCTCCTTTTCCCTGTGAAAACGAGAAAAGACGAATTAATAAATATGTAAAGCAATCAAATAATTACCACGTATACAGTAAGGAGCCAAACTAAAAATCACACGAATGTTCTGAAAAGTATTTGTTATTGTATATTGTGCTCTTTAATGCATTGTTGTTTAAATAATACGAATATTTACTCACTCCTGGACCCCAACGTGGACCTCTCGTTACCCAGCATATTTCGGTCTTGCACATTGAACAACGTAACCAATCGCAACCCCATTTCTTCATCAACACAACCGCACACGTCGGGCAAGAGAGCGCTTCGCCTCTGTCCACCATTTCTTCGAGCATGGCGGCTGTTCTTCTCGACTCCTGGTCCGTTTCCTTTGATAGCCTTAGTTCTTGTTGGTACTGTTTACAATTCTTTCCAGCGTGTATGACCTGCGATGTGAAATCAGTTGATAATCTATATCTATATTAAATCTGGAATCTTGTATACTTTATTCAGAATAAAAGAAGTCTAACTTAAGTAGGATTGAATTATGAAGTCAACTGAATCGTGATACGAATTATAATTTTTTTGGTTTGCTTACTGACCTGACAAGTGAGACAATTATTTGCGCCACACACGGGACAAAGGAAATTATTCACATCGTCATCATAAATGCACCATCCGGGACAATCTGGAGTTTTACAGTGAAACGCGTTGTTCCCAGCATTGTTTTCCGCTTGCGCGATCGACTTTGCAAGATGTTGTTGGTACACTTCTGGCTCCACAAGCTAAACAGACATAGTGAACTCGTTTAGGACTAGAGAGTGAAAGTTCTATGACTTCGATTATGACTCTTGTTCTAAATAAAGATGAAGTATGAAGCAATGAGTAAAGAGTAGAGAGGGAGTAGGGAACATTGTGATTAGGTTCTCATGAACTTTATTTCCGTAGAACTTCAAATTTTTGGACGTGTATCAATTAGTGAAGTTTCCTTGTCATTAAAAAATTTGAACTATAAACTTACCGCCTTGATTTCACGTTCTTGAAGAGTGGATTCGCAAGTATATTCCGAATCCCTGTAAGGACATTTTACCTCGGCATCTTCGCAGTATCTAATCGTATTAGCAATACATGACCTAAACAAAAACTAGTTGAGTAGAATTCTTTGCCATGGAAGAATCATAATTTTATAATAGTATTTCATACCTGCAAAACATATGTAGGCAATCTCTTAATATTACGCCCTCGCGCGGACCGTATGTAACGAAACATACGGGACACTCGATTGGCTCAGAGTTTGGTATAACGTCGCAGTTTTCTAAGGATATCAGTTCCTCGTATCGTTCCATCCTGACGTCCTCTGGTATATCCTTGTCCTCTGTCTCCTGTTCGTTGTTGTTTTATAAATATTAAAATACATGTTATAAGGTAGGTAGGTATTTAATTATTTTATTGCGAGGTAATTAACATTAGCAGTTTCGATCGATTTTCTTTTAGATTTTTTTAGACAATTAGTAAACGGATACATTAGAATTTAAAATGGAATTAATCAAATTAAAGAAACGTGGTTGAAGTTATAATTATGAATATTAATACTACTATTACATATAAGATTCCTGTTTATTGTTCGTTGAATATAAATTAATTTAACGCTCTAGTTAATAAATTTATTACGTTAATAGCATTAAAGGTCATGGTTTTAATCTTACTAAATGTAATAGGTGATTTGATTGGTGTTGTCATCTTAATTAGATTCGTTAAAATGTAATTTCAAGATGAAAGATGCATGTGATCGAATTATAAGGACTGAGATTTCTAAAATAATTCTTATTAGTTCGATTTTATTTCTGAGTCTATTTTAAATCTCAAGTAGCTTTCAATTTAAAGGTTTTTAAATTAGACAGATTCTTTAGCAATATTGGTACCTGAAGTTCTTCGACCACTTCTTGATCTTCTTCCACAGCCTGCAGTCCTACCGTAGACGCAATTGCTTCATCGTTTATCACATTTGGCAGTTTCTCTACATTAAGGTTGTCTACTTGTATCACATTTTCAGGTTTCAAATCTGCAAGTCAATAAAGAATATTTAAATACAAGAGATAATACTTGCAAAAGTTTTTGGCGGAGAAGGAAAATTACATCAGTTTTTAAATGTCAACTTTGCGTGTCGCAAAGTGTTATTTAGTTACGTACTTTTTAATTGCAAATGAATAATTATCGGGTAATGCTTTCCATTTTCACCGTTGTAAATGTAATTGAATTTTACAAAAAAAGGAAAACAAAACTAGGAATCGTAGGGTGCGAGATTGGTCGTGTAGGAAAAGCGGTGTGGATCCGAAGATCGTGGCTTCAAATCTCCGGGCCTTATTTTTCGTACAGACTCCTACAATAGGCTACTTGCCGATAAAGTGGTAATATAAAAAAGTGGTTGTTTTATTATCCAAAAACTCCACTATTTGTCGACATTTCAATTAGTGAGTTATACGAAAGGCTACTGTAAATTGCTTTATTACCTGGGGCCACGAGGTACAAAAATATCGGTGACCCATCCACCGCTTGTAACTCTTTCAGCGTCGATCCATCGCGGTCAGCCAGGTTCTTCCCGATGATCCATCGTTGCACGTTCGTCGGTATCTCGAATTCCGTGTGTACCTTCGTTTTCAACTCGGCCACCGTCATTCTGCTCGGCAGCTGTTATCATATCTCGACTCGGTAAAGCAGCTAATATAATCTTACGGCTAGCAAACGGTGTACCTTGAATCGAGCAGGTACCGCTATTTACCTGGAGTGGTATCGGGCCTTGATGAGCGAGCTTGTCCTCAATGTACATATTGACTTTAATCAACTGATCTTTGAGACGAGTCGATCGCTGTCGAATTACGGAGCAGTGAATTTTGAGCCGCGCCAGTTCCTTGGCCAGTCCAGCCGCTTGTTGATGATGACCAGATGCAATCGCAGCTTCCAACTTTCGGAGTAATCGGTTTATGGCGAGCGTATTCATGTTTTTCTCCGTTGAATTGTTCTCTGCAATAAACGGAGGGGAAAAAAAGAAAGAAACGGAGAGTGAACGTTAAAACAGTAATAGGGAAAAACGAATGACATCGATGTAATAAATTTAGGTGCGTGATTCACAAGGGGAGGACAATGTTAACTGCCAGGGCTGCGTCATGATTTCGTGGGAACGTAAGCTACAGGTACTGCGAGGTCTCAGCAATATATCCTTTTGTATCATTTAATATATTAGGTGTAGGAATTAATTCTCTATTTTTCTAAAAGTAAATTTATTGTTTATATATAAAGGAAAACTCTACGTTCCAAAAGAGCAGGTATAGTTGTGAAAGCAAAATGTCGAAACTCGTGTATTTCATTACTACGAAGATTGGTAGGTAAGTACATTAAAATGACAAAATGGCCAGTAAATATTTGTAATAAATGTAAAGAGCATTAATTTCTACATGTAGTAATTGTCTAGTTCACTTGTAATTTGTTGAAAGAAAAACAATAAGCATAATGTGTGGGCTCCTAAACTTCGTACATATATGTAGACGCATTCTAATGTCCATCAGGTTGAGACTCGATTTATGTATCTAGATTCATTGTAATAAACAGTACTCTAACGTAACAGAATGATGAATAATTATTTTTACTTGAACTAGAATTATAAATGTGTGAATGTAAAGGCACAGAATTAATTTCTAGACCTAATATTTATAGTCGCATCTACCACTGTATAAGGCAATTAGCTTATTTTTTCAAAGATTAGGTTGCGATGAAAGGAATGAATAAGGATTGACGAAGTCAACTGCAAGCAACATTTATTTAATTTCTACTTGCCCCAATCTTATTTTTTTAGTTTTAGTTTTGTCAAAATCAGTGAAAATTGTTGGTATTGTCCAACAACTCGAGTTACCTTCTTCGGCACCCCGCGAGGCGCCATCCTTGCGCTGTGTTGTTTGTTCAGCCGGCAGAGACGAATTCGTCGGTGCATCGTCGTTATTAGTCTTCTTCGACTCTTCAATTGTAACAGGACTGCTGCGTTGTTTAGGCGAAGGTGGTACGTGAGCGTTCGCGTAAAGCGACTGTTCGATCACATTCGCATACGTGTTCTCGCTGTAACCAGTCCTCGTCGTCTTGGTGGCTTCGATCTCGGCAAAATCCCGCGGTCTTATCAGCTGAAAGGTGTTCTTCACCAGGCCCGAGCCACCCAGACTTCTCCCGGACGTTTTGTAAACGACGTTCTCCTGTTTCCAGCCCGACGTCGACGGCTGCTCCGTCGTCGGTTGATTCAATCTTCTCACGTTTCCACTGGTTTGCACCGAGCACGACACCTTCTGCTTGTCCGTATCGTAGTCGTTTCGCAGCGCGATGTTCTCGACTTTCGTCACCGCGGACACGAAATAGGTAGTCTTCTCTTGGCCAGCGGACGTTTCGTTCTCCTTTATCACCCCCTGGTCGTCTGCGCGCGTCAACAATTTCCCTGGCTTCGAGCGTTTCGGTAACGAGTGTTTCATTTCCTTTAGCATCTCCTTCAGGTCCGTGGTAACTGGATCCTCGACGGTGTTCAGCGTCGGGGACCTGGTCTTGGCTGGTTTCGCTTTCGAGTTCGAAGGAGAGGCAACCTCGACTATCGATTTTTCCTGCACGCTCGTCTTTGTCTTAGCGTCCTTCTCCGCCTCCACGAGAATGTCGAGCACTTTGCTTACCTTACTTGATATTCCAGCTTCCTCTTGGCGAACTTCGCCCCTCTGATTAGCGGCTGAGCGACGATCGATGAATTTCAACTCCTTCATGCGCAGCTGTTTGTCGATCTCGTCGAAGATGTCCGAGAATTCCTTCTGCACGCCCTCCATGTGATGCTTGTCCATTTTTTTTGGCTCCTCCAGGACGATCTCGGCGGAGGCACGACCGCGAGGGAACAAGCTCTCCCTGGCGTTCTCGTTGCTCGATTTTCTTTCCTTCCTTTCGACGACTTCCTGTCTTGATTTCATTTTCTCCACCATCGCAGTCGCCGCGTCCTCCTTTCGTGGGCTCGAAGGATCGTTCATTCGATTTGCAGCGAGTTGACTCTGCAGGAACGATATCCTCCCAGAAGTCTCGCTCGCGAGTCGATCCGTCTGTTCTTTACCGATTCTGGATCCAGGCAACTTAAACTCTGCACTCTCCTGCCTGGCACTCGGGGTCTTTTGTTGCGGGAGAAAATACCTGGAGATGTCTTTCTCGATGTGGTTGCTCTGACTCGCCAGAGATGGACTCGAAAACCGCGTATGTTCCTTCCAATTGGTCTGCTCGAACGAATTGGCTCTAGCGTTCCTCACGACGTCACGTTCGAACTTGGTCGCCTGTTGATGCTCCCGACCCCCCTTTGCGAAGAAGTTCGCGTTGACCGTGACCTTGGTGATGTTGCTGATGGCGTTGAACTTGGAAATGAGTGCCCGCGTTCCTCGTCTCGGCGACGAGTTCTCCATGGCGGAGGCTACCATGTCCTGGACGATCTCCTCGTTCACCTCGTTTCTCTTCTCGAACGAGTCGACGAACCTCGAGGACTTGAGCAGCATGGAGGCCCTGGCGCGAGCCTGTTCCTCTTGAACGATAGCAGCCGCCTCTTTGTCCAGCTCGCTGATGTTGGTCAGGATCGATAGACCAGACTTTCGTTTCGTATCCCTCTTCCTCTCCTCCGACTGTCCGCCGCGATGGAAAAAGCTCAGTCTGGACAAAGAAGCGTCCATCGAGTATCCCGCGGAAGAAACTACACTCGAGGCTGCGCACTCCTCCTTCGCCTCGACCGTCGACGAACCTCGAAGAACATCGCCCCGTTTGGACGATCCGGACTCTCGAGAATGCTCGAAGACGCTGCGTTTGTACCAAGGTCGCGGCATGGCTGCGCTCAGAGTTCCAACGATCGGAGGTGGACTCTCCCGAGGAACCGCGTCCTCTTGCTTTGGCTCCTTCCTCGACAGCAAAACTCCTCTCTGAAGCACCAAGGTGTCGTTGCTAATCGTCTGCCCGTCGTCCAGGCGCGCCTCTACATCCATTTCGCCATCGGTGACCGGTGTCTTCGGCTTCTCTGGCGGTTTAGGCGCGCGACGCTTTCGCCTGTTGCTGTGTCGTGGCGTTTCATGAGCATTCGTCGCGTTCACGGGTGGATTAGGCGCGCGTCGTTTGCCCTTCACGTGGACCCTCCTGCTCTTTCCGCCCGCGCCGTCGAGCCTCCTGACGGAGCTCAGTCGTCTCTCTGGGAAGGGTAGGTTCCCGCAGGAGGCGAACGTCGCCGACGGTTGCAGAGAGTACCTTGCGGTTATGTCCCTTCTGCGAGAGTGAGCATTCGCGGGTAGAGTACAGGTAGCGTCTAGGTTCTCTTTGTTGCCCACGGCGATCTTGGAAGCTCCAGCCGCGAAAGGGCCCACCTCGGCTGCCTGCTTGAGGATGTCCAAGGATAGTCCGTTGCATCTGCCCACGGTACCCGTGTGAAAAGCGAAGCTGCGCACGGTGGTGGTGCTGTAGAAGGTGTCCACGCTCTCCGTGCTCGAGCAGACGCTTCGTTCGAGGGGAGGCACGTCGGGGTCGTTTTCTCTACACTTGTCGAGGGTTTTTCGTCGCTTCTCGAGGCTCGACTCGCGATTCCCGGACCGTTTGAACCACTTGAACAAAGAGAACCTCGCGTTTCCGCGTACTTCCTCGGCGTCGCGCGATACGCGGTCTAACGTCGCGTCCGTCGCGGCGACGTTCGACCCTGTTGCTTCCCGGTCGCTGATCCGTACGCCATTGGGGAATGTGTTCGCCTCAACGCTGCATGCGGCTCGTTGTACCATTCTTACTCACCGCATATCCCTCTTCGCCAGAGCTCCCAGCCTCCGCCCCGTTCCTCAGGCTCATCCGCTGCCGTAGTTCTTTATTTAGATTCACTCGAATGCGGTTTTCAACTTCCTTCCAGTTCGTCTGTAGGTGAACCCGAACTCGTGGAACCTTCGAGGAATCTTGCGGTGTACGCGCGCCGAGGCATTCGGTACCTTACTCTGGTTTCGCCACGTTTCGTCGTTCCTCCGTTTCCCAGTGCGTTCCTCGTCGTTCCCTCTCATCCATCTGTCCGACACTCCGCAGCCACGGTTCTCGTTTTCGCGACGTTCGGAGCCTCGCGAGGGAAACTCGCGCCACGGACGCGAACTTCCACCCCGGAGTGGTCGTTGGTCGTGTTCCGATCGAGTTTCGCGTGCCCCGTGCGTGTACGCGCGAGGAATGTATCGCGGAACGGCGTAAATCGACCGACGAAATTTTACTCCGAAACCGACGGCGACGCTGCCGAACGCACGACAAAGATACTCTCCGGTTCTCTATTAATAGACGGGCCTTCTCCTGCCTTCGGTTATTTTCAAGTCCACTCTCTTGCTGTCTGCGCGCCGCTGTCCGAAATCAAAACAGAGAAATACGGGTTCGAGCGCGCGTCTTTCGAGCTATGCGATACCGTGTTTCATTGTCGAGTTCTTTTTACTTTCTATTTTTATTAATATGAGTTTAATGTCGCATCGAATACGTGGCTAGACGAATGCTGTAAGTGATCACGTTGAAATATTTGTGAATATTGCATTAACATACTGGCTCCAGGTGATGCGTAATGCGCGCCGTTGAAATTTTCATATTCTTATCGTATAACTTTCAAAATCTCAAGCTTTCACCCCTCTAAATTGTTCCTGGGTACAACAAATATTTATATTATAATATTTTTTTTTTGTGAAAAATTTATGAAATATTGTTCAAATGTTACTTTTTCGAACAACACAAGTTAAAATAATGTAATTCGTTTAGTTTGTTCGACAAAATTGATAGAAAAGTGATATTCGGTAATAGATTCGTAACTTTTTTTAGATATACATATATATTTCAATTGAGACAGTGTCATATCGACTCTACAATTCAAAACATCGAGAATTTTCAATCGATAATTAAAGGTACAATAAAAATCTTTCGTCTACATTTCTCCATCATAGCAGTTTTCTTTTTCATTCAGAGTAACGCGCGCCAAAATACTTGAAAACTGTAATAAATAACCATGAAAATGTGTCGGATAAGAGTCCGTCGCTAATAAATAAACAGTAATATAAATTTTAACCGAGGGAAATATTTAATCGACTGCGCGCTGGATTTACGTCCAAATAGCTTAAAGCGTCCGATTTACATCGATGTGGAGATTTGTACCGCAGTATGCGCAAACACCGCTCGCCCACGGTATTATTTTGGGCTTTGACTAATCCCCTGTGAGGGCATGGACCAGCGAAGTAATGACCAGCATCTCGTTACGGTTCAGGTCATACCGTTGCGGACACTTATTCACGGCCGAATCAATGTCGTTTTGAAAACTGTCCAAATACGTTGTTCGATATTCGATACCCATTCCGGAATACCATGATTGGTACGTTTGAGGTTTCAAACGTGGAACTACGGCAGACTTGCCGAATTTGTGGCTCTTTGAAGTGTTCGCTGCGGTCTATTCGCAAAATTTATCAATTTTATGTTAGATGTATTCAAATCTGCTGTAGATTTTGATCTGAATAAATGTACGATTAGTTTTTGCAACGAAATTATTTTTGTAAAATATGAAATCTTATACAGCCACAGCTGGTTTTCGTTCAAGTGTTTTTCGTGCAATATAATGGGATCATTGGACAAGCGTTGTGGTTAAAAATATTGTTTATTAATTTGCGAACACAGACACCATTTATTGGTTTTACAATACAATAATTGTTTTTTTAAATCTCATATACCCAGAATTGGTCTCTAAGTGTTTCTCGTGCAAACTATTGACGTCTGTTACAAAATATTACAAGTAGTTTCACTCTAATCCAACATAGTGGTCCATAGAAGAACGCTGTACCTAAGTTCCTTTGCGAACAAAGGCGTCATCTATTGGTTGACCACCATACTTTATGGATCGACAGTGTAAGTGCAATCTAACGCATCATGCATCAAGTGTTAGTTTTCTACTGTGTTAGGCAATATTAAGCTGCAAAAAGATCTTCTAATTGTAAAAGGTTATCAACCCCTGATCGATAAAGCTCGTTACGAATTCGTCGGAAATATCTACTTTGCAACGATATTCTCTATCGTGCCCTCTAAAAATAAGCGAAACGTCAGAGTCGATTCTTGCACTCCAAACGACACCATCGTATCGTTTTAAATAAACCTTCGGTTCGTCGACGTTTTCGTTTCCTCGACATCTGCACTTTTAAGCTTTGTTCCTACTAACGCTCTTGTAGATACGACTGTACCGATCACGTTATACAGGGTGGCACAAAAAAAATGTTACCACACTTTATTCGAAATGTAATTTCGAAAAAACGCGATATTCTGTGTGAAACGAATTGAACAAATTGTGAAATGATTTCTAACTATAATGATTTCTAACATGCTATAGCGGCAGCATGTACTCGATCATTTTCAAGTATTCCAGTGCGAGAAGGTATCCAGTGAAATACAATGTAACAAGTGTTACCTCTGTCCTATAAGAAATTGAAATATTTCTTCTCAATTTCGAAGCTATAGGGATATTGATTTTGACCTCTGCTGAGGATGTAGCAAGATTTTGAATAACACTGACAATGCGCTAATCGAGTTAGGGCAATTACGACCAAAGGATTAAGCCATTTTCTGGGTTCGGACTTTCGAATAGACTCGAATGTTCAGTTTTGGGACGCAACATCAGACGTGAGGCGGTCACGGCTGTTTGGGAATTAACCATGCGAGTATTTTTAATTACATCTACCCTGGGCAGAAAGGCTCTGTCGAGAGCGAGTCAACCACCAGACCCGAAAGGCAAAGCCAGTTTCCATAAATGCAACACGAAGACGCAGTCGCGCGGCCCTCGCGTTTGGTGACACACGAATCTCAGCGATGCACAATGTCGTCTAAATTGTTGTTAAAGAGACTCGCAAAATGTATGACGTTTCAAAAAAACGACAAAGATTTATTATTGTGTTCCATTTAATGATACCATGCTCCGTTAAGGTAGTTGTCCTCCGTGGATTTATTTAACCCTTTGCACTCGAGAGGTGACTCTTAGTCACCATTAGGTTTCACGCAGCAAATCTAAAACACCTAATGTTTCTTTAGGTTTAATTTCGTTGGAGCTCGAAGTGTCAATAAAATGATTGTCAGCGATTTAAAGGTGACCTTATTCTCAAATCTAGATATTTTAGAATTCATGGCAATAGAATGCTAAGAAATATCTCGAGTTGCTGGTAGATACCAGAAGAAAAGGCCTCGAGTGCAAAGGGTTAATAAAAGATTTTAACAGAACATCACTTGATTGTTCTTTGATTGAATAGGAATCATATGAGCCTATTTCGATTTAAATTGACCACGTCAATCTTATGAAATACAACTTTCGAAATTGTGAAAGTTCTCGACTAGAATATCCGTTTAAGCAATGTCGAGGAGAAGGGGATTCAAGAAGCGACGACCCAACGTTGAGTTCTTCATTAATGGTAATGATCGTGTTCTAAAAGTCTTCGGAAACTCGCGAAAGGAAACATGGCGATTTGTATTCAGAACGCGATATGACGCTAGTAGGTAGCATGGAGCAGGCCTCGAGCCAAGCCGAGGCGGTGGGTGGATTCGCGAAATAAACTCCCGAACGGGGAAGGGGATGAAGAGCGACAACAGGGTGCATGGTAGACTCTTGCGCTCCAGTTCGGTTTCCGACGATAAAAGTGAGCTAAGACCACCCACACGCGGCCGTCGTGGCGTCGTTTGAATGTGAACGTGCACTAGTTGTCTGTCTCATCTCTCTGTCTGCACGTAGAGCACTCGAGGACACTCTCTGGAGATTTTATTTGGCGACATTGTTCGGTGCTCGCCGTCTCATTGTACGCTATAATCGAACGAAATCGAGAACGGATGATAATTTTTACGGGGTCGTCGTAGAGGGGAGGGGTTGTTCGCGAAGGCAATTCGTATCAGACACGCGTACAACGAGTAACTTTAACGCGTTGCGCTCGAAGTCATCACGATGCAAAATGTGCAGACAGGAATCACTTCATACGAGATGTGTAAATTAACCCTTGGATTATCAAGGGTTGAGGAGGGGGTTCGTCGAAGTCACAACTCGGTATATGTACAATTAACACGTTGACCGCAATGTCATCCACGTATAGGTGACAAGGGTTTGACTGAAAAACTAAATAAATTAATTCTGAAGCTGAAATGTTCAAGAAAATAAATCTGGATCAGATTGGTAAATTCTAAAGAGGTTGCAAAAATAAGTACTACCACAAATGTTGGATTACATGAATTCTAATTGTATAGAAATAAAATTTGAGCCTCATAGGAATGTTCACTTTATTCGAGACTATATACAAGGATTAATGTCTTCCTAATAACGAGTGCTCAACAAACAGATATATGTTCCAGTTGAGACAATATCCATATTATATTTGTAAGCTGGGGTGTACAACACTCGGGCAGCCATCAACGTCCAGAGCTACCGACATGTGACTCAAGTGAAGTCTATTTTGGATTCCGACTGTCGGTCGAGTGTGAGATTAATCGCACATAACGTAAGAAACCGAAAGGCCGTTAGAAGCGGATTCTTTAATCAAATGAGGATTACCGCAAAGGATACCAGCAGCCCGATGACGCAGAATAACACCAGCGTGGAAATATGAAGGAAGGTCGGGACAGACCTCGTGTAATACTTACAATTAGCCGAAAACAAATACACTATGTACATGAAAAATTATTTCGTCTTAATCTTCGAGCTACGCCTAAAGGCAGAGTCTAAACGACACGCGTTCATTTCGTTGGAACCGATTGGCAATGAAGCGATTTATTTTCGAGCAATTCGACTGTCTAGTCCCTTTAAGACTGCTCGAAACCCATCATTGCCTCCGTCTACACGCTGGGAATTCCTCCTTGCCGCGTAATTCACGGGCCGCGTATCCGAGCGAAGTTTCGTGGCCGATCGTAACGCACGATTATTCCCTCCGGTATCGAGCCACCGGCGCTGGTATATCCGCGATTTACAATTTTTATGCCAGATTCTCCAGCGGAGCGCTACAAGTCGCGCACGCCTGGCCAAGTGTCGTTGAACTTTCGAAAGGTCGTGGCTGCGGTGCCGTGCTATTGCTTGAAATTTAGTTACTCCTGTTGGAATCAGCCGATGTTTTATTCAGCTACGCGCAGGCTCGCCTCCGCCCGCACTTCCAGGGACAGGGATATAAATTAATCGGGATCCGGGACAATTTTTGCTTCCCCTATCCCCGCCCCCTCCCCGCGACCCGTCGTGCAACGATAAAAAGTTTTCCGGTATGTAAAACGGGATGTCGATCGCGGAACGACGCGGATTAACTTAGATGAGCTCCTTCCCTTGCACCTTAAATTAAAATTAAAGGAGGATCTGCTCGACCGATCGCGATGTTTCGCCGTCGCCGCGGGACGTGCCGATCGGTATGGCACTGCTCGCCGCAAGTCAAATAAAGTATTTCGGGGCAAATAACAGATAATATTTTATTCGTTATTTGTGATTCGTCGTTCGTCATTCGAGGAGACGATTCCTATTCCTATTATGTATTATTAGAAAATAATGAATAACTTGAAGAATATATTATAAGATATCGAGTAACTTGTTTATCACTCAAGAATAACGAATAGATTAAATTTATTCGTTACCTTTTTCTTTGCTACTAAAAACTATAAAACTATAAACTTCGTATATATAGATACATTCTAATGACCATCAGGTTGAGATTTAGATTCTGTATTCAGAACCATTTTATGGAGATTAATGTGAGAAATTAAAAGATTTGGTACTCTTAACGTACCAGAATGACAAGCAAATATTTTTACTTAATGGAATGAAAAATTTCTTTGACGTGAAAAGATTTTAATCTCTAATGACAGAATCATTTTCAACAATGTCTAAACGACAAAATACACGCGACTTTCCAGAAATCGGTAGAGTTGAAGCAACAACTTTTCGGTAGCGAGCGGCAGCGGGAATTAAGTTCCTCGAGCATGCAGTTCGAGGACCGTGAAAAGGGAATCCACGTGACCTGCACGATCTGTTCATCTCAGCTTCGGAACAGAAGGACTTGCGATACGCGAGGGAAAGTACTCCTTAGACGGACTTCGACTTGGCACCGGGGCCTCGAACCCTTTGACTATCTCCTTAGTTACATCGTTGTTCCGTACGTGAACAAGATAGTTAGATTGTCTTCTCGAAGTTACCCACCGCACGCGAGATTAGATCCCAGCTTCTCTCCGTGTCCATACGTACCGCAAGCTGCGACCAACCCGCTCCTGCAATATCCGCAGCCGCTCGCTGATGAATACACGCTCGCGCGTCAGGCGCGCCGAATACGGTTCGCGTAGCCGGATTTGCGAAACGATCGCTGATAACTAGACGAAGAATGTTCCTGCATTTAAAGTATGTCGAAATGTATAAATATGTAACATATGTGATATATGAATGCACGTTATGCAAATATATGCTGAAACGTAACGATAGCTTCATCACTAATCATCAATATCTTCATCACTAAATTAAAACTTTTACATTTCCACCATTAAAGAAAGAGTACAAATTTTAATTTAGTTTATATATATTTATTTTATAGTGTACTCTTCGAAATTACATAAAACTAAATAGTATAAATCGATAGGAAAATTTAATATTTTACTTTTATCTTCGTGACAGCGTCGACTTTTCGTGAACAACTTTTACATGATCTTTCAATTATTTCAGTAAAAATGTTTTGTTATTCGGTTCGTAAGAACGTAAAACGGTTAAATTATAGTCGTGCAGTTAGTGTTTGCTTTTTAATTCTTCCTCTTTTGCTAGTAATTTTCATTTTTAGATTAACTAGATTCTAATTAAAGAAATGAAACTGTTTATTATTCACCTAACTAGAGTCCAACTATACAAACTTAATTTGTTAACAGCATTCAACTGGATATATGACAGTTTCGGAACTTAATACTATTATCGTGAATTGTTCCACGCACCTGTTCACTCATAAGCGTAATCACATCGATTACTCTGTAAAAATTACACTGTACATACGCCCACCGCACCATTAATAATTCACAAAGGTATATTATTCATTACAAGGAACATTCATCGGCGTTATTGCCACATCGTGGCCGTTTCCGGTGTGTGCTTCACAGCGATGCAGCTGCGTGTGCAGAGCGCCAATAATTCAGTTAAATTTACATACAGCGCCTTTATCGATGGCCGTGTAATTACACTAATAACCGATCTGGACTAAATTAATATTACGCGTATCAGATTTACAAAGCGATATCCACGCAGACCCGATTCGCCATTGCGGATTTTAACACTACAAGTTTGTGTCGCGGGGATCCCTCACATTTAGTGAGTGGCTTTAGAATTTTCGCGATTTTGTAAAAACTCTATTTTCATTTCTCGAGAAAAACTCCTTTCGATTTCCATTTCTCTCTTCCATTGAAATATTTCTCCATTTTTCTTTTCCTTTAAATAAATATTTCGGTATTCCCGATTTCCAATAAGAATTTTTCACAATCTTGAAAATTTTAGAAAATATCGTATACGAGGAAGCTTTACTATCAATCGCTCGAGAGTTAATTATATCAATGAACGTAATATTTCGGTATTCCCAATATCCCAATGAGAGTTTTTCGCAATTTTAAAAATTTTAGAAAAATTGTAGAAAAATTTAGAAAACATATATATTAAGTATCAAGAAAATAATAGTATTTTTGCTTTCGAATTATAAATGCATCGATTGATGTGCGCAATTTAATAGCAAATGCAAGCTCTTAGGAAATGTCAGAAATTTCTGAAACACAGAAATTTCTGAATCTCGAAAACCTCGAAATGACTACGGAAAACAATATCGCAATACACGATATGCTCCGACGCTTCCAGTTATCAGAATCTTCACTCACGGTTGGAGATCGAAGGCTGTCGATTCCGCTTCTCGATATAATTCTTACGAGTATCGGGGGTTGGAGACCCAAGGGATAAGACCCGTGTTGCCGTTAAAATATCCAGCGCGCATACAACGTTAACGCGGAGACATCGGCAACCGCTGAATAATTTGTCACGGCGCAGTCATTCTAAAGTACCTCCCGCTTCCTGGCGGGATCGATCGATCGTTCCGGAAAGAGGAACAAGAATCGGCCCGTAGGAAGCACGCGGCAGGACTGAGCAGACGTGTGTGTACTGTATACATATACGTGTTACAGCGGAATAAAGGGGTATGCTTCGAGTCAAGTGACCACGTCTGGAATTCACTCCAGGCCACACGGGACCACGTTTGTCGGTATTGTTTCTTTGCGCCGGCCTCTTAACGTATTTATTACTTGTCTGACAAGCAGGCGAACATATAGTGCGGAAAAAAATGATTGGTCATCCAATGTTTTACGCGATACAGGATGAGGCATTCAACACGTTGGTTGCCACGTCATTGAGAAATGGGCGACAGGACTTTGATTATGAAACTAAAAAAATTAATTTCGAAGGAGAGCCGGCAGTGACAATAAATCTGGATAGAATTCGTGAATGTAAAAGCACATCATTCGTTTCTACGGTTAAGCATTTTCAAGTTCACGTACAAGATTGTTAGATATAATCTGTTGGAAAAATGGTAAAATGCGAAATTCGATAATTGCTACACTTTGCATATGTATAGATGTACATTTTCGAATATTGTCGTACGTTGTAATGGCCATCAGGTTGAGACTTGTATAAGTTATGAATTTAAATGAATTTCATCGTAATGGAGATTATGTTGAGGATTTATAATGTTGGTAAATATTTCTGCTTGAACTAGAGTTATGAATATGCATGAATGTAAAGGCACAGAATTAATTTCTGCACCTGATACAGTGTTACTAAATTTACTGCATCTGTAAATTTCGTCAGGTTCCATAAGAGTGAATGTTTTAGCAAAAACGCAATGTATGTGTAAAAACTATTAGATATGAAAATAAGTAACCTCTAAGATTTTCTATACAATTAACATTAATTTAGTAAATTTACAACGCTTTAAAACCCTGCATATACTTCTTCTTCCATTCCTTAAAAAATACCAGGAACGTCAACGAAAAAGTAGAATAAAAAAATACTTTCGTTAAGTGTTAAAGCAGAGATGAAAGAAACTTGATTGCGGATTCTCGTATCGATAGTATTTCCTCAATTTGTTAACGATTTCTGTGCCGTTGCTCGGTTTCTTTTTGTTGCGCAAAGCCCTCGAGGGTGCTGGAAATCACCAGATATTATTTGCGCGTAAATACTGCTCCTGAATCTGAGGTATGCTTTTCAGCGTGGCCCTTTAGCGATTTACGGAAGCTTTGGTATTTTCTATACAAGGATCCAGGACCTTTGTACGGCGGGAAGATGTGCGAAGGAATGCGGGGTGGTAGGAGAGAAACGGGGAGTAGCAATTGAAAAGGGCTGGACTCCAGAGGGAATGAAGTAACGGACGAAAAAGAAGAAAGGAGGATCAAGGATTACGTAGCCGGCACAAAGAGCATCACGGCTAGCAGTTTTCTCGTGCGCTTTTGGCTAAGTTGTCCGAAAATTTGCGATAACACCAAAGATTTCGTGAGCTGTAAAAACACGTCGACTATTTCAGCGAGAACAAAAAATGTAAAAACGCGCCTCGAACGGAATCTGGTCGAATGCACCAACGCGCAGTCTCTCCATAAAACTAACCACCGACGTCTGACCAAGAAACGCTTTTACTACTGCAGCTGTTTCTCAGAGTGAAAAATAACGGCGGCGGCGGCGGTCGTTTCGCCGCCGCGCGTTGGAGGTGATGAAAAAAAGAATCGATTCTTATCGCGTATTTTCACGTGCATTCATCCGTACGCGCACGGAACAGCTTTACGGTGCTTATTTTGCGAATACAAGAGAGAATCGTGATTCTCCGTGCTTAAGGGGGCAGTCGCTTTTTCTTGGCTACTTATTTAATTAAATATGCAACTTACACTACGTATTTGATTAAACATTCTATATATAAGCATGAATTTTACAGTGTATGATTCGAGGTGTTTTCGACGAGGAACAAGTTGGTATTAATGAATTTTCGCAAGACGTTATGTGAAGCTTGTAAATGACCAAAACTTTTTGCGGTCTTATACTTTTGCTCGCCAGTGTATTTTATTCGATCGCCGTGGTTGGATGATAAATATCCGGCAGCCCGAGATGTATCTCATCTTGAGATGTTCACGTTCGACTGAGCAGAATTGATCTCTGTCCACGTGTGTCTAGAAACGTGTAGAAAATTTTGGACGCGGTATCGGGTGTATCTCGGTCACCTATAAATCGGCTGATTTCTTCTGGGTGAATGTACCTGTAACACGGGCTGCGAGTGGTTGATTCAATGCCCGGAGATCGTCGAAGGTGTCACGTAGACCAGATGCTGGCGTCGTAAAGGCGGTACCATAAACTGTAACGCGGTGGATGAATGAACGCCCAAGACGACAACCGGATGAACCTAGGAGTGCCGTAAAATCCACCTAACCTTTCGGCCACGATTTAAATTAGATCCGTCTACGTGCTTTCGGGTACCACGCTATGTCTCCGGGACCATAGCAACATTTTCGACGGTCGTCAATTTATTTTACCACCTGCCGCGAATGAAAGCACAGTTTTCTTACATTGAGATGTTTGTTTTGTACAGGAGTGATAGAAATTGATTTCTTCTTTAAGCATTTTTTTAACGACTGAAGACTTTGCTTCAATACACACTGTGATACTTCAGTTATACCTAATATTCTTGGTTAAGGTGGATCATAATTGTCAATGCGTTATATTTATTAAATGGTTGCATATCAATTGATATATTCATACAAACGAAGAATGTATAAAGTCAATTTTTATAAATTAGGGAACATTTTGTCTCGTGAGGAGCCATGCCCTAATATGTTTAGGCTAGAGATAAGAGGCGAAGACGGTTGGGCGAATGACAAACGAGAATCAAAACTTTCTTTTTAATTTTATTCCAATAAAATACTTTTGTTTTATTTAATTATATCTTTATTTACATCCCCACGGCCTTGTTAAAGAAAAGAATTGTACAAATATACATCCGTGTCTCGTGTTCGATCGCTTCAAATTAATTCAAATCCAGTAAAAAGTAACAAGGAAACAAAAAAGAAACAAGCTAGACCCGGTTCCAGTAAATTTGAAATCAATCCTAGAGCCGTGTTTGCAGCCGTTCTCGGTTACACGACCAAATACCACGGGCCATTGAGTTTTCCATACGATCCCTCTGCAGGGGCTGCTACCCCTCGCGAAATCCTTTCGAAATCGTGCGGTAAGTGATCCCCTGATCCACCCGTCGCGTACCAGACCTATAACTCTACCAGCACGACTTGGCCGGTTTCCATTCGCGGAAACACCCCTGCTGCCACCATAGAACACCCATGCATCGGGGTGGACACCACCAACTTCACGGTTAGCGTTGTGTTTTGACCAAACACTTGGTTTATGATCACGCGCTCGCCTCTGTCGGGTCACATTTTACATTTCGTTATGGATAATCTATACGAATCCACCATATTCCTCCGTTAAACACGAGGGGTTTACCTACACGCACGAAAAATGGGCAATTTTTGGAAATTGTTTCTGAAGGAGTTGTATGGTCTTCTATTAACAGGGTATTTTACATAGTCTAGAACTTTCAAAATATCGATTTATTGTTGCATTTTCTCGAAGTGTAGATCTTTAAAAGTATATCTGCAAAAGGATTTTGTTGAATTCGGAATTAAAACAACGTATAAAACTCGTAATACGAGTAACTTTATACATACCTTACTATGCCAAGCATGATCCGAAATTACATGGTATGGCAATGGATTAATTTAGACTAAAAAGTGTATATCTAAATTATTAAAATCTAAATTATTTTAGACTAAAAAATGTTTACCTCGATGACAGATGGAAGTAGAGTTATAGCGTGCGCATTCCTCTCGACTCAGAGAAACCTATTAAAAAAGAAATCTTTCAAACGTGTAGGGACACAGTTTAATGCTCCTCGCACTCGTTTAAAACGTATAAACGGAGGAAACGGACAACTAAAACTTTAGCGAAAAATACGTTCCTTCGCGAAAACGAGGTTCCGGTGTTGTTAAACTTATCATAAATCCTGAAATGTGAAAATTTATGGAACGACGAGTCAGTAGAAGGATATAGTGGACTTAATTTATTCCGCGCCCAAGTGACTCGAAGTGAAACGAGCCTTCGGCGAATCGATTAAAAAATCGTAATGCAGATGCGGTACGACCGAGTTTAATGGCGTACGAGGCACAGAACATACCTATCGTCACGGAAAACGCGGCTGTCTGGATTCATAAGCCAAACGTCTAGTCAAGACGTAATATCGCGTCGCGTCGCCGTCACTACATTATAGCGTCGGTATAAACTTCACGAGTCTCTGTATTCAGATAATTAAGAAGCATGATAAAGTTACTGTATTATATAAATATAAAGCTTTTGATACTTTTAGAATGTTCTAATTAGAAAGGTGGAAGGCAAGAATTTGCGCCGGAGCTCGGGAATTGAAGGATGAGACTCAGGTAAAACGCTGAAAATGACGTTTTATTCGCGAATTTATTATGAACAAACGGGTCAATGAAATTATTTGAAATTTTGTACACGTTTGTGGACGTAATTGAAGTAACAGAGGGCGCTCTACTTGGCATAAAGACAGCAATAAATTATGTCATGTACTTTGGCTGCAAAGAAAACCTCGAATCTATTAAGAAAAATATGTACTCCTTTAAACGTTTGCTTTTACACACTTTTTCGATCCCGTGGTCGCACATCTAGAATTTCACCACCTACTATGGAAAAGACTGCAGTACATTAACGGAATATTCATTCGTTTGTGAAATAAGCAAACGTAGGCGTGCAAAGAACGAATCGCGGGTCGAAGATTCCGAATATTAATAAATTGTACTTGGTTATAAATTATCAGGCACACTGGCCACACCGATGTTCACGCATTCACAGAAACACGACTGGCTTCGTTGCGGAATTGTTCATAATATACGTTGCATCAAGTTCGGACAAATTAACTCTGCGCACGCTATGAAATTAGCGATTTCAACATTAACCGTATGACGCTCTAATCTATCTAGTTGCGTACAATTAGTACCCAATTACCGAAGGGGGATTTAATTAATTCGTTTGGTCTTTGTTTCAAGCAACAACACTCGCGAAACTATTTCCATGATATTTCGAACGTTGCCTTATTTCACATTATGTTACACTCGAAGAAATCAGATTGAACAGATAACACAAGTAAAGTTTCTAGCGATAAAATAATATAGATCGAATAACTTTCTATATTTCATTGAAAATTTTGGTAGGTAATACTAGAGGTGAAATAAATGAAAAACGATGATTTTAATGGAAGTACATGGTTTATTTCCAACTTTTTATTTTCGACATTACGTATACATTACGTTTGATAGAGTAATCGATTTGTTTTTATACGTGTAAGTGAACTATCTTTAAACATTTACTACACACTATTAGCTGTATAGATATTCAATTGGAATGCAAAAACATAACTGCGATTTTGACGAATATAGACATGTAGCTACAGAAAATAATATTAAATAATTAAAATATTAAATTAAATTCATGGTGTTCAAAATAATTTTGAACAACCCAGACATATTGTAATAAGTGATAAGGGTTAGTAACAAGAGTTAATGTATTTCAATGGAAATAAAATCTTGATATCGCTTCAATAAAAATTCTTGAAAAAGCCTGAAAATTCGGGTGGGAAAACGCCTTAAACCTAACAAATGGTACCTTATCATTTAGGTGTCGAAACTACCTCCAAATCGACCATTTTTAAACATCCTCGTTTGCCGCTAATATCAATTTCAATGATACGAATTTACAGTCGATAGGGGCGTGCAGATCTTTGTGAAACAAATAGGATTTATTCCATTGTTGCTGTTGGTGGATTCGTGCATCATCTATTATATGGAGTGGGCATTTATCGTGGCACGTCCAGTGTCCTCTCGCCAAGATAAAACTCGCGAACCAGGTATGAGTTGGACGGACGCAGATATCAAACGTAACTTCCGTTTCCGTATCGGCCGTCAACCCCTTCTACCGTTTCCCCTTGAAATTCCGCGATAAGATTTGCATTTTGATCGCATACCACGAGAAGATTGGGCAACGCCTGTCAACAACGCGTGCATCTATTGAAAGAACGCGCCGATCGAAAACCAATGTCAGAGAAAATCACGTTCACAATATAATCGCTAGACTGCGGATCTTTATGCAAAATAAAATCTGTGCAAACGTATCTACAAAAATTGAAACTAAATAGGAATTTATTATACTCTGAAAATATTATATTATTATGGTTATTCTCACGAAATTTGGATATGTAGTCTTTAACGATATTCGAACGTATCTCGAAGGATCTTGAAAAATGTTGAAAATTGTCGATTTTATAGCTGTTCAAAATTTTGTGCTACCTTTAAAAAAAAAAGAAAAAAAAAGTAGTTATTGAACTGGGCAACGGATGAAAGTTTCGGAACAAAAAGAAGTTTAGTACTATAAAATTACACGTTGTGAAAAATTGTGAAAAAGTGTTCTTGAATTTTGCCTATAATAACTGGATGCACCTCTTAACCTATTCACTGCCAGACAAATTTAAAGCGTTTCGCGTTGGACGCCAAGATTTAATACAGATGTGTAATCCAGGTTATTACTTTGATATTAAAAAGTGGTATTGAATTTGTTGTTTTAATAAGAAAATTTACGATCCTCTTTTGCAATAATTCGTGACTGAAAAAGGCTATAAATTTATCTCTTTGAGTACTCGTGGGATGATCTGAAATTCGTAACTCCATCTTGAAACTTTAGGAAGGAGACAACGATTTTTCAATACGTGCCCTTTGCAATTACAACGTTATTGCTTTCGTGGCAACATTTTCTCCGAGCTATTGCTGCGATTTTCAGGCGTGTCCGAGGGGAAACTCCTCGATATGTTTTTTGATGGGAGCCAGCGTTATTTACCGAAGTCTCGCCAGCAGGAAATAAGTAAGTTTCGAGCGTTGTTACTTCGATCGTCCTCGGATCGGGGAATTCGGCCAGGGCGGGGGAGGGGGACTTTCTATGACTTCGTGCGAGTATCAGACATCGATGGGGCAGGTAGAGGCGACCTCAGAGAAGTATTGTCGTTCGCCACTTCTACACTCTATCCACGTCTTCCGGTTCCTTTTTATTGCCGGCACACGGACGTACGATGCCGCTGCAAAAAGCTGCACGACCACAGCCGCATACTCAATAACGTTACACCCGGTACACATGGTCCGGATGACTTTTGTGCTAAGAAATCGAATACCTCCGTCGCTCGATCACAAAGAGTAATCGAGGTGGGAGTGATACAGAAATACCAATTCATTGATACTTTTTCCTCTACTCTGTTTCATCTCGCGTGGGGTATACCACCGCAGTCTCTTGACTTTGGAATCACGAGGACGTACACAGTAATTAAGTTCGGAGAAGTATCAGTGACGATTTTACTTACGTCATTGTCGAATGAAAATAACCTTCTTTTTATGAAAGTACATTATTTGTTATTTGTACACTCGAATGCTTCAGTAATTACTGCCTTTTTTTAAACTTTTGTCAATATTATGCCAGCATGTGTGCTCATCGATTCAATATCATTGCACCAGCCTACGTATGTATAATCCAGTCCAATACTCAATGTATTAAATCAATAATATACAATGTTTGCATTAAATGTGGAAACACTAGTCTCGAATAATCAACACGCACGTGTATGGGTTTCTATATTAGTCAATCCAGAGTAAAATAAGAATGTCCAAAATCACTTTGGTATGGCGATATTACGATGTGGAAATCTTGTTTATGCGCTTTCACGATACTGTACACTTTGATTCGTCTTTATAAAACTAATGGTACATACATCGATACGCTATTTTGCGACAAGGTACAAGATATAACAAATCCGATACACAAATGTAACTGTACTTGACTTTATCCTGTTATCTTGATTTAACTCTCTGCTATTAGGTCGTTCGGAAAGTTTGTTTTAAATCTTTTAAATAAATTAAGATCCCAACATTGTTCACTAAATACGCATTATTTCGTTCCCCGTCTTTATTTAGCCCATTTTTCAAAAAGTTGTTTAATACTTTTACTCCAAAATGAAGGTTTCTTATTGAGGATTGAATATCAACAATAAAATACGCGTTTCACTGTCTAAAAGTTAGAACATATTTTCATTGGAATCTCAATAATTTACCTGAATTTGTAAAAATATGAATTTGCATAAACATCCACAGTCTACTGATTAAACAGAATGGCGTAGCGCTAATCAACGAATACATTCACGCTTTTTATAGAATAAAAACGAAAGGTCAAAATTGAAAATTTGGTATAGTTAAAGGCATTCGTGATGCCATTCAAATAAATCCACGGAACAACTACCTTAAATCGTGCGATCTAACAAGCGCCTATGCGTGCAAACATGTATGGTACGGACGTCATACTCGATTGCACGACGTCGCCTTATGGGTTCCCATATTCAGCACGCGTGTCGCCCGACATCGTCTAGGAGCAGTACGTGTGCGCGAAACGTGGGTGATTTCTATTCATCGATCCGCGTTAGGAGCCGGTCGTGCTCAGCTTATATGGAAGTAACGGCGGTTTTATGGCGCGGCTCGATTCCACGTTGGCTCCTATAATATTCTCTTTTTTATTTCGTCCCCTATCGTCCCCCTTTTACGCGACTTTCCACAAGCAGAGCGTTGAACAGGGCTCGCAGGTAAGCCGAGACGAAGCACTGTGTCCGAAAGTGGTGCAACTCGATTACTAAAGGGGTATTCTAGTGTGAACCTTTGGAAGAAATCGATTCTTGTTGTGTGTATATTCTTAAAGGACACAGTTTCAAAAATATATATGCAGAATCTATTGGTATAGATTTCATTAACACATTCACGCTGGCACTGCTATTTTTGTTTTTCGCCATGGTGCGAGACACGGTGGTAGATGCCATCTGATAGACACGCGAGCGTGAGGCACCAGTGGTGCACGGCACCGTGGTAAAGAACAAAGAATATTTAATAATGGAGGAAGAACGTTCGCAGGAAAAGTTAAAACCTATATCTCGATTTTTGTCATGCTACGTACTGCATCTGGCCCTAATGTGGCAAAATGAACAGGCCCGAATGTAGCCACGAGAATCTAGGATCCTCGAAGCTCCTTTGATACACTACTACGTGAATTATGAGCGGCACACGGCGCGCCAACTTTATCGGTTATTTAACGTTCCGTCGGCGATTTTTCGCCGTCTAGATCGGCGCTAGTGGGTGCTTCAACGTTCCGGTGCATCAAGATTATGGAGAACTTGGCGGAATTCAGGATTAAGCTGTGCAAACTTGCGCCGCCATCTTTCACCCATTTCTTCGGTAACAGTGGTTCGAAAAAGTCGCGTACCGTTATCGAGGTTGTTACATGGTTACGAGCAGAATTTAACACGTTTCAAGGTTTCTAGATGGCGACCTCCCACATACGATTCTATCGTCCTTTTCTGGAAAGATAGAGTGCATGTACCTGTTGGTGTGCGTAGAATATTTGATGTATGGCCTGTTGTAAAGAAGAGAGAATGTGAGTTTCGTTGGTACCGTTGTGGTATGTGTGTGAGCAAAGGCTATGTCTGAGAGCGACTAAGAGGGTAGTAAGGAGGTTTCTGCTCTGTTAGGTCAGAAAATAAGTAAAAAGATAAAATCTAATAAAAAATGATTTTTTTTGCGTAATTACACTCCTTTGAAATCGGCCATTTAGACCCGAATAATAAGATATTCGATAGCGTTTGAACTTGAATCCTCTGACTAGCAATTTTTTTTTCCTAAAGTATTGGACACAAAGAGTTCTAATTTATTATATTTTTTCGTTTGTTATCATATAAGTGAAAAATTAAGTACTACAAAGCATCAAAGAAGTAGGATACTAAAATATGAAATTCCATAAGTGCTGTAGTTGGAAGGATCTTGTATGGAAAGCGCTTGATTAGATCTTCTACGATTTCAATCTCCTTTTGCAGGGTAATAGATTGCATATTCTTCTTGGTAGGTGTAAAATGTTAGGTGTAATAATTCGACAATTTTTGAGACGTAAGCAATTGAAGTTACCGACTTTGCAACATGTACTGCGGACATCAATCATTGTCAACGAAGTGAGCGTGGCGCAGATGGTGTAAACCAGGCCCGTTCATAACATCGAAGTCGCGTTTCGAATCTCCTTCACTGAATATTTTTGTTCAAATTACTAGTAGTTGTTTACATTTTCAATAAACGTTAAAATGGTCTTCCAAGTAGTGCATGATACTTTTAATGATCGATTAACGTATTTAATCTCCCGAGGAATATTGAGATGCGTGTGTCCGTTAACTTGTATCACTACATTGGTTCTTTTTTTTTTTGGTTGCAATAAGAGAATCAACAATTATATCATAAATTCATGTTTTTCAAGTTATTGCACCTTTTAATAATCATTAATGCGTAGTTTTGTGTATACTATACATGATATAAAACTTGTTACATCTCGAAATACAGACAGTTAAACTTTCAACGCTTTCATAACGAACCGCTCGATAAATATCGCACTTCAAATACATATTTCTGCAATTATTTAACGGGAATAATTAATTGTAGAGCTTAATCCAGTTCCTCCAGAAGAAAGTTGCAACAGATACTTCGTTAAAGAATTATCGGTTTAACAAATGAGAACAAAATAGTGTTCCAGTGAGCAAACATCGTTTGGACGTCGACCAAAATTATTGATGCTGCATGGGTGAAGGTTGTTAAGTCGGTTCGTTCAGTCTGGAGAAGCTTCCAATGCGTTTGCAGCCGCAAATATATTAAACTATGCGACAGGGAAATCGATAAGTAAATGGACAGCAATGAGGAAATTAGGAAACCAAAACTATATACAAGTGAAAATAGGAAAACGAAATGGTCTGAAGAAAGGCCGTGATAGAGCAGTTACTTACTTATTGTTAATCAATTTGAAGGTGTAATATAGCCATATGAAGCAGAAATAAATTGAATATCAGGTGATAAAGCTCGGTACTGAAAAAATGAGAGAAAAAAATATGGTGGAGGGCTCATTGCGATATGGGAGTGTAAAAAATCTCATAAAGTAGAAGAGTAATGAAATGTAAACAATGTCGTATAAGGACGATGAATTTAACCATTTTAACGTATTCTTATATGTACTTTCGAAAAGGAGAACCGGAAGTTTAACTTGCAAATATTCATTTCTACTGGAGGAGATATACTTAAGAGATATAAAATATCATTTTCTTTCGCGTTTAATATTCAAAATTTGTTACAATGTTTTTCATTCAAAGTTAAATTTTCCCAAAGACGTTTCTGGAAAATTCTACAAATCCGAGTTTGATTCGATACAATCTTTATCAAGCCTTTTTCACGAATCCGGTTATTCGTCAAGATCTTAGAGTGGATGAAGACAAATGTCGAAGATTAAGAAGAACGAAGTTTCATTCTCACTAGCCCCATGCAGAATTTAGCTCTGGCTCCGAGTATTACGCTCGGCACTGGTGAGCTGAAAAAAAAAGAAATTGTAACGGGATCCTTTATGTCGCTGTAATAAGATTACAGGGGTCGCTTTTAAGCAGTGATATACTCGTGTATCCGAACGAAACCGCGTAATTTTTGAAAAAGGTATGCGGGATGTAAATCCGGTAATAAAAGAATAGTAATAAAGATTTAGAACAAATCCAGTGCTCGCAGGGGAAAAAGTCAGAAAATAAATAAAAAAAAAAATAAAATCTAGTGAAAAATGACTTTATTTTGGTAGCTACACTCCTCTGAAATCCGTCATTTGGATCTTTTGATTAGCGACTTTCAAAGCCTCGTTTGAACAATTCTTTATATAACTTTTCTCATTCCCTGTTTGATTCAAACCTATGAAAAGAAAAACTTCCAGGAAATACACCAAGAGAATTTCTGCGTAACTGAAACTACCTCCCATAACTCTACAGATATTGATTTTAGTAAGAATTGGCTCAAGCATGTGATATAAGGCAGTACAGAAGTCCTGGTACGATACTACTTCAGTTTTTTCGAGTGGAACATGGAAGGATTGGATATTCTTTTCTTCTTTAATCATGGAAAGACTAAGAACGGTTATTACGAGGAAAAACACAAAAATGGACGAAAAGGGTGGTGTAAACTATAAAAAGTAATATCCAGGTGTTCGCATAGCCTGTAATAAATTTTTCAACGAAGTTATGAAACATTGTTTAAATGTTACTTTTTCGAACAACACAGGTTAGAATAATATAATTCGTTTAGTTTGTTCGAAAAAATTTAGAGAAAATGTGCTTTCTTTATGGCCCTCAAAGCCTATGTAACCCCTTAATCTATCGGAGTACCTATTCTTCTTATAGTTGCGCTCCAGACTACAAGGTGCTCCATTTTTATACAAAATTCGCACCTCGTCGCTTAGGCAGCATCGACCGAAAGCCTGGCGATTACACGGGCATCAAACAAAGTAGCGGCGTCGTGATGTCCCCTATCGAAACAGGGGAAACTCTGTCGGGAACGTTATGAAGCGTTCTGCGATAGAGTTTGACAGCTTGGGAATTGGCGTGGGTGTGGGAGCGGGGGCGACAGAGGCGCGCATCGTTGAATACCCGAACACAAAGAGTAGGTGGTTTTGGGGGCGGCTAGTATTGGTCGAAAGGGTTCTGTGGGTCGGGAGATGGGAGGGGATTGTGGAACGATGGGCTGGTTTGGACCTCGTCCCTCGACTCGGTCTCTGTTACATCGCGTTACAAAGAGCGCAACTCACCGGCAGAATCCTGTCAGCGGTAACGAGGGTTTCGTATTGCATTAAAATTCTGCGGCGAGAAACAATATTGACCGACTTGTTTTTTCGTATTTCGCGTCATCGTGTCGCCGTGTGTCTCTCATCTCTCTTGCGCTCTCGATCATCGTGCCTACCCAATCTGGCATCGACAGCAGTGACCTAAGATTTAGGATACCACCCTTCACGAGAGGATTCACTCTATTAATTACTTAAAACAATTAGGCATTCTTTGCACGACAATGTGGTTAAAAACTTGATTTATGGTTGTAAAGTACGTTAAATTGACTATCGTGGAATTTTTTTTTATTATAAAATTCCTTGCGCTCTTTTGTACGACGTCTCTGACTCGTGTCAAGAAAATTTACGATCTTTTTTTGCAATAATTCGTGACTCAAAAGGCTACAAGCTTATCCCTCGAGTAATTGTAATCAATTTGAACTACGAGACATCTCATAGTTGGCAGCGAATGATGGAGTTACTATTATTATTGATCTGAATAGGCAAAAGGACAATTTGCGGTTCATGATATAGTATTTTAGTTGGAGAAGTGAAATCGTGCATGTAGTTCCAATTCGACGGTCAGAGGCTGTATATTCTGTACAATTTTAACATTTCAGGCTACAATTCCTAAAGTCCATGCCACAAGCCGTCCCTGAACGTCCACCGCACCGCTACTCTCCCATTCCAATGGCGATTCGTTTTGTTTATTTTCATTATATTTTATTTACACTCGTTCGCGCCTGCACCGCTGAAAAATGCCCTCGCCGCCAAAATTCCTGTCCGCGGTCGTCCGTATCCGCCAGTTCCCTCCGAAACGGCGGGAAGGGCGGGCGAAGGGTGGTGGGTGGCTTAATTGTGAGATTAAACTGCCGTCGCTACGACTGCGGCTCGCTGTCGTCGCGCAATTTGTTGGCACCGCTCGCGTTTAACGACTTTTGAAACGTTTAATGTCGAACCTAAGGATCGAACCGTGCTCTGGTCTCGTCGCTCTCTTCCCATAAATTCGCGACGCGACGCTTCGGGGCGTTCGTGCGAACAATCATCGCGCGTCCCGTTGCAATTTCTGTCGCGTAATTCGCATTTACCGCGGCGTTAACTTAGACCTCGACTAAATTGACTCAGTTTCTGGCTCGTACGCGACGCTTGACCCTTGGACGACGAATGCTGACTCTGTCCTCATCTGTTGTTATCAGATAACGGTAATACAGGATCACGAGCAACGGAACATTATTCATTATTCATTAGGTTTGCAAATACAATATTCATGGGGTGAATATAGTTGTGTTGAAGTTTCTACGAAAATGATCAAATTTTTAAGCAAATTTACAAATGATTTCGATGGAGTGAAAATTCGAATATAAAAATTCTTCGAGTGTGTAGTATTTAGTTGAACTATTAGCTCTCCACCCCTTCTCTCGTGCGTATAAGCCAATTGTAGTTCACGATCGAGCGAGCTCGAGCAATGGCTCCGCGTCCCTAATCACATTTCGATCCGCGTATCATCCGCAGTCATGATGTGCTCGCGACTGGGACTGATCGAGACAACCGTTCCCCCTTAATTCGAGGGACATGTTTGGAAAATGAAAAATAATCCACGTAGTTCGATTGTTCACGATCGAAATATTTCGACGATTCGGTGGAATACCGCGTCAGTCGGCCATGAGACGGGAACCGACAGCCTGATCAAATTGAAATGCGATTACAGTTCATTAGCCGAAATGTTCGGTCCAACGAGAGATCCAATTACCAGGCGACGGGCATCGAGTAGGAGAACGAAAGCTATAGAGGAAATCCGTGTTCCACGGGCGAACGAGAAGAAACAGAGAAAAAAATGGGACGACGCGACGCGACGCCGACGCTTGGTAATTGGCTTGGCAGAAGAAGGGAACCTCGTATGTCGCCTCACGAGCAGTCGATTATCGCCTAATTGTTGATCGCTGTTAGTATAAGAAGTCCTGCTTCCCAATTGCAATATCCCTAGACACTTTCGTCTCAGACGCTTTTTAACTATTTTTTTAAATATTCTTCTTTTTCAGACCCTGGACGAAACGCTCGCTCCCTTTCTTTTCTCCTCTCTCACGCTCTGCCTTTCACAGAACTGCCACCACAAGTTCATTATAATTAGACGATCAATTACAATTTATCAAACACGTGCGACACATGACATGTTCCAAGCATTTATTTTAGCCTTTAAAAGCGACGTAGAGTAAGAATAATATTCCACACGGGTAGGGCGCAGACAGTAATAATACAAGTAACAGTGTTATGTTTTCCAATTGTATTTTCGCGATTTGGAATTGCCGTGCGCCGCAACAAAATTAATGACGCAGAAAGTTGATTTTATGCGTACGTTTTCCAGCAACCCTTCCCCATGAATATCTCTGCCGTTGACGATATCAATTTCCCGGTACGATTGATACGATACGTTCGTAAATATGCTGTAATTTCGTTTGAACTATCTACGCTTAAATAATGTATCGATATCACAAACTGAGAGAAGTTACATAGGAACGGTTGGTCGTTTGACCATAATTTCAAAATCAAATACACGTGTAATGCCTCGAATCGGGTGTTTTCTGAGCGCTCGATGTTTTGCGCGTACAACGGACGTTGGCTGATCGACGCAGTTGGAATATCGCTATTTTCGAAAAGCAGCAAACGGGGAGAATTTATGGACCGTGCGATATTAAAATAAATTTCGCTTTGCAGTTAAACGAAAGAGTCGAGGATGTAAAAGGTGATTTGTTGGCCACTGAGCACCACGTTTATGTCCGCGATGTACAAGGATACGGAAAAATTTGGTTTATTCATTTTTTAACTCGATTTTCATAGAGTAGTCTTTCTAACATATCAAACGATATTTTTCAACATTTTTTTCATTTTTAAAAAACTACTATAAACAACTATACTTTGTCGTCTTAGAAAAAACAAAATAAGTACAATCGACGAATCGCCGATAGATCATTATAATTTAAAAATTTCCTCGACTCCTTTTTCATTTGCTCACGTTTCGAATTAAACGAACCGCGTATGCAAGAGATTGGGACGCGTTGAACGCAAAGTGTAAGACGAGAACAGAAACAAGGACCATGCATATTCTACATCGCAATAATCGATTAGGGAAATCACGAGGTATTTGGGGAGGAGTTGTTTACGCTTAGAGGAGGTGAGGTGACGTATATGTATAATATATAGAATACGTAGACAAGCATAAGCAACACGATATATGCACATAAGTTAGCGACGTGGTGTTTCAAATTGCAAGCTAAGCCAAGTCGGAGGCGACGATTTTAGTGCAGTCCATTGAACAATGTCATATTATCAGCAAAAATCGTTGTACAAATAAAACCCCTGTATACCTAGTTTCATCCAAATCGAATAAAATTTTCCTATTTTAGTCCGTCATATTGAATCCGCCCGTGAGCACCAACTTTCCAAGTTCCCGATTTGTATAGCAAAACGTAAATGCATTTTCTATTAATTTTGAAGTTAAATAAGTAATGGGATTGCATTCTATCCTCGAATGTTACCTTTCTCTTACATCGCGCACCTCAAAGAGTTAAGTGGCCGACAATGAGAATAAAATTGAAATAATTGTTAAACAACGCGCAGGGGAAACACACCTGCGAAACGTAGCCGTTGTTTTCCTTTCGTTCGTTTCGAATTTATCGGTCGACGGTGATAACTCGCGGAAACAGAGGCAACGAGGGTGGCGAACAGGGAGGATGGATGGAGTCGAAGTTGAAACAGAAATAGAAGAAAGGTGTTTCTTGGAGAAACGAACTCCTTCGGTCCTCGAGGTGAGTGAGTTCGCGAGGAGAGGAAGAAACGAACGGTCTGAAGAAAAAAAAAAAAACGAAGGAAAGAAGCGAGACGATTCGAGTTTCCAGATCCGTGCCCTAGCACCCAGTTGCCCTCCTCCCCACCTCTTCTCCCACATCTTTCGTTCTTTCGTTCATTTGTTTTTTGCGTCTAGCACTCGCGACGTTCCTGGTAAACCGCAAATCCTCAATTCTCGCAGGGTGAACCGACAGAAATGAACAGAAACAGATAGGGAGGTTAAAAAGTAGGCTTGATAGACAGCCAAGGGTGGATGCCGAGGTGGATGAGGGAAATCCCAAGATCTCTTCGAGTCCTTACTCTTTCGAAAACGCTCGATAAAGAACCCTACCACTCGCCGCGGAGGACACTCTGGCTGAGTACCCATCGATCTGACTTACATTGGACGTGGTGGTCGCCTCAAGGTCGGGGCGAAGGACAAACCATTTGGAACAGCTGCGGTTTAGACCAAGGTCCAGCGATCGAAGCGTGTACGACGAGGTTAAGAGATGGTACTCGCGAATTCTGGGGTTATGCCACTTTGGTGCACAGTGGAGCGACTGTATGGAGCGCTTAGATATTCGGAAGCAAGCACTAAAGCATTTCTGAAGTTAAGAAATAGAGAAAATCATGAGATAAGGAAATAGATGAATTGTGATATAAAAAAGAGTGGTATTTAAGCGATGTTAAAAGTTGAAATGTGATATATTGATTAAAGAGTGTCATTTTAGAGCAATATTTTTTTTGTTAAGTGCTGACTGAAAAACTGATAGCAGATGGTTAAAAAAAAATTTTCGAGCAAGGAATAAAATGTTTATCTCGAAATAATTCGAGAAGTATTGGATATACAAACTTGGCACTCAATTGCTGTTGCATCCCTCGTGTACAAATTTCGAGCTGTACTAGTAACGCATCATCCTTCAGCTAATTCCAGGACTGTTCAAATCCCTTCTCCATTGAATCAAATGCTCCGATCAGGTATGAAATTGATTTCTAGTAAATCTTCCTCTTCAATTTCACAACACGCTTTAATGCGCTTTGCGTTCCGCGTCGCGGATTGATCGTAGACGTCCAAATGCATTAACTGGAACGCGAGCGATCAACAGAAGGATGGATAGCCATTTATCAGAAACAGTAGTAAATGGTTGCTGATAATCGTCGAGGAGCCCGCGTGAAGAGGGTGAAGGGTTAACCAGTACGGGAGGGCGAGGTACTGAATGTAATCGTGCTTATCGTTGTTTGTTCTATTCGTGTCAATATAAACAGGTCGATTGCCTATTATTCCGCCGTTTATTATCGGACGATGATACTCGCCACGTTACGGATAATAATCGGGTCAAAAGGCATGTTGCAAACCGTTTGGGTATCTACGTAGAGTCAATATTGTTACGACACAATTATTACTATTGTAATTGCATTACGTAGAAAAATACTGTAATTGCAATTACTGATTACATTTTGTAATTGTCTATCGCAAAATTACATCTACGATTACAATTACAGCTGTAATCAAGATTGCATTACATAACCAAAAATTGTAACTGCAATTATAGATTACATTTTGTCATTATGTATTGCAAAATTGGAAGTGCAATTATAATTCTAATCACCATTTCAATCATTGCATTTACACTTACATTTTCATTTACATTACATAATCAAATACTGTAATCGCAGATACAGATTACATTTTGCTATCGTTAATTACGCAAGTCCTTCTACAATTACAATTGCAATCACATTTGCATTACATAATCAAATTTTTATTGATTACGTTGTCAAAGACATTTCAAATATTAACATGCATAACTCACATACTTATGTGTTATTACAAAAATAACATAGTTTTGGAATTCGTAAAATAATTTACATTTCTCAAGTGTCGTACGTTTCGATCGAGAGAGTTCGAATATTTTCATGGTTTACTGTACGTTCATTTCACGACATAGGGTAATGGAACACAAACTAAATACAGAATCGTAAATGATATTCATTAATGGAGTAGTAACTGGTTTTTTTATTCGTAACTGAAAATATTCATAAATAGATTCGTAAATTATTCGAATGAAAAAAGTGTCCATACACTTTGGGCGAGAGTTTATGTACAACGTTATTAGATTTCGCGAGCAGAGCAGGAGTAAAATCCACGTGTATCCACTCGTGTCCTGTGCGCGAAACCGATCATTTTGCATATGAAATGGCAACCTCGTTCGCAAATGATTATTAGAAACGGGACAGGGTCAGCTCGTATGTGGTGTGTTCCTTCCATCACTTCGGGCATGAAATAATTGTATCCCATTGCGGTGATCGAACTGAATTAATCAACCGAATGAACGTGTTGGATTCAATTAAGCTCCTCCGTTCCTCCTTCCCCCGAGAATCGACTCGGTCTATTTGGGCCGTCATCTACAATCTTTCACTTTCCAGTGTGTATAGGTGTCGTCTAGATGTCCTCGTTTGGCACAGGCTGCTTATTATTTGCTTGTGTCTATGTACCATCACTAGAGTCCGGATGCTTATGCAAATGTATATTTTCATAGAAAACGGATAGACAAGTGGGATCTAGATAGAAATATACTTTTCATTTTGCATATTATGCATAACATGTATGTTTCTATTTTTATAGACAATATGTTACTACATGTGTCCCTCCTTACTAAGCGTGTGTAAATAAATGAGAGGAAAGATGAAAACTTTTTTTGTTTCTTTTTCACGATTTTCTCTAAAACGGAGCAAAAACGAGCAAATCTCTAAAGGACTGTTTTTCTTAGTTTATCGGTACTTACATTAGGGACACCCTTTATATACTGTAATGAATATAAAATCTGATTGAGAACATGGAACACTGATAATTAGACGCAACAAAATGATGAGACTTTTACTCAAACTGCAGTTACGAACGATTGAATGTAAGAGCACATTAATTTCTACACCTAATAAATATTAAAGTTACTCACTGTAATCTAAGAAATGCTTTGTATATCGAATGATCTACTCGCGCGAAACGTTTCCAAATGTACCAAAATTTTCGTGTCCGCGAACTTTGTTCGTAAGTCGCGGCTGGTTTGCATATTTCATTGTCCGAACGAGACAGCCTGTCGATATTTTGACAACATTTAAACAATTACCGCGCAGTCGAGCCGGCCACGAAACACGTGTAGCTTACCAGCTCTCCATAGGCAAGCCTCGATAACATTAAGCTTTCCGGTCGAGTGGAACAGGCTGAATCGGTGAATCGCCAGCAATTTCGACGCTCGCGAAATAACCTATCGCGGTAATGATATGGATAGGATCTATCATTATATTCTGTTACAGACAGCGAGCACCGCGCTCTCCATCGATCGTAAATTGTGCCACGGTTGGTAATCGAATGAACTTTTAAAACGATTAGCCGCGCGTCACTGGTCCACGTCCGAAAGAATAATGCATTCCCCTGGTACAATAATTTATCATAACTCGGTTATCAGATTTTTCCCTTTGCTCGTATTAATATCGAACGTCACGTCGCGATTACTTCTCTGCAATTTATTTCCGCCGTTATATCGAGTCTCCGTGTCATTTGCAATAAGGGAGACGGGAATGTCGCCGTTCGTATTTCATCCGGGATACTTTAATGCCAACCGAGATATCCGTCAGGCTGTGCCGCGTCGTTCCAACCACCTCGAGGCGTCGTGACGCGTAACAACTCGAATTTTTCTCGAGACCATTCCACTACGACCGATACACCACCAGCATGAGCTTTCGCGATAACTTACTGTCTGCGTTAAAGACAACGATGTTACACTACCGATCTAACGGGAACTATGCTTGCTTGCTTGATTTTTTAAATGCGTCAATTCAGTTATTGCACTTAATCCATGCAATTATTTCTATTCTTCTTGACATTACTTTGCATTCCATTACTCCTTAATTTGGGTTAGTTCGCGTTATCGTAACTCTGTACATTACATTTGCGTTAGTCTCGTCTTTGGCACACGTCTATTGGGGCCAACTGGCCCCCATCTAGCGAGCTAGGATACACTCGGGTTGCTAAGCTCATACTCTAGCTGGATATTAGCACGCTACAACCCCTGAGGACGAGAAGTATGACGTCTCGACTTGAAGATTTCTGTTTATGGTTTCAGTCTCAAGTCGTCCAAATTCGCAGAGACTGATTTAGACGAAGATCGTGATGTTCAACAATATGCCAAGACAGATAATAACTGAAAGAAACAACTTATGATGAAAGTAGAAAAATCCACCTTCACTAAGAATAGTAACAGAGCCAAATGCTCTGGCTAAAGGATCTATAGATTTACGGCAGAAATCTCAAATATCACATATATTTAAGCATTCAAAGGATAAAACGAAGTATATTATAGTTGGTTAAATAATAAAATTGTAAATACAAAATAAAAATGTACATAATGCAATCGAAAAATGCAAGGAGATTCAACGCAGTTATAAGCGGAAGGTCGATACTTCATTACGAACGAGACTATATTTATATGTATATGTATATGTATAATATTAAAATATATTTTCGTAGCTACCGTCTGTACTAAAACCAAACATCTCTGACAAGATGGCGAATGATTGAATTTTTTCAACAGTTTCTCCAAAGTCTGGTTATTAAAACCGTTAAAATATAGTTAAATATCAATTAGTAGTTATAATTCTAGTACGGGCAATAGCTATAACAATAAAACTACACCTCATCCTCGGATAAGTAGAAATCGAGCAGTGAATTGCGATCGAGTATAGACCGAGTTTCGCGTTAAGGATTAAATCCGTTGGTTAGGTTTGTCTGGTTTCGGTAGGATCTTTGTCGTACTTGGGTTAGATATCGGCAGGATCAGCGGTTAAGTCTTAGGTAGCTTTGGGTTAGACGTTGGTTTCGTCCTGGCACCGTAGATAAATGTGGATACATACAGATAGATGTCCCACTTGGAGCTTTGTTATATATCGATAGTTGTCCGGATCTGGTTTAGCTGGAATTAAAAATTCGACGAGATGTGACTCGTTACGTATTCTTGCCAGTGTCGCTTGCAGTTTTCTAGTAGCTAGAGTTAATTATACGTTAATTATGCCTCGGTAACGGCTAACCTAAACCTAACCAACGTTATTTTGAGGGTTGTCATGAAATTTTAAGCGCTTGAAAATCAAAGTGGCTGAATTAAGAAACGAATGTTATAAAATGGACATTTATACCAAAATATTTGAGAATCACTGATCTAATTTGTCACTAATAACCAGTAGTTGATGTTACATTTTAAAAAAAGAAAAAGAATCATCAGCGATGGAAGCTAGCAGTTTTCTCGCGGAATTCCATCACAACGCATAGGGGACGCGTTAACCGAAATCTCGAGTCGCTGCGCGCAACCCTGAAGACTCTTACATGGAAAGCGTTTCCGTTTCCTTATACTTACGCGCCTCCTTGACGAACGGTCGAACGCTGCGAAGAAAGGCGATATCTGCCACGAGCTCAAGCGTCGTTCCATTTCCTCGGCTCGTCAAATCGGGCATGTATCGATCTCTCGATCTCTGGTGTGCGTCAACACTCTCGGAATAGGTGACGTCGATGGATCCATGGAGAGTCGGTTCGATGCATCCGAATTCGCGCTTGGTAGAAAAACATTTCCACTGGAACAAAGAAGGAAGATAAAGGGGAAAAGGGGAATACGAAGGATGATAGAAGTAAGAAAAGGTTTTTCTATGCTTTTTCTTAAAAAAATGTAATATTTAGAACACGAGCTTTTAGCAGTATGAGAAAGATACACGGTGAGACACAGAATTATTGGTTCGTATAATTTTGATTCGCAGTGTAACGACGTGGATCGTTCCCAAATATATTTCAAGGTCGAATTTGATCCTACAACTTTGCGAAAGTATTCTTTACGCGGTTAGAAAGATTTTCAAGCAAAAAGAAGTCGATTTTTCCACCTGCTGGTTCCCATGCTCTTCCTGTTTCATCCGTGCATACTGTTCCGCGTAAAAGCGATATTTTGCAGATACCTGATGAAGAAAGCTGCTGTTGGGGATCTTGAGGGGACTCTGATAGTCGTCCACTCTTGTTGTTAGTTTTTTCGATGAAGACCGTTCCTGTGTTCTGTTTTCAGAGTAAACTAAGGCTTCTCCTGCGATTCTCCGTGTAAATTTCCTTTGTTTGGCATGGGGTTAAGGGAAATTAGAATAAATCGTACTAGATTCAGTATAATGTTGTTCGCTCCGTGGTGGATTAATGGCGAGTCCTTTATTATTCTCTATCGTACTCTACACTTCCCGTTGCTGTCTTTGTTGACAGTGGTATAGAAGAAAAAAGTACGGGAAGAAGTAGCGAGGATACACGCGAAACAGCAAGAATAGAAAGGACAGCAAGGAAAAATGTGGGATTATGAGTTTATATCGGGTTCCCGTGGCTGGTTCAAGAGTTTGTTCGAGTATTCGATTTTCAAGCGGTCCAACCCTCCACCTCGAACGTCCCGTATAATCGACGTACGTATCCGCAATACTCCCCTCTTCTCAACATCCTGGCTGATCATAGGTGGATACTCATGAAAGTATATTGCACTTTCCGTCGCGGTTTACACGTTGCATTCTCTGATGATTGGATTGAAAATCGATCCGCGATTTCGTTATTGGAAGGAACGTCGGTGGTTGGATGACCAAATTCGCACGTGTGATGGTCAGGATGACGACTTTCATTTTTCCAGCGATTCGAAAACATCGTTTTCAGAATTTTTCTGGGTTCGACGTTTATTTATGAAACCTTTTCCAACTACACGTCTCTTTTGGATTACATTGATTGATCTGTTGCGTTGATTGTAATACTAGCTTTCTAAAATTGCGTAAAATTAAGTAACAACCACGATTCAGAATACACTAATTATTTATTAATCAGATGATGAATTTTCAGGTGTACATATTATCTTAAGATTAGGTTGAGACTTAGATGCATATAGATTTATTGTAATCTATAGTGTATTATACTTAATATAATTATAACTTGCAACCTGTTAGAAGAACACAATTAAGCAGAATTTATTGATTACTGAACTTCGTATATGTATACATAAATTCTAATGACCATCAAATTGACATTTGGATGTACATGGATTCATTATAATCTATATTATATTCTAGTTAATATGAGACAAGATTGAGAACTCAGAACGTTGATAATTAAATCTAATAAAATAACAAGTAAATATTTTTACTTAAATTGTAGTTATAAACGATTGAGTATAAATCCACAGAATTAATTTCTACACCTAACAGTTTTCCAAAGAAAAATTCATCAATATTAATTTCCCATATAATTTCCTCAAATTACCCTTAGGCTTGCGGAACTTCCAAATTTGTAGTACCCAGCATCATCGAGCAATTTTGCCGGCTCCTATTCTAGCTCATCCGTCTAGCGAAGCGCTATCGTCCACTTTGAGGAACGCTGATCTAAGGGAACGCTGTACTTGCTGTAATACCGAGATTATAGATACGCGTTCCACAAAAAGCCTCACGCGAAGCTGCAAGGATCTAGCAAACAAACGCTCAGCGGCCCATAAAATCCGACGTATAAAAATTCGTGCGCGAACCGCCGCGTTGCTTTCGTATTCGTAGAAGCTTTCCTCCGTCTCTGGCCGCGTGTTATTTAACGCGGGTCGCATGTGCGTTTACTTGCGTTTAACTACGCACATTAATATGCGCGTGCAGCTCGACGTGTGCACCGGGGCTCCTAGCTTCCCGTAGCTAATGCGTTTGTCAGCATTTCTTTTGCTGAAAACGCCGCGATGCATGTGAAACAGCCACATACTCGGGATGGAGAGAATTTTATTATAATCCATCGGTTTTTTGTCTGGATGGAGAGAATTTTATTTTAGTCTATTAATTCTTCGTTCGGATATGTACACTTGGCTAATAGAGGCTGCATCGCTGAAAAAGCTCAAAGCTATATCAAAAGGTGCTTATCAGAAATCCTTCGGGGATTGGAAAAAGCGCTGGCACAAGTGTATTATATCTGAAGAGTATTACTTCGAAGGGGACAATATAAATATTGAAGAATAACTAAATATTTGTTGATAAAAATAAAAAGTCACCTTACTTTTTGATCACACCTCGTATACATTACTTTCTTGAAAAAAAAAAATGTATACATATCACTATAAAAATGTAGTTCTAATCATATTCCCCCCCCCCCCTTAATTCAATAAATTTAGATAGTTATAAAACAGCACGGTGCGCGCGATGTCGACGCTCGGCGTCTGGCCCGTGCCCCAGACTGCATTAAGAGCGGGTGCACACGCCATCCGTCGAAATTCCCCGGGATAATGAAAGAAAAGGCCGCGGAGACAGCCGGGGCGAGAATAAAGTATGGATTGCTTTTAACGGGCTCGCGAAGAATGGAGGCGATAGATGGAATAGAACCACGCCGAGATAGTGGCCTATAAGGGAGGAGGGAAAGGTCTCGAGGGGTTGGGAATTGGGGGTGGAAGGACGATGGAAACACGAAAGGAAGAAGAATACGCGCACGGTCGCAAACAGCTAAGGATTCTCAGCGCCAGCGATTGTTACACACAGATGTTCACCGAGGAACCGATTGAGGAGTAAGATTCACCAACTGCTGGCTGCAGTCTCGATAAAACATTCAGTTCGAAAAATGCCGCTCCATAAAAATTCCATTTGGTATTATGCTGCGCAATCTTCGGTTGGATATCGGTTACTGCTACCAACGGCCATATCGTAGCTCAGATTTACCTGCGGACCCTTACAATATCAGGTTCGACAAAAAGTTCGTTCACTTGTTCTGTTAATCCTGGCTTTTCGCTGCCAAGAAGAGAATAAATTCTGATAACCTGATGAAGAATAGCTCACACAAAACTAACTCATAGCCATCTAATGACTAAAGAAGGACCACCATACTGTACAAACTCTACAGCCTCAGATCGCAAAATCGTAAGACATTTCGATTTGTATCAATATGAAGACTTGATCTCTCAAACAGGTCCCACGAATTTAGAAACATTCCGTGTAAACACACCTAGACGAAACAGCTGAGTATAAATCGCGAAAATAACATTACTGCTGATGATTTGCCACTTCAACCCTGCAAAGTGTAACCTAACGCGCTCAATCGTGTCACCCCCGCACGAACACCCCGCGGAACATCGTGCCTCGTGCATGCCTAGCCGCGGATTCCACTCGTGCGCTTGGATTTTTAATAACGCGTGCATTTCGTCGAGACGGTTATTAATAAATTTAATATCGCGCCATCGATCCAACGCTCGACCTTTCGACCCGTGCTCGAACGTGAAAAAATTACAGGAAAATTCGTGTTAGGGGTCGACGTCGGTGCCGTAATGAGCCCAGTTGGCATCAAAGGACTTACAATTATGGGTTAGCGGAGTTTCAATGGAAAGTGAGACCCAGCACTCCGCGAATACTTGTATCGGTTGGCTAATTACTGTTATTAGCTCGAGTAATAAGTAATTTTCAACGATCTTTCGCCTCGTTATCGACGAACGTATCAGAAAGCGGTGTATAGCAACTTTTTTCTTATAATCGAGTTGCACAGCCACTGACCAATAAATTAATGCATGCGAGAATTTCACTTTTTTAACTACCATATCATAAATGGCTAATTATCCTTTTTGTTGGTGGAATTAGTTAAGTGTATAATAATGTGTAAGTGATATATTATTATCTCTGAATAAGGTATTTGTCAGGATCTCGTCAAATTTGTACGATTCAATTACAAATACTTAATAGCAAGCGACATAAGCCAATTGAAGCCTGAAATCAACTAACGAATTATATTGAAACATATTGAAACGCATACTGAATTATTTTTATACTGGAACCAACTACAAAGACAGTCCTTTGAAATATTCCAATTCATGCACATAGTATCTGTATGCATCAAGAGAACTCTCCGAATATATCTTAATAATAACAATGGCAATTTATTTCGATACCAGTTGGATACCACAACACGGTGCATATGTTTCGATAAAAATCGGTGTTTATTTTCGTTTTAATTGATTTATTTCATATAAAATGTTACACCTTTTGTATTATGGATAAGAGGAATAAGAAAGTAGCGAGTATGGGCATGAAATTTGAAAAAAAAGTGTACGTGGAAAGTATCGGAAATCGATAAAGCACAGCAAGACGAGGATTAAATTAGTCTGTGCGTAATTTATTTATAGCATGCTTAAAAGTGTTAGCAGAGTTGAAAAACAAAGTCACCACAGTGTTACCGAGGTCATTAACACTATTGCTCGAGCACTGCCACTGTTAAATGGAACGATTGAGTTTTGTTTCGGATATTGGGCATGTCAAGCATGAGTGGACTATTTATTTTTAATAGTATTAAAACGAATTGTAAGTATGTGCAGTGCTTGGAATATCGGAAAATAATTTGTGAGACAATAGATGCATCCTCAATTCAATTTGATGCCAGACAAATCTTGAAATCTGTGCTGGATGACAATAGTACACAAAAAAATGGAATAAAATTTCAATTTCACATTACTAATAAATTGTGGTTCAGGATTGTTTAATGGTCTCTCAGATTATCAGTCAGACACACCACGTGCAAGTCTTTTGCAATATCCGAAACGAGCAACTCATTCAGGGATAATTAACACTTACTTCCGCAACCCTTCCACATTCTCATTTTTCAGCCCTTGATTTTCCTCTCGCGAGCCGACGGAAACAGCAAGAACACGGTCCGTTGAATCCTTTCGAACACGCTGGCCTGATTACTTGAGATTACAAACACTGTGGAGCGTGCAAGCTTTTTTTTTGCACGCAAAACTGCCCAGAGGGCATTTAACACATGGAACCTACTACGATACCTTAGATAGGAGATACAAAAACAATGGAAAAAGTTCATATCAAAGTATCCCCTGTTGGATCTTGTTATTAAACTGTAATCATTTTTCTACTTTGTTAATTTTAACTCTCTTATGCCAATTATACTGTTTTCAATAAGCACCAGTTTCCAAAGTTTATATCGTTATTACAATATCAAATATTTGTTGCATCAATCTGACCTGTTAGCAAGCATCGCTCCAATTATGTGACCATTCGACTAGCTACAATGTAAACATATTTCTTTTGTTAAATCAAAAGTTATTTTTGTTGTTGAATAGATTTAACCTCGCATCAACATCTTAAATATAATTATTAGCAACGACTACTAGCTATTCAATAAAAGACCCTGTAAGTTTCACAAAGATCTGCTTAGTACTTTATTTTTAAAAAATTCATAATGAAATGCTTCACTCTTAGCATCTTGAACGGGGCTCCTCCCTTAATGAAAGAAAAATGTCAGTAAATCACCTATCCAATAGTTTGCAAACCTTGTCAATGAATTCAAATATAATTACTTCACTTCAACAAATAGAAGACTTTTAATAAAAGATCGTAGAAGACCTTTTTCCTGAAATTCAATTTCTGTAACGAACTTCTAACTTTTCAATTTTCATTTTCGAAACTAAGCATCCTATGAATAAACTGTAAATATAAAAAAGTTTCGTCGTATCATTCTCGAAAAGGTGATATTCTTTAAAAATTGATTTACCGAATACAAACATTTCTCTGAGCCCATTTCTCGAGGGTATATATATACGCTCTTCACAGTCAAAGGTGTTAATGGCCTGTAACTTGTCTTCGAGTCCAAACAAAATATTCCAGTGTTCCAAGTGATCAAGTGAACCACCCTACACAATCCTCTCGTTCTTCCGTTTTCCTAATCGATCGCCAAATCGTTCCTACATCGGAATGCAGCCTGTTTACGAGAAGGAACGCTTCTGGTCAACCGTGCATTTTTCGCGTCGCGACGTCGAGACAGCTCTGTGGACGCGTCCGTCGCGCGCCTAGGTTACTTTCTTACGCGAGGTCGACCGGAAAAATAAAAATTCCAGTATGTGCCAAGCTCTATTATGTTTGGCCATGACGGGGGGTGCGCGATACGGGACTTCCAGGTCGCCACCGAAACGCGCGTTAAGGTCTTGTCCGTGGATCCAGCGCATTCTTACCGCGAGGTTTTATATGCTTTTTACGACGTCGTTTCTCCTGGACGAATCATGCAATGTGATCTCCTAAGGCATCTGCCTATCCTGAATGCAGGGAAGAACCTTTATTCGTGAGCGAAGAAACATGGAGGGGCTGGTTCTGAGTAGTCGCTGATGCGAGGGGTATAGGGAGAACGAAACGTTTCCTTTCGAAATCAGGAGCCATTTCGGGGATGCTCGATATTATTGGAGACTGAAAGGAGTCACGCGAGGGAGAGCATATTGTTGATATTATCGATGGAGATTATTATGTGCTCCAAATCTTATTTACGATGGAGATGTTGATTCGTGAGATAGAATGTGTTTTTATAAGGAAGACAAATTTTCGAAAATTGTGTGGAGTGGCAGCACTCATCGAAAGTAAAGAATAGTTCAAGTTTAAGATTGTTTATTAATACTGGTCCGTCGTTTAGAATAATGACTATTGCACTTTATACAATCACATAGCTGAAAAATAACAATATTGTAATAATAGATAATTATAAATTGAAGAATGATTATATAGCATCCAGATGTGCATGTCAAAGATTCATGGAAAAATATTCATACTGCAAGAGATGTTTACTGCCAACACTCACTAGTCCATCTATATACAGTATGTATATATCTATGTATCAGTATGTATCTCTTTATTCAGGATATCCTTTCAATTTTTAGCACAGTGCTATTAATAGTTACTATAAGTTAACGACTCGTCATTTTAGTGAAACGTCTGGTAATTTACCCGTCCAACTGTAATAATAATAAATAAACATTATGAACCATAACCGTCAATAACGTGCCTACCCCAAGAGACTTGCTTACCAGGACCGCGTAAAAACATGTGTCCCAATAGTACCATGATTCACAAGTAAAAATCGATCGCATCGATATCAATTCCTCGATGCAAGCCAGTCGAGGAACATTCATAATCAATTTACTGTTGCAATCAATCATATCCATTGACTTTATATATGTTTTTTTTTATTGGGTCTTGCATATTCTCATAGATTTCCCCATATTTTCATTTGTTACAAATGTATAAACATCCACATCGTAGCAAATACTCTAGTGAAATCTTCATTTAATATTTTCTATGTGTGAAACATTGATTTTAATAAATCTTTGCAAATATCCTACAAACGTAGTGTGTGTAAGCATGTATGCATGAATCCCTTTGTTTTGATTTATGTTTTCATTATTGATTTACGAAAGGTATTATAATAACTTATACTGTATATCCATTGATGTTACTACATTTTCCAACAAAATTTGATTGCAGGTAGAGAGATACTGTCATGCGTGTTGGGAATATTAAAAAAGAGAAAATTTGATACATTTTAAACTAATAACACGGATAATTGTACAGCAACGTTACCACGTGCTTTAAACGCAATTTCCAACTCGAATATTGGACGAACGCGACATTGAGACCCCAACCAGCCACTGTAATTTGTGAAGTATCGAACAATAACGAGAGTCGATGCCAAGCGTTTTTCTTGACGTACCTTTGATTAATAACCTCGGAAATTTGACGCGTCCATAGTAGTTCGCCGCTACAACATTGGTTCGCGTCGAAGCCTCGATGTCTTAAGTGTAATCAATTTCCCAACGGTGGCCTGCAGAGGACGGGGTGTAATTTTTTACCAAACCTACCAGCTCGATCCACCCTCGAGAAATCACCTTTCCAACTGTTCACGTAACACCTGTGCCTTCCTCGAGATTACGTCATCAGTTGCAAACAAATTGGCAACATTACTGTTGAACTTTCACCGATCTTAGATTAGATCGTATCAAATTTTCTCGCCTTTAATAGTCGAAACTTGGGAGCGAGAATAAACTGAATTTATTTTTCTTAGCTCATCAGTATTTTTCGTACTAATTATAAATCTACGTTACAAATATATGCTCGAAATAGGTCAATTCATATGAAATAGCATACAGTGGCTCCAAAAAGTATTAGCACATCCTCTTTTTCTAAAATATCACGATATTTATAACCTGAGGTGATATACTAATTCGAAATGCATCCTCCGGTGTCATTTATGATACTAAAGTTGAATCTAAATGATTGGAGATTCTATGGAGATCGAAGTTAAAATTATATAAAACAATAACCAATTAAGATAAAAACAATCATTTTTTAGAAGTTTGTCAACTACACAGATCACGAAAAGAAATTCCCAAATATAAAATTGTAACTATGAATTAAATGCTGCCATTTTTCAAACAAATGCCAGCAGCATCCTGGTCGTTTCAGGCAGTTTCACATAAATTGGAATGAATGTTACGTGCGTTACGAAGGAATCGTTGTTCGCAAACGTCCAAAAAACATTCATTTGCCCGCGGCAAACGTCAATGAAACACGCATTCACGTCGTTGAATTTGTCAGCCCTAGAGGAATCTGGTCTCGTAGCTACAAACTTGAAAATTGATCGACGCATTAAGCTTCTGGATTAACGTCAATTCGCTGCTGGTAATTGGTTGACACTGAATCGAAGCTGAGTTTAAATTTTAAACAGCTTTACGACGATGCCCCGCGGCTTCGGCGTTGTGCGTTACGCATGCCCATTACCCACTCGTGCTCGCAGGGATTACAGTCGAAGCATCGACGCTCTATGAAATATGTCTTTTTATTTGCCGATCTCAACGACATCGAATTTTCTCTTATTTATTGCTGCGTACAATGTCGGATATATAGTTATTTATACTCGTCCTAATTTCTCCCCTAATGCCCAGCGCTCACAGTGAACGTCGATCGATGCCACTGAATCCCAATCGTGATTGGCGGAGATCCAGCGACGATTTTACTTGTATCATTTTGAAATGAAGATGAACTTTTTTTTATGAAAATATAATAACTGGCGATCACAAAAATCGTTGAAACAATTACAATTTAAGTGGCAAATGGCAACTAAATCTTACGCATGAGGGATATAGTCGTCATCGCATAAAATACTGCGATTTCTCCATGACGGATATAGCCGTCAAACACAATCGATTAAATAGCTTGCGAGCGATCGATCTATCAAAATTGAAGGAACCAACCGCGCCAGTGACCCGTTTCCGATAGACGATTTTCGACGCGCAGCCACGAGACGCCGCAAGCTAAAATGGATTCGCGGGCTAGAGTGAGCAGCCCACGGACGAATTGCCGTGCCGGAAATGAATATTTTACCATTAACTTTGCGCGATTCCATTGTAGTAATTGCGAACACTTCCGACCAGCGGGTGCCAAACCGCAGGACGCTACAATCAATTACGATGGCGTCATGCCGCAGTCCATATATTATGCATCACATCGAATGTCCCCTCAAATGATACCTACGTGTTTGCACGGCCGTGCTTTATGCGTCGTTCGTTGCACGTCTCTGAGGTTTCCATGTGCGCCGCTGGATTCTGTAGGGCTCGTCGATGCATGCGGAAACGCCGGCGCGCGTGCTCGCGCGCCAGGATTCGTCGGTGCGTGCACCTCGTCAAATTGGCAGCGTTAAATTTAATGTTATTCATTTCGTCGAACGACTATCCTCGGCTGCGCGGCTCGATGCGCCACGTGAAACGTTTTACATACGCGTGGAAGCGTGGAACCAGCGTTACCCACGCAGCGCGATGCTATATGCCTTCGTTTAAGAAGAAACAACACTGTAACGTTCTTAAACCTTTGCACTCTGAATTATATTATATTTCAATTTTGTTACCAGTAGCTCCCAGAGCTTTTAAGTGTTGTAGTGTCCGCGTCTCCCATACCCAACAATAAGGAGTCAAATAAGAACACGAAACGTAGAGTACGGGATTGGTCGCGTAGGTAAAGCGGTCGACTGTGGATTCGAGGATCGTGGCTTCGAATCCCCGTGCCTTATTTTTCGTTTAGACTCCTACAGTGTTTAACTTGAAATTTACCTTAACTAAAAAATAAGGCAATTTAAATAAATAAATAAAGAAACAAATTCACTTAAATACCAGTTTTATTCGCACTACTGTTACATTTTGTCGTTTTCAAGTGTATGATATTTCTTGAAACAATTTCCAGGATGCCAATCCTGGTTTTCTTTCGCACGTTTCCCCAGAAAGGTTGGTTTCTCTTCTTCCTCCAGGTATTTTTCTATTTGGACCAACTGTGCAATACTTGTTTTCCGTTTTTCGAAAAATCAAAACATTCAGGGAAAAATCGTCAGATAATTGTTTACAAAAGGAACTACGCAGTCTGTAAAAAACATTCTGCCTGGAACAAGTGGTAAAACGATCGTTTAGATGGAAAACCTGATTTTATTTTTGTATCTCCCGAAGAAAAACATAAGGAATGCGCAGTTTGCTCGAACAGAAAAATACCTGGAGGAAGTAGAGAAATCGACTTTTTTTTGCGAAACGTGCGAAAGAAAACCAGGATTGCATTCTGGAAATTATTTCAAAAGATATCAAGTGAAATTTACAAAATTGCAGAAGTTACAAACGATTTTCAAGTGATAGCAAAATGAAATGAAGATTACAAAATGCAAAACTAATGTAAATAAAACGGTAACTCAGTTGAAATTGACAGACAGGATGTCAGTCGAGTAAATTTTTGTACACTCCACGTATTTCTTCGGTTGAACTTCTGATTTAAAAATCACTTTGTCTGGAAGAAAAACCGTGACTTCCTCTTCTACCCATTAAACAAATCTTTTGTCTTGATTTTTGTAGGATAAGCTATTCTGTTTTTAGGGAAACCCGCAGACTCGACTAGCGTGCTGCTAACAACGCTGAGTAAGCAGGGACTTTCTCGCCTCTTCCGCGGCGGTTGAAAAAAAAATCATATCTATGTGATTTACTGCTCGACCGACTTTCATCGCGGGAAAGGGTGTGTGGATGTAAAAATTGCCCAGACGAAAACTTAATCTCCGCGTTGTTCCTTACACCAAAAGGATTTCAAAAACATAATAATTTGAAGCGGAGATTTTGTTGTATCGATGAGTGTAGATAGATGCGAATTGAATGTATTTAATTCTGGAACGAGTTCAAAGAAGAGCATAAGTAGGAGATCTCAAAAGGAATATTTTCTAAGAGTTAGGTGCGCTACGTTGAGCGTTTGGGATCTTTCAAATAAAAATATGAAATGTTTGAATAATAAAGAAAAGAAAAATATCAAAGTATAGCAATATACTGTTTTACTTGTACTTCAGAGTGATACAATTAATGTATTTTATTCTTCACGAACGAGTTCAAAGAAGAGGGTAAAGAAGAAACTTCGAATAGTAGATGTTCTCGGTGTTGGTGGCGCCGTATTATATATTTGCCATCTTCCAACTGCAGAGAGGAAATATAAAATGGATATTCTTGCATATCTGTGCAATAAAAACGCTAAAACACAAAATGAATAAAAGTTAATCAGACATAGCTTAAACAGAAGGAAAATTTATCGAGACAAATTACGTCAATCCAGTTAATATAAACTAATTAAAAATAAAAAATACTGATCACAGGAAGAAAGACTTGATAATCAAGGTAAAATATTCGACAGGAAAAGCAAAAATTACAAGAAAAAATGGTTAACAAAATCATAAAGAAAGTAGATTGCTGATGAATGCAGAACAACTAGAAATTACAAAATTAAGATTTCATTTCATTTTTCCTGGATTAAAGAAGATAAAGAATATGTTTTCACAACTTTTTTTTATGAAAAATTTAATTTCCTTGAGATTTATTAAGAAAAATCTTCTTGAGACTATAAATAACTGATATGTTAAAAAAACTACAAGAGTTAACTATTATTATCTATTTACTGATTTTTCTCAATCTTTAATTACATCTTGCAGTGAGAACATAAAACTGAACTATAAATTGTCATTAGCAATTGTTAATAGCTAAACCATGATCGTAGAGTCCTGGAACACGTTCTCCAATACAAAAATGATTCTTGAAATTTATATTTGTTACAACACTTTTCTCCTTCATAGGTTGAAAAATAAGAAATTATGGTCATGTTCACCGATTCCGTGTTCTCGTTTCAACACGGCGATTCGGAGACCCGCAACCATGCATCAGTGTACGAGATAACTCTCGTATAATTTTCCCATTAATACGTATTAGCTCAGGGTCCACTTGAAGCTAAAATAACCAAGAAAAAGGGAAGGTTACGAATCCCCTGAGTGTGGACGGTTATAAAGATAAATATTAGCTACCAGGAACGACGTTAATAACGCTTTAAATCTGGCAGAAATTGAGCGTCGTAAGCTGATGTTACGCAAACGTAGTCTTTATACGATCACTCGCGATATAAACGAAGTATCAAATCGATGTTTGCGGGTAAATATTTTGTTAGCGTATGTGTAATTCATTGCCGATAGAAACATCCGAAGCAATTTATTTGCGTACAAATATTTAGAATTTGAAACGTTGTGGACGTCTCCATCGTCTTACTTATGATTCTTTTCAGGTACAAAACAAAAATCTAGAGTCCAAGTATGTTAATAAATAAAATTTGAGTGTGTCCATATAATACTGATATTCGAATAATAACACTCGGATAATAATATTCGATCAGTATTATTCGAATAATGATATTCGAACACTTAGATATTTTAAGTTTATTCTTAATATTCGAAAAATGTTAAGCCAGTCGAATTGTACACCTCGAATAGTCCGAGCCGTAGTCATAGCGACGCGTCTGACCATGCGTAGTCTTATTTCACTGAACTCGGTCCGACTTCGACCTCAGAATATTCCCTCGTAATTAACGGCAATTCAAAGTGAATACTTGTTGCATTTAAATTCATGAATGAATGGTTTATTAATATAACATGCCAATACAGTGCATTTTGCGATGGTTTGTGTATCATTTCCAAAAATAAATCAGTGCGACTGGCTTTAATTTCATTCCACACATTGTATGACCGTTCCGCAAGCACAAACAGGCAAACGATCGAGGACGTCCGTCATACGTTCGCGCACCAGATGTAAAACATTATTTTCCTCGGCGTTGGTGAAAGCGTTTTTTTTTTTGGAAAGAAAAATGTTTATGTCCCGATATCCTGCATTAATTGCACGTATACCTACTCAACCAATACTCAAAGTCGTTTTTCACGATAACAACGCCTCATATCAAAGTATTTTATCTTACATTTTGTATTCAATTTCTCATGTCTAATGACCATATTGCCACTTGTCACCGACTACTAGACTCGCTCTATACAATTAAGGTTGTTTATAGCTCTTTCACGATACTTCAAGACCATACGAGGCCATCTTTTATATTTTATAGTTCTCGACAGGCACAAGAATGATCGATTCCTCCGCCGAGGATCCTTGGGTATCGTTTGTCCATTCCACAGTTTGCAACACAGCCAAAGAAAAATATCACGATCAGTCCTCGTCGATTACCAAACTCTCAGCCGTAATGCCAGGAATACGATTTTTCTCGTAGAGGAATCCACGGGAGAGATTCGTGCGGCTCGGACGCATTAATCACGGTTCGAAATCCCCTCTCGCGTGGCACGACTACGGGTGCACGTGACTATAACACTACTCTAAACTTCACCTGGAACTATTCGTTCGATGAGGGGCGCCGCGACAGAAGCGTTTAAACTTACGACGGAATCCTTCGTGTTGCCTTGTGGGCCAACTCTGTCGCGCATAAATCAGCCAACTTTACATAACGTTCAACGCCGACGACAACGTCGTCGACGTCTCGCAAAGTCGTCCCACGTAAGCTGCACCGCGACGTGCCTACGGTAACTTCGCGATTTTCAAGTTTCGCCTAATAAGTCAGCCAGGGTTCCGCTTCCGGCGGCCGCCGTTGTTTTTCGCGCGAATTGCTTCGGCGAGTGATTTACAGTAGTGCCTGCCGAATACGAACACTCTCCCATTCGTTATTCGAACGGAATGTCCTCTACTAACAGCTGGCTCCTCATGTTGCAATTATAGCGCTTATTCGTTACCCCGATGCCCTATCTCCTAATTGACAGTACCGTGGCGACAAAATCGCTCATAGCCGAGCCGCGGCAGAACAAAACAAAACATCCTCGAAAAAACGATATCCGATATCGTTTACGATTACCGTGTTGCACAGGTAAATATGTGTGTATTAAAAGTAGAAGAACTCTAGATACTAAATACGCTCGAATTAAATAAAGAAAATCTACCAAACGCTAACAAAATTTAAAGTAATACTAATAAATATATGCGACTTTTACAAGATAATTTCGTTAGATTGCTATGTTAGAGTGCATCGCTTTAATTTTAAATAATTAATTAATTGCATGTTCTTCTCGATAGCTAACAGAACTTCAGAGCCAGATTGCGTTTAATTCCGATGCACTCTCGCTAGATATTTCGACGAAGCATTTGTAGCAGATTCTCTCTCTGAGACGTTCAGGGATTCGGTATTAAAACAAAAGGTCTATTTAAGGAATTGGAGTTCGGTTCAAGGCTACGAATCTACGAACTCGTGGAGAACGCAATAGTTTCCAGTTTGAAGTAAATATTCTCTAGTATCCTTACTACATCCTCTTAGCTTTCTGTCATTGAACAACATATTACAATGGAAACTCCGAAACATTTTCCCTCCTCATCGCCGTCGTTCCTTCGTCCAAGAGATACTTAGAATCTCGAATGCTCAGTATTCGGTAGTCAACGTGCAAGCTAAAAGCAGCTTGTGTTTATTCTAAATTCTGTACGATGCTCGTTAAACTCCTATCAAATTGTCACGATTTTGATTCATCGGATTGTCATAAACTTGTCTACACTAATTGTGAGAAACCCTTAGAATTACGTACGCCCTACTTTATATGCATTCTTATCAGTGGACTACTGTGTCGTTTCGCAAACAGTGCAATACTGAATTAGTCGCACAGATTTTTCAGAAATTATTTAAATAATTGAAAGCTGCTGTTTCGACAAAGTCTATCTCGGTGTTTAATTGTATACCGTATAACGTTATAATGCATGTAGTCTAACCTATGCCTGATTCAAAGGTATCGGGATACATGGGTAAAAAATATAGTATCGCACAGACACGTAGTTTATCGATGAGAGGATACGTCGCGCGTGTATGTGTTTGTTTGTTCGAGAATCAATAGAAATATTCCACGTCATCCTGCGGTTCCGTCAGTCTGATTGTTCATCCAGCTTGGAACGTTGCGGCACGACACGCGATCAGATTGATCGACGCGTTTTTAATACTGGTCCTGTTTAATTTCCTTTCACCGATTCGCTGCACGACACTTGATCGGATACACTGGGGAAATATTTGTCCATTGAAGGCCCCACAGCGAATCCTCACGTACCCGTTTACGCTTTGTCGTACTCAATGTATGTACAGGGCGTTCCAAGTATTTCTGACGAGGTTGAAAGTAATAAGTGTTTAATTAAGGAATTAATTCTTTACGTTCTGGGTACAAAATTGGTAAAGACTGTAAATAGTACTGTAATAGTACCTATCTCCCGTTTATTGTTTATAAAAATAGCCGGCGGTAACGTGTATAGAAAAATGTTATTCAGAATAATGAATTTGAAAACATATTTCAAAATCATCGAAATCGGTGTTGAGCAACCTTCTCTGTCTAATTACCAGAAAAATTCTTGTAACAGACCGAAGATTCGTTTACACAAAATGATGTAACCTCTTGATAGTATACAAAACTTTCTCAAACTACAAAATTTTCCATTGCGGATACCTAATGTCGAACCGTCGTAGTCTAAACAGTATTCGCATAGCCCGTTCAGGAAGATAGCGTAAAATAGTGACGAAGCGGGAAACGGTTATTACTCGCACGCATCTTAGTCGCGGGCAGGTATCGCCTGAAAGCGGATGGCAGTCATAGCTTTTCTAGAGTACATCATAAAAATGGAGACGCTCGTAAAATCGAGCGAGTGCAACGGCATTCATGAAACGGAATCGCGGCTTCGCTCGGTTGCCTGGCTTTTTCAGACAGACTAACCGGAAAGTAACATCGATAAATACAAACGCTGTTCGCACTGATGGCAGTCGACCCTTATGAAATCAAGGGGAATCGAGCGGGTCTCAGAGTCGATGCTTCGCCTGCCAGGTTAGGAGCTCTGCTTTGAGATTATCGGTTACACGTTTTTTGGAATACAGCAGAGACTCCCGTATCCGTACTTGCATTACCCGAATACCCTAATATACGGAAGTTCTATTATCCGAAAATTCCCCTATCCGACCACTTTTGTTTCCCTATTAGTTCGGATATGGGAGTCTTACTGTAATCTCTACTGTGATTATGTAAAAAGAGGTGAATATTAAATTTCACTCTTTATACATCGTATCAAAGAAATGCATTTCCTTTACATGAATTTAAAAAATTCCCAGGTTCGCCTAAACGTTTTTGAAATTTTCGAGCAGTTTACATTTCCTTGTCACTTGCTCGCAATTATCTCTACGTGCTAATTTGCCTCGATTTCCAGGGACGTTTCAATAAAAACGGAGGAGAAATTCTTGGGAAATGGTCATTAGCGAGTACGCATGTATCATTCATAACTCCGTAGCGGGAACGAGTGGTGTGATAATTAGCCAGCTCCTGGTGCACGATCTGTTACCTGGTTAACGAATCGCAGCACGTACGAAACGAGCAGGTTTTAAGCTCCACACGAGACGTTAACCGCGACGATCTAATTATGCAATTTAAATTTGAATCAACGCGCCCGGACGATGTCAGAGACTCAACGTGTACCTGCGCTAGCGCGGTCGTTTCTAATATGAGTAACGACGCGGTCGCCTACAGATGGCTACTTTCGGACCTGTTCCTCCATTTTTGTTTCACTTAGCGACGTTAGGAAGCGCAAAAATGATGAACGGGAAGGCAACGGTTGCAATTTACTCTCTAGTATTAGTAATAGTAGTGATACCTTAATAAATAAGAAAGGAATAAAAGACGCGATGCGTAATAACCGAGTGATTTTGAACTTTACAATCTTGCACTATATTGTTGCCACTGGGTGCATATATAGCAGCCACATACTTCAACGTGAAATTCCAACCTCACGAAGCGTGTCAAGTTTACTGCGAGAATTGTGGTAAGATTGTACCTATACAGTGGTAGACCTATACTTACGAACCATACGTATAGTTTAGTTTCTACTGTTAGTGGTATCATATAGGACAGATGTAAATTAACTTCCAGTGCAACTTATTAGAAGTATAGTTATATACATATTTAAGAAATGCATAGTTAGTTTAAATTAATTTATAGTCTACACAAGTTACGAATAACTGTATTTATTTTCACGTTCGCTATGTATTTAATTCCGTTTAAAAAAATTAGGATAATCTTGATATGTTGCCAAAGAAAATGTTTTTTGCTAGTTTTTAAATTGTAATTTCGCGACAAATAAATTCTGATTTACCCCTGTTCGAAAAAAATTGCTTGCTAGATACTTTTAAGACAGTCGATCAATACCCTTGGAATAGTCTCAGTTTTACAATTAACTAATCACAGCGAAGCGTCTGACCATGCGTAGTCTTATTTCACTGAACTCGGTCCGTCTTCGACCTCAGAATATTCCCTCGTAATTAACGGCAATTCAAAGTGAACACTTGTTGCATTCCAATACAAGAACGAATGGTTTATTAATATGATTTGTCAATGTAGCGCACTTTGCGATGGTCTGGTATCATTTCCAAAAATAAATCAGTGCTCGGACGTTATCAAGACATTTTGCGTTAATTTGTTTCCAAAATACCTAATAAAATAAGGAAAGAAAGAACTAAGCAGAATGGTCTGTTTTTCACTGGGTGTAAAATGGTTGAGAAGGGTGGCTTTTGACGGGAAGGGTCGCGAAGGGACGAAGACGGAAACGAGATGCGAGGTGAGGACTGCTGGAGGACGTTGAAGCTGGCGACGCTTGTTGTACGTTGAATGAAACGTGCAGATCCCCTGGCACAGTTCCGGCTTACACGTTTGACAGCTGAGGAAATTATATTTCTCAACTGCCATTTAAGTTCGCGCGTCGCTTCGTTCATCAGCTCGAATAGGCAACCGGAATCCCCTAGGTGGATTTACCCTCCTTCTTCCTCTTTTCGTTACGCCCGACGGCGTCCTTTTCATTCGGTATTCCCCTCATCTCCGTTTCCGTTATCCCTCTCGGATCCTCAGCAATCCAACTTCGTAGCTTAATCCCTTGATGGTAACACGATCCAAATCCAGCGTACGCGGTCACACCCACGTAATATCCTTGCTGACGTTCGACCATCTTGTTACTGACAGTCGTATAATGTATCGCGATATTACTTCGGCGAAGGGACGATATGCCCCAAGGGTAGCTTCTGTTCGCTGTTCCGCTATGTTCAGGAATTTAGTTGAAACGTTAACGAATCTGCTTTCATTGAACGAAATTATTGGTTTTCTTCATTGAATATTTCGTTACATGGATATGATAAGCGATTTTATTAAGGACGGATAGTAACGATTTAAAAATACACTCATTTTCGAGAATTATACATGATATAAAAATCTACGTCTATCCAGAATAAATCTATGTATTTCTAACTGCAGTCAACTGTACGTTGAACGATATAAAAAATCAATTTTTAATTCAGTTTATTTTAATCAGTATCATGTTGTATCACCCTGTGTTACGTTCTCTTATACAGTATTATGTTGTATCATGCTGTATTACGTTGGATCATGTTGTACACCCTGTGTTACATTATATTATGCGTATTGTGTATTATTGTTTTGTAACATCTCGTTTCCATCGGATACAGTTTGGGCGAACTCGAACAACAATCGCAGTTATAAAACCAAGTGGCATCGTTACTTTTGGAATTCGGTCCCTATATTCAGTCGCGATACCTTAACTTTTAATTTAGATGTAGATGTCACGATTTACTGTCGCTCGAGAATACTCTTTTATACGATCTTATCAGCGAGGGAATTTGACGAGGCAACGCGCAGCAAGACAAGATCGGAAGGCTGGATCGTGACAGGGTCCCCGCTGTGAAGTCAATCCGAAGCACCGACAGTCGGATCGTAACTTTGCCTTTTAAGGGGATGAAAGGAATCAGCATTGAAAGTGTCGTCGGATTTAAGCGCGTCTCGCCCCATTCCTCAACCTTCTCGGTATCCAGGAAGCATAGCGCTCGCGCGCCGTTGTCTAGCGTTCCAAGAGTAAGGTCGAAAGGTGAAACGGTCCATGGAAGCGGATGCAACGTGGAACTGGAACGTCTAACGAACTTGGAAAAGTACCTCGTAAAACCTTCCCATCCGCTGATTGTCCCGTGGGCTTCGGGGTAAACCTTGATGATCGATTCGGAATTCAAGATAGTAGCAATAAAGATTAAAGAGAACAACCCCGGGATAACTTGTTCGCGGCTTGCCACAGGCTGAAGACCTGGACGTCACGTACCTCGAGGGTGGTGAACGGTGAAACTTCAGCCCTGGGTCCCCATTCGCACTAATTTCGACGTTTACGTGCACCTTTTACTTCCGATCATTGCTGCCATTTGGATCGATAACCCTCTGGTCGAAATCCAGGAATTTCACGGCACGACACTTTTAGCATTGGATTTAGTCTTTAGATTCACCTCACAAACAGAATATAACGAACACTTACAATTTGTATTAGACAGACGCGAATTTACAAAAATAATTCATGGAATTATTTTAAAATTCATTTATACCAAGAGCAACGGTATCACATCTAACAGCTGAAGTGTGTTCATAACGCAAACAGTCAAAGTTTTTATTAGTTCTCAAATAGATAAACAATATTTTGTAAGGTATGCTTAATGCGTGTGCAATGTATCGTATAATGTGCGTTTTTCGGGTGTTTCCGGGAATTAGCGATTGTCTTTGTTTACTCTAATTAGTTAGGTTCCATGATAAAGAAATTGACTTATGAAGTTCCCTTTACGTGTTATGATTGTATTGTTCAAGGTTATCTAAAAACCTGACGAAAAACTCATCGAAAGAGTTATTAATTAAAGGTATCTCTTACAATTTATAAAATAGTAATATACAGCGTGGACGATTTATCTAAAGACATTGAAATAAATCGAGAATTATGCATCGGAGTTGCAAAGTTGTTCGTCTTGATGGGGGACATCCAATTATAACAAACTCGAACCCCACCTCCACTCCCTTGGGGGTGGAGAAAGATAAAAAACTTAAATGAGAATCCCCATTTTTTATTGGAGATTTGGATTCTCCAGAATAAAAGTACCTCAATTTGACCTACGAAGTTTCGCATTTTTGTTTAGAGATGATGCTGAAATCGACAAAAATCAAAATGGGTAAAAAATGGTTGAAAATTGGGGATATTTTGAGAAATACATATCAGATTAGAAAAATAAAAATAAAAGTATTTGATATTTTAAAAAATATCGTTGTTAATGTTATGAGTTGATAATATTATCGAATGTATACGTAATAATATGTCGAATATTTCTCGATGTTCTTTACGCGTGCAAAATTTCAAAAAAATCGAAAGCGGATACTTCTAAAGCGTTCCTTGTAAGTGTAAAAAATAAGTGTAATCTTATTTCCATTGACCAATGCGCGCATTTAATCAGACGATAGTATCCAGAGTGGCAAGGATCTTTGTGCGAGCGTACCTTCGTTACCTCGGTTGGAAATTTCCGAGACACCACTGTCGGACATTGCCATTTTTCCCTTTAAACGTATTTTCCTAGCTGCGTGTTCGCGTGTTCGAACCAGACCCTTCATATTTTCCGAATGAACACGACATGCCCGTTGGCTGACGTAGTAATTCATGTGCCCGCGGATCTGGTCCGTGCACGTACGATGCCAGCTTGGAAACCGAATCGTCCTGTTCCACGTCCCACGTTCCATTTTTGCCCCGGGATTCTAACGCGAGGGAAAAAGTATCAAACGGCCACGCTCCTTCGACGAGAAACCAACGGCAATCGAACAACCCTCCTCAATTTATATGCTAGAGACGAACGCACATGTGCACTTGGTACGCGCATGTGTTACATGCTTAGCTTGCTGTCTATCTAACCCGCTGTTACGGAATTCTGCGTGGATCTATTGGCCAGATGGACCTAATGGTCATTTCACGGACGAACACGTATCCGTTTCGCGTACAGTTACCCTCAAAACTCCAACCCTCCCCTTACCTGTCTTGAGTCCCCATCCTAATCAGCGTGAAATTAACTGTCTCGGTTGGAGCAAACTCTCGGACGCTGTTACGTGACCATGAGATAGGATTTTAGCTGGAAATAGCGACCAGTTACCAGTCATGTCGCCCGTAGATCAAAGGACCACATTATCACTTTCTCGGATCAGATGTGCTCGTAACAACTGGCAATCATCTCGCGGGTAGATCTCGCGTCTGAAAATAACGGAAAGAATTCGCGTGCAGACAATTTGGGATGTCGAAATCTGAAAGGAATAGTGGCATCTCTAATTTCGCGTTACGGTATTGCACGTCGCAGGCCAGTTAGAAGGTTAGAACCCACTCTGGAGGTTAGAGTTGTACCTTTTATTAAGTGTTTAAAACTTAAGCGGGTGTTCTGGATTGAATGATTGAGAAATAACTAAGTTTTTAGAACTTTTGTTGTTGAAATGATAAGGAATATCGAAACAAGACTTTCTTATACCATTAAGCAATGCTAAAACAACTTATTTGTACTTTTTTCATCGATTATTTTTGTACGATAGATATTGAAACAGAGGCGTGAACGATGAGGAAAGAAGATATTTAATAGAGTATTATAATATACAAAAATTTCAGCCGAATCAAAAATGATCGGGTGCAAAGGTAGTCGAAATGACTTGGAATGCTTCAGACACATGATTTGTATGTAAATGAAAATTATGTAAGTAAATAGAAACTTACACGCAGAGCATATGTATATCGCCATTCATAATTATCGTCAAAGTCATCATCCAACAGTTTAGTTCATAAAAGTTCAGTTCGAAAGCTCTACTTTAGTCTATCCCTTTCATCTTTTTGTTATTATTTTTGTTATATTTTTGTGGTCTCTTTTTTATAGAATTAGTCACTAACGAAATTAGCTAATTTAAGTATCGTGGTATTATGAGTTCAAGTGACTACTACAGCAACTTATATTTGAAAAGTAAATTGAGAGCAAACAGGGAACATGAAGCGATTAAAAAAAAAAACAAGCTTTACCCTTATTACCACGGTGGTAAAATATCAGATCAATGAATAAGTCCTTCCCGATTTTACATTTCAACTGCAAATAAATGTAATACTGAACGGGACATGAATTTTTAATTGAAATACGTGTCATTCGCTTCGATGCATTTCCGTCGATGCGATACGACTGTATCAATACTGCATTAAAATCAGGTTTTTTTTTGTAAATATACTGAAAACGCACGGAAAGCTTGTTTGCGACAGCTCTGTTGGAAAATTTATCTTCGTCAAAAAATATCATGCAAACGTTTGAAACGAATAGTGACACAGAGGCCGTAAGCCGGTAAACATTTCACGTCGAACACTGTCTGTATAAACATTTGTAATAAACAAACCATCCTTTAAAGACGAAACACCTAATAGTCCATACCATTAAGAAAGTACCTAGTCATGCAATAATCATTTAGTAATCAGTGATCACTAATCACATCAAATTACTTATTCTAGTTCGTAGCATAAAAAATAATTCGTCACTAGCAACAATTTGTATCAACAAAACAATATGTTTAAAATCAAATACACGATGTATTCTCTGAATGCTGCTTATCTTGGTATTTAGAATAGCACAAACACTTAATATTGTCTTCCTAATCGGGCTACCACCCTTAAACTACAGTTGAAAATCTCGTCTAACATTTGCAAAATAATCTCGAATTGCTACTTTGCCTCGAAAAAAAGGGTGTCGAGTGCAAAGGGTTAAACTATACGGTCGTCAGTGGATTCTAAGCACCCACAATATCAGCGGGAGGTAGTCTATCGCCATGCTGAATCTCGGAGCCATAGTTTTTTAGCAAACTTCCCGACTCCTCGTTTGTAAGACAGTGTAGTCCTCTTTATCGTCCCATTCTGTGGCACGATAAATGTGTCGTTGAGATTGAACGCACGAGAACTCGGACTCGAGGAACTCGTTCGGCAGCCGCTGGATTATCTGACGCAGCCCTCTCGTCAGCCTGGTTTAGAGACGAGACTTACAGCCCTGAACTTGAGAGTTATGTCGTTTGTCCTTGCGTAGAATAAAATACAACTTGGCGAGGCCACCAGAGAGCCTCGGGAAACGATAAAAAGACAACTGCTCGGCGATTCTGGGAAATTTATCGAGTATACACTGGTGGACAAAACTATGAGATAGCCTGAGAATAATAGAATAGGGGGATAATAATGTGTTTATACTTAACAACGTTATATGCAAAGCAAAACTTATTTTTAGATCACATTTTCATGAACTATACGAATATTATCTATAATAAAGTTTCGATTTAAACAAAAATAATATAATTTGATTCGGAATTGTAAGACCCAACAAATATTATTATAAACATATAAATATAAATATAATTACGAAATTATAAGACACTATCTTTTAAACTAAAGAAAATATGCAGGTATAATTAAATACACTATCACGCTTTATAAAATGTTAGTAATGAGTAGACTTTCTCATAACGTTTTTATATAAGTCGTGTTGTGTCTATGCATGTACAATTTGTCCTTTTAATTTATTAGTATTACTGCTTATTGTTTGCCGCCTTCATGCACCCGTCTGTTACGTTGATCCCACACATTTTCTATATTTGCTGAAACACAACAATTATTTAAAATTTTCGAAAACTTCGGACACATGCTAATGGTAAAATTAAGAGCTCAAATTTTTCACGGATTATGTTTTACGTATTTGCAACATATTTAAATGACGCATAACATAGATTTCATGAACGTATGATAATTTGCATGAACATCTACTGTCTACTTATAATATCATCCATCAACATATCTTCCTTCTAACTATGTGCTCTATACTCATATACTTACAGTATACGAATCCCACCCTCGATCACGAGTCTCGATTGCTTTTGCAGAAGGATACACGGTCTATCTGTCCAAAATGGCTGGACGCAGTGTTTAATGTTCTCCGTATGTGGCTGTATTAGGGTCGTATTTTTGCTGGCCATTACGTTTTATGGTCGCAGCACGCAGTATTCCGGAGAATGGTCGGAGGGCAAGTTTTGCGGGGACGAGTTTGGTATTCGTCGCTGGTAGGGCTGCTCAGGCTCGGTTAATGCGTTCCTCGCGCGAGCTTTCTTGTCCGGGAAATTACCCAGACTTCCCCGCGCCCTCACTAGATTTTTGATCTGTCAAGTATTAATTTTATTTTTTCCACGAGGTTTCGTTCCAATACAAACTTAACACCAGAAATTATAAAAAAATTGCAAAATGTTCTCTTAACTACGTATCCTTAAAAATTGTAATTCAAAACACAAGTAGGAATTTACAATTAATAATGGTGATTGGATTTTGAGCTATGTAAAATTGTAACGTTAAACGGGTGATCGTTAATTTTCCAATAAGCGGCAGCGATGCGCGGCGAGGATCTACGAAATTACTGGTTACTAAGGAAACAGCTGTCTGGCTTGCTGCTTCCATGCCGCGGTAAGCGTTTTAAAGAATAATCGATACCCAGTTAGAAATTCGTCCATGGTGAAACTCGATAATGCAAATTCGCATGCCACCAACGTGATAATAAAGACTGAAACGACGAAAGAACGCCCGAAGAGATCTTTATTACCGAGTCGAGACCATCGATCTAGGACCACTGTATATCAAGTTTCATCAATATGAGCGAATAATTGGTGATGTTCCTCGCGAGGTAAACAATCGTTGTGTAGTGTATATCTTCAGGTCGAATACTTTTGGGATAAACCTCTTATATCAGTGTCTGAATATTCTTGTGGCGGACTGAATCTTGAAACTAACTCAGTTCTACGTTCGTTTTTTTAAAAATTGTTGATCAATCATCACTAAGTCTTCCTCATGATTACGCCTCCCCTGATCGGCCAAGCACGAGAGTAGCGTGCCCAGCACGCGATCGACGTCTCCGAAATTTCGTCGCACGAAACCAACGAAATTGAAGTGGCGCATGGAAATGGCGAAGACACCCCGTGACATATACACAGCAGGCCCAGGAGGTTGAGTTTGAGTCGCGTGGTGGAACCCTGTAGAAGCAGTTTCAACCAGTGTTCGCGATCGATCGTGAAACCGGCGACGTCATCCTGCCTGGTACGGGGATGGATTTTTATTAATTTTTACATTACCCGTGCGTTTCATCGCCGGCCACGGTCCCAATTGTGCCGTTGAGTTTACATAATTAATCACCGAACGAAGGGCGCTGGTAACTGCTGATCGAGATGAACTGAACGCAGCATAACTAACGTGCTCGTGTACTGTACTGTACTGTAAGTGTACTGTATTTAATCATTATATTATATCGAAGTGTAATCGTGTCAATTAGTCAATATTCAGGTTCGAATAAGAATTAAAAATGTTCCACGGCTTAAATATCAGTAACACATGTTTACATTAATTAAATCTAAATAATTGTTGGATGCGTTTAATTAATACAATTAAAGACCTGCGTGTAACAAGTAAACGCGAATAGATCGGTTTTGAGTAACACCTTTGTACGTTTTCAATTAACGTAACTTTTCATGAATATGCGTTAATTACGAGTCCAAGTAACATGGTAACGCTCTGTATTTCAATTATTTAGCAGGAAGTCGTACAAACGCAAACTCAGTAGAACGCAAGCAATTATAAAATTCAATGCATTTGATGCCAGATTACAAATCACGTGTTGGCATCGATAATATCGACTCATATTAATTCCCATCATTAGGTTTTCCTACGAATTAAGAGATTTTACAAGGTTGGAAAAATGAAATGGTTAATATTCTTTCGGAATAAGTTGTCGTGGAACAACATGGCCGAAAAGTTTGCATTCATGAATATGCATTGTTTGTAGAATACAAAAATATTTATCTCTATCCGAGAGTCGATTTTTATTCAAAATGGCAGCTCTATCTATAGTGATTTCTGTCCTCCATTTATTGAAATTTGAATATAAAAAAGGTTCTTTATTTATGAATGTATTCTTTACGTCTCTTGCTTTTTTGAAAACTGTATAGTATAAAAATGGCGGTACTTAAAAATTTTGTTCACTCTAGAAGGTAAGGGGAGATGTGTTGCTAATACAGAGTATTTCTTATTCTTTGAAAGGATGTTGTAAAAAATTATTTTAATTATTGGAAAGTCATTATCAAATCGAAAATAAGTTTTTCCTCTGTACTTGTCAAATTTAATGTACAGTCAAATCGTGAACAATGAAACGAAATACATGGCTGTTGAATTTGATCAAGAGTCAGTCAAATTATTATAAATTATCACTGACATCGTATTTAAAAACATAATGTCGAGCACAGCCCGATTTTCCAGCAAAAATGTTTGAAATTCTATTTTGAATAATGGATGCTACGTAATACAGACAAAATAATATTTCAAATGTGAAACGAAACTTCAGAAAATGGAATATTTTTAGTGCGATACCTTGAAGTACAAAATGAAATATTTTCATTTTTTTGAATATTTTACATGAAACATTTTTTCGAAATGAAATCGACGTATTATAATACGAAGAGTTTACGAAAAGAAGCTTTTAAAACACGTAAACATGATCCTTCTCGATTAACTGTAATCATGTGTACTTTCATTTAAAATTAAATATCGAAAATATTCCATTCCATTCGTACTTTATTGAAGAAACAAAATCATGAAACTCCGTTTCCAAAACCCTTTATTTTTAAATCGTATTTGTATTCCTTACTACTATGAATTTACAAACTGTTATCGCCCGAATATCGGAATAATTGGAGTTTTGAATTGATGTATTAATTTATACATATATTTACTTCGCGAACAAACTTAAAATAGGTATTCGATAAATAATTTTCAATATTCTCCAGGCAAAAGACCACTTTTAAATGATATTTTAATTATAGAGATAACATGTTGACTTCCTAAAATGTTGAAATATATTTTAATGTTCATCAAAATTGCAATTTAGGTAGCAAATTGTAACAACTAACACAAAATAATACTATTTCTTCACGGCAAGTATATTCGCCAAAAACAGCGATCTTCGATGCATGATAAATTCTACTTAACAGCAGTTTTCATTCATTAAACTGTGAGAAACTTCATCCTTTCATGATATCGGATATTTCACGTGCAATAACGTAATATATACGCTTTAACACGTTTCAGACAATGGCTCCCAGGTATAGTTTGGTATGAGCTAACGTAAGATCAGAAGCAAAGCGTGAAAGCTTCCGACAAGACCTACCGACGCAGACTTTAGAGAAGTTCACGTTACAGATGGACGTCTAACATGGCGTTCAAATAAGAAGTTCATTTTACGATTATTAGACCATCCCATAAGTTCGTGCTGCAGACTGTGTCAATATTTTATAAGAAAACTACAGAAATATTATCGTAACGGTATAATGACTGTGTCAGAAAGGTGGGAAGACATTGTAAAATAAGCGAGATTACCTTTTTTTATAACAATTATTGGTATGTTTCATATATTAATTTGAGTAGCAGAAGAATAAGTGGTATGAACTTGTAGGACGATACAATAGTTTAATTCTTGCATAACATTCCTTCCAGCATAATTCTAAGAATTGAACGAGCTCGACAATAGCATTACCAATGAGGTTGTTTGAAGGACAAATGACTTAATTGGGTCAATTATAGAGCAAGGTAATTTAAACGAAAGACTGGGAACAACCGTAGCTCCTTCGCGCAAGATTCTTTGAGAGTAACTCGGTCACCGCGTTGTAGAACGCACCCTCAAGACCACGAGAATTGTTTTGGCTGTGAGCTCGCGGTTAAATGCTCACTCAACCCACATTCAGTAACTCCGCGAAGTAATTGCTACTCCGAGCTGTCAAGGTCCTAAAGCGTTTCACGAAGTACCTGAGGAACTGTTGTTCAAGCACCCTGGGGAACAAAGGAAGATTGTTTATCGTGGAACTCTGACATTATTATCGTTCCACTCGAACTGGCAAAGCTTCGCGATCAAACGAGTAACAAGTACTCGAAAGCAAAGAAGAAGGGAATCTAGTCAGAACTCGGATGACTTTTCAAGCGTTGCAGTTGCAGAGACTCGTATCGATATTCGGACGCTACAGAAGGGGAGAACGGTGTCAAAGGTATGTAACAAAGTCGTTAGGGAAGATGATTGAGTTTTTATCTTCTGACTTATTCGAGAATGTTATTTTCACTATTTCTTTTTTGCAATATATTTAGGTGGAGTCATTAGTAACTTTCGTTTTTTTATCAGACATTTATTTTGCTCTCACTACATAACAAAATTATATTCTTCCCACAGAAATAGAAACAGTACTTTTTGGTAACGAGTAAAAGCTCTTCTGGTTACTAAAAATAAGTTCATAGTTTTTTAACTGTTCTTTCTATCGCGAAAATTAAATTCATTTTTCCATTATTAATTGAGAAAGCGCCCCATATAAATCCGATAAGTTAATTTTGTCAAATTTACTTTCTTCTCCTGAAAATTTTACGAGAGACGTCACAGTAGCTGTAGCAACATCCCAGAAGTCTACAAAATCCTAATCCGTCGCTGCGTGTCATAAAAAGATGATCCCTTTCTTTTATTAACGCGAGTGCGATTCACTCGTCATCTGTGTCGTTTTATCCCCAAGCAGCATGGCACGAATGCGAACGACTGCATCGTAGGTGCTCGACGGGCGTTTACCTTTCCGAGAATAGCGCGAAAAATATCTCTGCACGTCAAAGGATTGCTCGTTCGAACGCTTTTCCTGAGCACAGCGAGGCAACGCGCCACTCGATGGAAAAGTTTCCTGCTGGGAAATATCGAATATCGTAACGTTCCTCCCGAATCTGTGGCGCGTCTCGAAACGGCGATAAAGCAAAACCAAATAAGACTCGAATATAGGGAAAAGATAGAGGGATTTTCTTCCTTGGGACCGTTTGAATCGCGAAACGATTCTCGATTTATTTATAACAAAGGCGTCCACTTCTTGACTATTGTACCAGTAGCTGACACTTTCGAAAAAAACAGGTTGAAACTAAGGGCAGTATTGTATTGGAGTGCTGAGGAATGATACAAAAAGAGTATACAGGATGACCTATACTACTGCGGGCGCTTCATCGGCATACTCGCGCTGTGATTGGTCGGGGTTTCTGTTAATATCTCCTTAACGAAGCCTCGGACAACATTTTCGCTAAGGTAAAAGTTGTTTCAAATCACCTCCCGAACCACTCCTTTCAAGGTGTTACAACTAAATTTTCTACTACAAAGTACCAATCAAACAAAATTTACAGAATAAGATCAAGTGTTTACATTTGTTTGGAATTTTGAAGTAGAAAACTTAGTTGATACCAATCAACACGAGAGAATAACTGAGAAGCCGAATCGTGGCTGCAATACAGCGAATATCTCGAAAGCAATGTCAAGCTGCAACTCCAGCGGTAACTATTTAGTAAATGTAATGCATGCATTGCAGCGAGAGGTCATCATTTTGAACAGTTTCCGCATTAAATAAGTGATAACAGAGTATGTAAGTGTAAATAAACGAGAGGAAAGACGAAAACTTTTTTTGTTTCTTTTCACGATTTTTTTCTAAAACGGAACAAAAACGAGCAAATGTTTAAAGCACTTTTTCTTAGTTTATCGATGTCTTACATGCTCCCAAAGTTTCGACACTAAAATTAGAGACACCCTATGTATACCAGTTTATATACCACTGCGAGAGAAGCACGCGAAAAATTGAAATGTATCTGCTAAATTGTTGGGCGTAAAGCATCGACTCGATTTGACCTCGGATTTTTCTTCCTTTTTATCGATGTGAAAAGTTCTGTTACCATATTGTGGTTTTCGGTTGCACAATTCAACCGGAGCGGAGGCGGAACGCATTTGAGTGGTCACCGGAGAGAGTGGTCAAACGCCGATCGAACGTGTAGAGAGCATCGGTGCACGATAAAAGTTGCGAAATATTCGAAAGTGCGATGCACTAAAATGTAAAATCGATACTCGGACTTTCCATGCTCATTGTTGGAGCAGTTTGGTAGCTTTAGGCTAAAATACACAGGACGTTATCGAAAGAGCCTAACGAAGTTGATAATTCGCGTATACTTTAATCAAGTCGTTGCAGAAAACACTTTTGATACCAACATCGACTATACTTTACATTATTATTAACTGGTTATTGAGGTAAATTACCTTAAAATTGTTGAAGAAACGTTACAATTAGCCATTGGTCAGGATTTCGTAACACACTTTTGAAATGTATGAAACATTAACTTATTTTCGAACTCTGATCAAATGGTAATTCTATTTCAGAATCATCTAGCAAATACAGTTTTATTGAAATTCCAAAAATAAGAATTCGAAAGGATTAAATTTCTGACGTATTACTGTCGCGAAAACATAATTTATGAGCAAGACGATCAATTCCTTTCACGTCGCGAATATCACTCAAGAATATTATTTATAGCTGCTTGCTATAAGTCGACTTTCTTTTCTCATCGAAACTGAAATAAATGCGTGCCTGTGAGACAAGACGGTACATCCGGTGACAGGAATTCGTGTCAACTAGTGATTTTGCTCGAGCACAAGATCTCGCGAATTCTTTAGATTTCCTGACAAAATATCATCCCAGCTCCCTGGGGAAACAATTTTGATATATTTCGGGATTTCGCATTGTTGGTGACATTTTTTCTCGAACTGGAGAATTTCAGAGAACATATATTATAGATATTTTTGCGTTTTCATTCCAAGCTTTCGTTTTATTTTCTATTGCTTCTTTGCATTCAGTAAATACTGTACAATTTATTTATTTATTACTTCGGTGTTGCTCAACGTTTTTGGATTAAACGCTCATGTTGTCAGACTCGTTCTTTAGTTTACTCCCTTTGATTTTTAAGTACATTAAAATCTTCGACTCTGACCACGGTCTCCGGAATTTAGAAGCTGACCGAGACAGCGAACGGACAAGGTTACCTATCCATTACAATGACGCGCATTGTTTTCCCCCGTAACGCGAAACGAAGCACGAGCATTAAATTGAATATCTTCCAGTGGGATTTCCCAAGGGACGCTTCGTTCTTGTATCTTTTAGCAACGGATCGATAAATTTCGACGTCTAGTTTCTCGTTGTGTTGGAGTGGTGTATAATTTTCTAGCTATATAATTCGATTAATATTTGCTTTTCCATCTTGGTCAACAGTTGCACGTACCTAAGAGCTTTCTCTATCCTGTATAACGATGACTATCAATCTACGGTCTTGCAATCCCTGAAGAGATTGCCTTATAGTCATTGAATATAGCATTCGATGATTTTATTTTCTAATTTTAAAGTAATTATTCCAAATTGTAATAAATACAAAAGTAATCATTACTGCACAGCTCTGCTTAGAAGTTCCTGGTTAAAGTACTGTTCTAAAGTACAATTTGTATTTAACGCTTTACTGTTATGACTTTATTACTGAACCATACAGCGCGCATGTGTGCCTGTACATTCCACTGAACCTGATGTGCCTTTTTTTTTTTGCCTGAACTTTATTCCTTTAACTCACTCGCGAATACACGTGCCAAACTACTGTTTAACAACAAATATCATTAGGAGGTTTCGCCGCTATTAACTTTTGCGTTAGCCCAATCCAGAAAACACCTGAGAGAAACCAGAATCGTCGACTCTCCGCGAGTAGAACGGGACGATCATATTTGCGCAAGGGATCTCCAGGTACCGATAAAAGGGTAGTCTGGAAAGTTGGCGGTCGAAAATATTACCACACCTAGAAACAGCGCTCGCTGGTGACCTCAGACTACTACCGCGCCAGGGACTACGAGCACCGAAGGAACCCGAACTTTCGACTTTATGCTTGTTCACACCACCCATTCCGTGCTGGGATTGAAGAGTCTGGCGAGCCAGGGTGTAACAGGTGGCGCATTCCCCCTCGCTCCGGTCGACGACGTGCGATTTTGCACTGCGCCGTCATTATTGACGCTCCCCCGCGTGGAAGGGAACGCGCTGAACCACCGCCGAGCATACCCACCCCTTCCGACGCTCTTAAAATCCTCTCCAGAGGAATTTCCGTTCGCGCTCGATCGAGGCCGCCCGTAACCGCTCGCTCTGCGATTCCACTCGCAATAAAGCTTCCCTGCGCCGCACGCGTGCACCGACCGGAATAGAAATTGCACTTTTCACGAAGAAAATGCATGGGCCTTTTCGCGAGGCGTCGTTACCGCGTCGAAACGCGCTATGGCGTTCCATTATACTTCAAAATGTAATATCGCGAGTCGATTCCGCGGGACGAGGAAGGCCAGTGTCGATGCTTCCTTCAGATTTCAGATTAAGGATGGACGGGGCAGGGAGGAGATGCTTGTCGAATTCTACTGGTACGATAAGTGAACCTAATTTCGACGTCAACTCGAGTAAGCACTTTTATGATACTTATTTAACCCATTCACTGCCAGACGAAAAAGCCGTTTTGCTTGGTCGCTTAGATTTAATACACATGTGTAATCTAGGCTATTACCTTCGCTTTAAGATACCGAATCACGATCGAAATCGGTTGCATGATACAATGGTGAAATCGTGAAGGAGAACGAGTTGTTACGGCGCGCGGCGTCGAAACGCGCCACGACGTTCTATTATACTTCAAAATGTAATATTGCGAGTCGTCTGCACTGGGCGAAAGGGGAAAGTGTCGATGTCTTCTTACGATTTCAGACTTGAACTGAGATTGCTTGTCGAATTTCTCTGTGTTCGCATATTCGAGCATCTCTCTGATTCATATTTTTGGGGTACATTATTCGAATACTGGAATATGTACGTTGTTCATTAAATCTTCCGGAAAAGCATATAACATTAATCTGTGAAGGCAATGAATCTTAAACTTGATATACGTGAAATGAATTGTCGAGAAACTAAGCGAAAATATTCGTAACCTGTTAGGTACGTGGTCAGTCTGAGTTAGGTCTGGTGGTTTTCGGTACAAAACACAATAAGCATAGATGAGTACATTTATCCATATTCTTCAAATTTTCCGTTATATAGTTTCTTGGAGATAAAAATACTAGAAAAATCGGCAGCCTTAAAATTGATCTACTTAACGGGTGAAATCATTACTTTGCAAGAAATGTTCGAAGTTGACGTCCATTGACAGCCACGCGAGCGTCGACGCGCCGTATCAATGACTGAATGCACTTTGCTCGGAGATCCAATAAACTGATATTACGAGTGCAGACCTGTGCTTACATTATGCGAAAGGAGGTCAAATGCTATCGATAAGATGCCTCTGATTCAATTTTCCTCCTCCATTCATTTCGAAACATCGTGTTTAATTACAAATGCAATATAGGCAATACATAAATAAATAAGTAAAGAATTTACACTGTTTAATTTATACCTTGAAATTAGAAGGAAACTTTCATTAAACTAGATCTTAAAAGTAGTTTCATATAGACACATTCATTGTAAGTTGTAACATGAATTATTTAACTTCTGGTTAACTAGAATGATTAAAAGGAATTAATTCTAGATCTCAAGTTAATTAAAAGATTCTTTTTTAATTCAAGGTATAAATGACATCTGTAAATACTGTAACGAAATGTCGAGTTCATCCCGTGTAATACAGGTTAAAAGTAAGAAATAACTTGAATATCATTTCGAATAAATAAAATGAATTTTAAAAAAAGTGACGCAAAGCCTGATATAAAACAGTCTATCTTGTAAATTGGAAAAGTGTCTGTATATCTAAAGAATTTTATCGAAAAATGTCGAGCAGCTTTTCAGTTATAACTAAATAAACATTCGATCGAGCAGACCGTGGGGCAGATCAAAAATCCTAAAAATACACTTTTTGACTTTGGGATTATCGAGCAAACCCGAAAATATTGAAAAATCCAAGAAAAAATAAACAGAAAAAAATACATACCTTTAGAGATTTATTTATAGATATAGCCTTATTACATAAATGGCCATTCAAAGTTAAATTTATCCATGCATAACCTTGAATGACCATGTCTCAACGTCAACTTTCATAATGTGCAAACAAAATCTCATAATTGCATTTAAAAAAATTACGGTGGCCTCGATACAGCCTCAGCATCTGGACAAAAATAAAGTTACAGAACATGATAAGAAACAAAGTTTTAAAGTTTCTTAAATATTGCTACAAATATAGATCCCCTCGAACCTTCTAACTTTTTCCTGTAAGATTTTTTTGTATCCACGATAGTTTAGGCATTATCGCTCTATAACAGTTTAGCTGCTTCGCCCTGTATATACGAAAATCATATGCCTTTAATTAGAAATCGATAACGAAAGTGTAACGGCAGGTTTTAGTTTCAGAAGTTGAGGCGCGCATTAGCATAACGGAAACTTTAAACACGTTTTATCTCGAAACAGTATTTTCAAAAGAGCTGACCACTCTAGCCTCGTCAATTTTTAATCAATCGACTTGAATCTCTTTTTATGTAATCATCATATGTTTTTATTCTGAAAATTCCTCTAATTTCAGCCAGATTTTGTGGTACAACGTTCCGCAGTGTAACGGATCGTAGACGAAAAGAAGAATGTAGCTAAAAAGGGGTGAAATATGGTGGAACGAAGGGCAGGATGATCGATGAAAGGCTCCAACATGAGAAGGCCGAAATCGAGGGTGAAGAAGCATGATTTCGTTGAGTGGGGTTTCGGTGGTACATAGCCAATTAGTATGCCACTCCTGAACGTGGTCTGCAGAAGACGAGAATCGGCCCTCGCAGCGTTCTTCCGCGGAGGGGACGTCGCAAACACCCTGGAAACATAATTCCACAGCGTCCGCTGTTTACCAGACGACGCTGGTCGTTGAAATATTCATGAAACAAACTCTCGTCGAATCGCGTCGCCGTTTGCTTGTCTCTGTCCGCAGTCACTCTCGATGGCCCCTATTGTTCTACCCTGTGTTACACATGCTCATTTTCCCCATCTTCGTCCTCTTCGTCGAATGCACGACGCCCTCGTTTTCTATCGCCAGAAACGTTCTCACGCGCGACGGTCCAGACAGGCAGAAAGGAATTGGAAAATTATTAAACCTTTGTAAACCTAATTACTACCGTTCTCTCGTTGCCAAAATTTATTTATTTTGAAGAGAAGACATACGAATACTGCATTTTATTGTTACGAATTTATTATCTCACGAAAGAAAATATATGCAGGCTCATCGTGTAATCTAAATAAATATGCAGTATGTGAGATTATAGGAAAAAAGCGTAATTGAAATTAGTGCATCATCATATTCCAAGGAAATTTAAAATACGTTCTTTAATCCTTGTCCCTCGTCGACAAGACGAAATTTTTTATATTTACAGTTTATTTATCCGACGTTTAGTTCAAAAAATAAAAATAAAAAACTTAAAAGTCGTTTGAACAAGTGAAAAACTATACAAGCTGTAATATTTGAAAAGTAATAATTGTATTGTCTTTAATTTGCAACGGATATTAAACTGTATCTTAATAATAACTAAGAAGAAAATATGTAATGGTTAGGAATACATTTATGACTATTTAACGATGATATGAAATTAATGTAAAGTATTCCATAACATTTCTCGTTATAGAAAAACAAACAAACACACTAAAACTGCATTGTTACATTGTAATCGATTAAAATAAATGACTTAAGAGTTATACTTCCAACCTACTTCATTTTACATGAAATATTTTGTTACTTAAGTATTTCATGTTCATAACGTCAAATTCAGTTTATAAAAATCTACAGGGGAGTCTTAAAAAACACATTAGTTCTTCCGTGTCTCTAGTAATTTAATTAATGATTGTTGAGTAGTAAATTGTTATTAAATGAAACACAATATTTTTCGGCAAGTATACCAGTGTATTTACAAAATTACATATATATTTATATATCGAATATCGCTGCAAATTGGTATCACGTGTGTATCTATGCGTATGTATGTACGTATGTATATATGTATATGTGAGTGTATGTGTGTTTGTCTTGTGTGTCCTTAAGCAATTAGACTTCATACACATGGTTATTGCCACGTGTCCGCTATGTAGGAAACCTTCTAAATGTTACAATTTAAATGTTATTCCTTTTTTTCGATTTTCATTTTTAAATAAATCTAAATCTATGCGGTAGGACAGAGATGGACATCATCTGTACAAAACAACTAAATAAAGATACTTTATCTTCATCCGTTATTCGGTGGGGTCGAATAACCCGAGTTACCTGTATTCAACAAATAATAGATAAAAATGTGTCATCTTTTATTCGAAATACTTGAAATTTATATTTAAATAAAGATTTTGCCCATCTCTGCGGTAGGATCGTGCTCTTTGAGCTGGCTCTGCGTGGCGGCGTCGCTGTCGGTAGCTCTTCCTTTGGCATCGTATTCTCGACTGGCATCGCATTCCTTATCCGACACGTTATCTGACCAGAACACCGGAGTCTTTCGTACAAAATTGGCAAGAATCGTTCTCTCGATCTTCTGCACTTCCGATTCGCAGATCCGTGAACGTCTTAGTAAAAAGCAATTATCGCGAGAGACAATCGAAAGGTGTTTTCATGAAAAAAAGTTCGTCAAATAATAAACGTACCTTTATTCGTCGAATAAATTTAAATTAATCGAATGAAAGTGACTTGAGTTACTTTTATTCAACGATTTGCTTAAAATTCCTTTCATTTTGATTCGTTATTCGTAGTTATATACTAGAGAAGTTTTTATGAAGAATTTTGTCCATCTCTGCCTCCTAGGCACAGGTAATGTCTGATGATTTATTCAAAATATACCTGTTTATCATATCGAAAAGTGTTCCAATGCTACCTATAGATTTTTCTATACTTTGCAAGAAAGGAAACGTGTTAGTTTTACATTTCCAAATCCTTGTAATCAACAAGTGCAGTATCGAGCAGCAATAAGTTGGTATCGCTGTTCGAGGATCGCGCAGAAAAATCGGACTGCAGAGTTTTAATATCGAGCCTTTACAGAAAACTTTGCGTACTCGTTGAGTTGTATACAAAATACTGTTTCAACGCTGACGTTGACTCCTATCAAGAATAAAAGATTTTTCCAACTTCTATTTGAAACACTGCTTCCTCCATTGCATTTTGATTTAAATTGAAAAAATTCATCTGCGTGTTTCATATAAGTTTCTGATAAAATTACAAAATTTTGATATCACTTTTCCTAAAATTGGGGTGATCAACCCTTTGCACTCGAAGCCATTTCGTTACAGAATGTGTGTAAACAGGAATCACGTCGTATTACATAATGTAACTTATAAAATATGGAATTTATTGTAACGATACTCGGGCTCATATAAGACATTGCTTTAGACATTGAGGAACATATTTATGTCAAAAATCAAAATTTTATACTATTCTAATATGTGATAACGTGTGAGACAGTTATAGATATGCATCGATGGTTTCTATCTTTCAAGTTGCAATCTTAGGCTTCCTTGTTTATTTTCACAAATTGCACCATGTCATAAAATATATTTTCCCACATCTTACATTCTTATACAAATGCTCTTTGTCGTTTTTGTTTTAGGTATAAAATGTTTTTTAATGGGTTAAAAGAAAAATTTATAGAGTAACCGTAAGATGCGCGAGTCTGCAGTCCGAAATTACATCTACAATGAATCCAGAGCGTACGTTGCGAGTTGGCGGGGTTGGGTGGATCACATAGAAAAATAACGTAGCTCTCGTTTCCTCCACTCTCATCGATAAATACAAAATTTCTTAGATAAATCGCTTCTTCCGCCTTTCGACGTTCCCTCGTGGTCGAAAAAAGGAACGACACGCTCCTAGCTCGGTCGCCATCGACGTCCCCTCCGCGAACAAGAACGCAAGAAACGGGAAATCCCGACGAGACTTCGCGATTCCTGGCTAACCGTGCGATTCGCTCGATCAGCAGGCAGCCGCGTAATTAGCGCGAGCACTCGCCCGACGATTAGGCGGTCTATCCGGGCCGGTAATTAACGTTGGCATCGTTAGCGCGTTAGTCTCGTTTACCCTCCTCCCCTTTGCTGTACCAAATAGAGGGGCTGAAAGGGACGCGTGAGCGTCCGTGTACATGTACGTGAGTGCGGATAGACGAGCAGAGAAGGATCGACCGGCGGTTGGCTCGTACAGATTAAAAATAATAACCGGTGACACTACCCTTTCGAGCTGAAGACGCTAACCTATCCTCCTCGCATACAATCACGAAAACGACACGAGTTAAGGGGGTGTTTTGATATAAACGACTGAATATGGTCGAATTTCTAGATTTTGTTGTTGAAATAGTAATAAAACCTCCACATAACATTAAGTAATTCTAGAACTACTTAACCCATTCACTATCAACTACGAAATGACTCGTAGTTTAAATTGATTGCAATTACCCAAGGGATGTGTTTACAGCCTTTAGTCACGAATAACTGCAAAAGAAGAACGTACATTTTCTTTTTAAAACAACAAATTTAATATCACTTTTTATAATCAAGTTCTGTTCAACGGTATATTCTGTAATTCCGTAAACTTTCCAATTTCGAAAATCCTTTTGCAAGGTATTTTTGAGCATACTAAAGACTCTAAGAATACAATATTCCATAAATCGGTTTTTTAAAGCGTTTAAACCAGAACACCCGCTTAATTGGAAGTCTCAAAGCGGGGAGGAACGTCAGTCAACGGGATGCCCACTTCCCGCTCCCTTTTTTCATCTATCTGTCCAAATAAATGCGTTCGACCAGGTGTACGTAGATTGCGTCGCGTGCTGACAAGATATTCAGATATTCAGATACATTCGTCAGGAAACCAGAATGTTTTCATTGCATGTGGTAAGTGTGTGTTTAAAGTGAAAGGGGTCGACAGCACAGTTAACATCCTGGATGATCCTCAGCTTGGAGTGTCATTCGATTATACACGAGGTATCGTACTGTTCGATGGGAACCTGGATATATCATCGATGCGGATGAGCCCCTTGTGCGCTAACGATGATATTCCCTCGGAGTATTTGCTATTTTGATTGACACATTCCATAGACGTGAAGGTACTTCTATGATATTCTGTTTTCCAACATTCAATACTGTTGGAGTATACCTGCATATATTCCATAGATGCGAGAACTCTTCCACGATCTTATTTTTTTTAGTGCACCTTTTACAAAATCTCCAGTGTTGTTGCAATAGGGTTGACATTCTTGAGATTCCTCAACCATATGTATCACCTTTGTGTGCTAACAGTGAAACTCTGCTCGAAATTTTCAGCTCTTCCAACTATTTATTTTTTTACTTCAGAACCTTTAATGGGAATTCGATGAAATTTTTACCGTATGTCCACCTTCATAATAGTTTATTGTTTACAACACTTAATTAAACACTTAATTGTTTGGGCATCAAAACGTTTCCGTTTTGGGCTTCAGAACGTTTCCGTCTTCAATCCAACGGATCCTTCCTTCTAGATTCCATATTTAACAATAAATTGCGCGTTGAAATAGAAACTCCACATCCTCCGTAACAATGCGTAACCGTTGAAAAAAGAAATCGTGACCCGGGATTCGGTAATTTCACGTTATCACGCGACCGAACGTGCTTCCGCGAGCAGAACCCCTGTGACAGGTTCCGTGTCTCGCTCTTTGTTCCTCGAGGTTCTTTTCAGCCGGCTAGGTTTCGTGGCACCGGTGAAAGTTTATTGTTCCGTGGTTACTTTCTTCCCCGTCCACGAGAATTTCCACAAGCGATTTCTCCGATTCGTCCGTGTTTCCGTTTCTAGGAAAATTCCAAGCCGGCTTTTAGTCGCGGTGCTTTTCACTCTCGATTCTCGTTTTTCCTCGAGAATCGCTCTTCTGCGGCGCGTGGCGCGCCCATTAATCCTTCCACCGCGAAGAAACGCAAGGACAGAAACTCTTCCGAGCCACTTGACGTAGAAATTGCGCTAATTCCGATGATTTACCGCAGCCGGGGAAAGCAGCCTGTCAGAAAGACAGATACAAATACACAAGACCGTTCTAATTCGCGGAGAGCACGCGAGGACGCGTGCGTGCCCGACGCCGCATTCATGAACTCTCCACCCCCGTCGACCCCGCCGCCAACGTTTCTGTTTGTTCCCTTCCCGTTGTATTCTTCCTTAATTTATCTTCTAGTAACAACCGTGACTTCCTACGCGGCGTGGAACTTCGTCCCGAAGAAAAATCTTGGCCTGGCTCACTATTCGGCCAAATACACAGAACGAATCCGCGCTTGGGAAACTGAAACGACCTTCCTTGCGTGCTTCAGTGGAACGAGAACGATCCGTCCTGGTACACTCGACGCTCCGGATACCCTTCGAGTCGTATTATACGATTAGATGTGTACGTTCGTCATACAATATCCTGTCCACTGGCGAGTCGAAGATCCTCGTGGGCCCTTTATCCGGTCTGTGCAGACTGTACCGTGATATAAGTAGGTTTTGAGGCATCTACAATGGGTATAGAAAGTATTCGTACGACCATCAATTTCCAAAGAAAACTATGTGAAATTGTAATTTATTGACTTTTTTTTTTATAAACAATGATATTCTACATATTATTGGAATATGAGTTGCGAAATTAACAAGAAAAACCCAATAAGTCGATAGAAATATCGAAGCAATAAGTATTCGTATAATTGTTAAATTTTTAAAACTTGATTAGAAAAACAACGAAATTTACATTAATTTATAAATAATTAATACCTCGTGGGACTTCCTTTTGATTTTATAATTGCTGCAACTCATCTAGGACCCCCATTATTTTTCTGGTAGGAGTCTCTATGAAAAATAAGGCACGGAAGATTCGAACCCACGATTCTCGGATTCACAGTCGACCGCTTTTCCTACACGACCAATACCGCACCCTACGATTCGTGTTCTCGTCCGACTCCATATTCTTGGATATGAGAGGCACGATACGACATTATTATCCCGCAATCTCCCTAATCTGGTCTATCACCTGGTCAAACGCATTTTCTTTAGAATCACGCTCTTATTCGATCGAGAATCTGGTATATTAATGTTATCCAGACTTTTCCAACATCGAGGAGTCCTCCACGTTTGGACGAGGTAGGAGCGAGTCGTGGCATACTTATTATCCCACAGTCTCCCTAACCTGAAATATCACCGGGTAAAATGCATTTGTTTTAGAATCACGCTATTATCCGACCGAGAACTAGCTATACCCATGTTACCCAGGCCCTTCCAACATTAAATCCGACGCTCAGCACGAAATCTTTCATTTTTTGTTCGACACGTTCCGCGGAAGATGAAGTAGGAGCGAGTCGTGGCATACTTCTTATCCCTCGGTCTCCCTAACCCGAACTATCACCTGGTCAGACGCATTTCCTTTAGAATCACGCTATTAATCGATCGAGATATACTTATTGTGTCCATGTCCTTTCTACGTTTACGCCGACTTCCAGCGCGGAATGTTCGATTTTCTGATCGAGGCGTTCCTCGAACGCAAAGACGCCTCCACGGTATTCGGATAATTTTGAGTAGGATCATCGTGCGTCCAGATGCCTCCCGTCGGATGTGGACATGCACTGGAACGAATAGCTTTTGTCGGCGTCCCTGGCAGCGGTATTTGTGCTGTCGGTGGTGCCGTTGCTGTTGCTTCGCTCGTTGTCGGCCAGGCGGGAACAATGGGTCGTGACGGCTAGGTCGCCAGGTTCTGCAACACACAATGACATGCAATGATGAACGATGCCTGATGCTCTCGGTTCTCGTTAAAACGGTTAAAACGCCTAGTGCGTGAAACCCGCGAATTTAGCCTCGACTGTTTCTATGCCTGTATCTGTCTTTTTGTTCACCTTTTTTTTTTCGGTTTTCGAGCTTTTTGATTGTTCCCAGTCAGCTGGCAAGCATTGTTCGGGAATTAAAGGGACCTCTACGTCGAACGAACAAAGGAGAAATCGACCTCTAATTCCGCGAGACAATGTCCGTTAACGAGTGGCGAAGAATTCCGATCGTCGCGTCGGCGAAACGGCGCGCCTTTCGAACACGTTAATTTTCGGCCTGTCGTCGGTCGCGTCGGCTGGAAATTCATTGGTCGAAGCGTCGGGGCGTAACCCGAAAGAGGTAGCCACCAGGATCCCCGGAACGGGAACGATTCATTGTGTACCGGCGATAAAAGGAGGACTTCCGGCGATTAACTATACGGGGTCATGAACTTTATTGCGTGGGAATTTTGTTGCGTAGTGGGATGGAGGAATAAAGGAACTGGAGTAGAGTCTTCGAAAGACATTAATTTCTCCATGCGGACAAATTGAAGTTTGCTCGCGACGAGCGGAGAATATCTAGGGTGATCCTGCCGTATAAAACGAGGTTAATCCGTACCACGTTGTAAAGAATTCAGAATTAATGTAAATAAAATTAACTCCGTATCGTGTTATAAGTAGACTGTCAATCCTTTATGCAACATAAAATCTTTAGGTGTGAACACACCTGCAAAAATTGGACCTGAATAGGCATTTCTTTTACTCTGCAAATATTGTAATATAAATTTTTTAAATATTATTCAAGTGTCACTCAGAACTGCAGTATCCTCAAATTTGCACATTCCTGTGCAACGACCCTAACGTATTTTGTACATCCTGATGCATCAAATATGTGTAATGTATTTATGTATACGATATAAAAAAAAAAAACCAAGTCAATGCAGTTTATATTCTTGGCAATTAATTTGTATCAATTTTATTAAATTGCTTGTAATTAAACTGCATCGGTTCGATCTTTATTTCCTCATTGCAGCAAGCTTTTCTGGTAGAATTTAAATAAAATGTGTTAAATATTGGATACGTGTATTAGAATTCTTTCTTAAAATGTAATTGTACGCACATAGTAGATAGTATCTAATCTATTAGAAACAATTCATGTCGCGAAGCTGTTGATAGAGCATTGTTATTTCGCAGCGATTCGTGTTACTCGGCGTATAGGTCAGGCGTATCGAGGTTAAGCGTCTTGAAAGGTTTCCTCTATTGTCATGTGATTGGCGGCATAATGATTCCGCACGCCACGCAACGTCGATGCAGAAGTGTCATCTTGCGTTTCTACCGTCAGATAACTATGTATAATAGAATGAGCTGTGCCACGTACTCTTCAAGTGGCGCGAGTCAGGGTCACATGATGTGCAAAACAAGGATCCTGAAATATTATCAGCATCATTGCCTGAATATTCTCAGTATAGCCTGAATAATAATGCCATCGAAAAGATGATTTATAAATTTCTGGTGTAAACTATTGAGTACTACTTTTTTTAGTACTACTAGGTTAATAACGATCACAGCGTGGCCCATACAGATAAATAATACTTGCAAACGCGATGTGTATTCAGAGAAGTTGAGAAACACTGATCTAATCCATTCGAATTATCTAGAATCAGTTATACGCCAGTCTGTACATTGTGAAACATCTATCTCTACTTCGTGGGAAATGATAGTCAATCGCAGACAAGAAGACGAGCTCGATGTAACGTTAATATTTGCTCTTCAACTCCAGAGAACATCGAGTTAATCAAATACCAAATAGAACACAGCGATGCATCACCGAGAGTACACAGTACTCGCTCGTATCTATTTATACGCTGACCAAAACACGTACACGAAATCATCGACTGAAATATGCTAGCCAATATTCTGATGAGCATTGATATTATCAAACGATGCAATCACGTGTTCAACGAAATTATTATTATAGAAGGTGAAACACAGGTGAAACGTTTAAAACAAGGTAAAAAGGATTCTTGCAACTAAAGAAATTACCAATTTATTCAAAAAGAGAATGAAGTATTCGAAAATGTTGTTGTTCGTCATTTTTGTGAGTGACAATAAACGAAATAGAAATATAATAAGGTTTCTATTTGTTCTTTTAAGCTGTAATAAATGATCGAATCCTAATACATATGTAGAACGTATAAAATGACTAAAAACGATAATTTAAAATTACGTTATTAAGAATACTTAATGCATAATCTAGACAAATCAATTTTTCTTAATAAAACCTTGTATACTTTTATCCATAATAAGACATCTTCTTCTCCTCATGTGATCTCTAGCTATTCCGTTTTAAACAAAACAATCCCGTATATACCATATTTTAATATCCTTTTTCGTGCCATTTGACCTCAAAGAAGCATGCATTTTTAAAAACTTTCCTAGACTCACAATGATTCCTCAAAGGAAACATCCGAGTGCAAAGGATTAATTGCAATAAACATATGAATAAAATAAAATTGTCCCCCATTAAGGATATTCCAACAGAAGTAACGTTGCTCTCCATCGCAGCGTTGCGAATTGAGTTTTTTTTTTTTAGGTCAGATAGAAGTCACATACGCGGGAACGCAGACGCGGAATTCGCTAGAATCGCGCGGAATGCAAAAGTTTGTTTATTCGCGCGAGTTGATCGCGAGTTTCGTAACTGTGAAAAAATAATTAACCACGGAACAGAGAGCAGACGCGTGTCAGAACGTTGAAGTTAATTTCGTGGATAATCGCGGCGGCAATTTGGCGAGTGTTCTCTCCTCGCTCTCGAAAGTAACCCGGAGAGACCTTAGCAATTTCCACGTAAATCGCGGGAAAGACGACGAAGTGCGGAACTTGTTTCAGTGCGTCGCAGAACCGTGCAATTACTAACTAACCGGACGGCAGAAGTTTAAGCCTCTTCTAACGAATTCGAACTAAATTTTAACTAGGTGTCCTGCGAGTGCTACAGAGAAGCCGAGTTGTGTCCCTCATCGGAGTCGGAGATCGGAACGAAAATACTTTTTCATTTAAAAGAGACGGAGACTAATGAGCATCCTTGTGGGATTGGATTTTGACGATAATTCAGGCTCTGCCTCTTTTTAACCCCTTAAGGAGCCACGACACTATAACAGCATTTTTAAGAGAGGTATATTTAAAATACGCGTGTAAAGAAACAATGTGATGAATTGTGTTTAAACTTTTAGTATATTTTGATCGTTCTAGAAATTAATTCTGTACCCCTATATTTAATCATACGACCGCAAAGGATTAGTCATACTTTAAGTAAATCGTGTTTATCAATATTGATATACGAGTATCTTGTATTGGCGGAACAACGTTCGCTAGAATTAGTTAGTAGGTATTATTATAAAGTTATTGAGTATAAATACAGTTATTTTAACCCAACGCGAACATAGTTCTGTACTGAAGGTATTTTTGCCCTTAATGACCTTCAATTCCCCAGAGTCCGTGTTGCCAACTGAGGAACGAAAGGGTTAAAGGCTTCCATTCACCCCGTCTCTAGTGAAACTCAAGCATGCGTAACGAAGGTTAATGTCGCGTCTATACCGAGAGGCATCCCTGTACGCCTTTTTATCCCCCTCTTTCGCGAATCTGTTTTAACCGTAGCTCGCTGACAGCCTCGTTACGAATACACGAGGCGAGTATGTGTATTCGTTCAGGAGTCGCTCGAAATTTTGATGAACGCGCGGTTGATCTTTGAACGATTCGAAAGCACAGGGGGGAACTTCCGGTACACTCCAATTTCGTGGCCCCGCCGAGAGCGTAGAAAGACTGGATCTTTTCGTTTGATTAACGGCCTCATAAAACATTTATCCGCAGGCGTAGAGGAAAAAAGAATTGCGGAGGACCACCGGATACATCGCGAATGGTAAATATTTATACCGATTACGTATTCCGAGCTACCCTTGGGCGTCCACGGTTCAAAGGAATTTCTTTATTTCTTCGGCTCTGAACTTTCGTAAAATTACACCTGAACAAGAGGACCGCGGTCCGCGCTACGAAACGTGGAACCTTGAAGAGCGTGGGTTTGGAAAAAACATAACGGGTGTTGTGCAATTACAGTCCCTGAACTCAGGACTGCATGTAAGGAGTTCACTTTTCTATCAGGTTGATTTTAAAGTGAAATATTCGATTTTTCGAACTTGAGATGGTATTTTTATTTTGGTATGTTATTGTGGTGGCATATGACATTTGTGATACATCAATTTAAGGGGGTACATGCTATTGTCATAGACAAAATTCAAGAATTATTCTCCAAAATTTAGGTGAATACTTTAATTCAACACAAAGCATAATTTTGCAGTACACGAATTTAAAGTAATGTATATATGTGTGCATTAAGACATATTTAAAAATGGCCAAAATGCAGTGAATTTCCGGGAATGTTTTTTTTCGGTGGACACTTGAGAACGTTGCATCTGAAACTTTTTATACAGATTGTTCCATAAAAAGACGTCAACTAATGCTGAATAGACCAAGCAATTTTGTTCGATGTAAACTTACAATTTATCAAGGAGAAACGACAATGTTGAAAGTCGAAAGATGAGAATTTTTCAGTTTTAAACTACAAATGAGTTTGTTCGCCTTATCTCTACCATCTATAGTAAAAACAAAAAAATTCCTATCACGGAAAACGATGGTCAAAGAACCAAGAGATCCTCGATGCGTTCGCTCGTCGACTAATTTTACAACCGAACGGAGCGTCGCAAATGAAAAACGGACATCCTATAAATCTCCGTGCAGCGGAACACGAAGATCTCCGTAGCCGATCGCAATTTGCGCGATCCTCGATATTGCTGCCGGCTCGTTTCGCGTCGTGAGATATTAACGCCAAGTGAACCAACCCCTGCTCATACCTCCGTCCCAAATCTCGATCAGTCTGTCGCATCTATGCTCGCTGTCTGCCCCTTCCGGCGTATCGAGTCCGTCTCCGGGTGGTCCCGAATTAACCCTAGCGAGCCGATCTGCGGTGGATTCGAGTTCTACCGTGGACTGTACGCAATCAACTACTAATTGGGAAATGATTGGGGGCCACCTACCCCCGATAGCATCGTGCCTCTAACTATCTTCATGCCCGTCGAGATTGTGGACTCGACATAAATGTCTCCCTTCCCTACCCATAAATGACAAAATGGACGCGTATACGGAAACGTTCGAATCGCGTTGCCAGTACCGTAAGCAACCAAGTTCCGCAGTTCCAGTTAAGTCTTTCCGTCTCTGTTCTGTTTGAGTTTTCCGCGGTGCAGTGAACCCTGCCTTCGTGGCGCGGAGTCTTGTCCTCTACGTGACGCGTAGTCAGCTCCACCAATTTCTGGAACTACGTGACGGAGTTTCGTCTTCGTGTATACGGCATGGTAACGTGCTCACCACGATTAACCCTTTGACTGCGGGACGATCTTTGCTGGAAATTCTAAGAGGCTTAGAGGTGTGTAATTTAAAAAAATATCAGCGTCACAGTTCATTCATAGAACGTTTAGTTTCAAAAATAAAAATTTTATATTTAAAAGACCTTTTTCCTGAGATCTCGTAATGGTCTGATACTGTTGCTGTTGTCTTAAGGAGAAACAACAAACAACGGTCGAACAATCGAATTTAAAGAAAATATCACTTTATGGAGAGTGATAAAACGAAACTTTTTTTATATTTATCACACAACACAATTAAGGAAAGGAAGCTTCGAATTATTTCCTTTAATTTCGGAGATATTTCAAAAAATATATTTTTCACCCTTAACTTTGAGGGCTGTTATCACCCGTTCAATGTGAACGTTCAGTTCTGTGTAATACTGTAATGTGTACTGTTTGATTTAATTATAATTTAATTGCTAGAGGGTTTACTCGCAAAAAAGCTCACACACTTGCTGTTTCGCGATTCATAAATATCGATAACGATCAAGGCTACCCATTTCCGGCAAACCACGTTGCGGTGGGTTCTCCTGCACGTAATGACAATCTAGTTTGCGAGCAACGCGTTGTCCCTCCAGCCTTTTTCTTCCTCTGCCATTTTCACACACCAGCGTGTTTCTCCAAATTAGCGTTTCGACGCTGGAGCCGGTTCGAAACAGCAACGCATTTCCAGTTGGTTCCCGAGGACGCTCTGCGCTCTTGGAACCTGGCTAGATCTTTCCTCCGTCTCTGGTATATGTCCGGAAGCGGGCTGTGGTTTCATTTGGTCGACAGAGTCTCTACGACGCCAACAAGTGCGCCCGTGCAGGATATGAGATTGTAGTGCCAACTGTGCTCACCTCTAACAGGGTTCCAGGAGGGCGATAGATACCACGGCGAACGTCGCGACTGCGTGCTTCCACCGTGGCGTTTCGTCGACCAACTCCACGGGTCTGCGAGGGTTTGCACCGTAGGGACGTAGGAGCTGGCAACGGATATAATCGCGTAGATAACGCGTTTAACCCCCCAGGCACAGGAAGCGTTTAATTGCCCAAATTGAAATCGCGTGGCGTTAGAAACTAACGCGCTTTGACTGATGCGCATTGTTGCTCTTCTCGACGAACCCCTTTGAACCGCCAAGCTTGTTGTTCTCTGGCGAACTATGCACTGGTTGACACCCTCGTTCATAAACATGTGGACACTTACTATCTTTCAATGAATAATTAATATACACCGTAAATTATTACTATACAACTTTTCTTGCTAAATTCTATATTAGATGTATATTTAACATTTAATAATATTAACATTTAATAATATTAAATGTTTTGTGCGCCATATTTATAGTGGAACTATGGGATCGTTTAGATAGGAAAGTTCAGAAAGAATATGTACACGTCGGATACAATGAAGAAATTAACAATATCCAAGTTTGGTAAAAGAAACTTTAACATTATGCAGTTATTTCTATAGTTTTTTATCATTCTATAATTTCAGGTACGTACACAAACGTTTACAAAATTTCCAATAATTTCATTGAACCGTTTGTTCGTAATAAATTTGTGAATAAAGCATTACTTTCAGCGGTTTATTTAAGTCTCCCCCCCCCCTTCCCTTAATAAAGAAGCGATTTCGATTCGATAACCCATTAACGGAAATACGTCTCGTCCGAATCGGAAACGCACGCGAAACATCCCGTGACTGGATTAGAGGAACTTGGTTGAGAATGTAACCCCGTTTCGCTGATTGCTACATTATTCCGTGCAGTCGCCGGAATGAGCAATTTTCTTCGAATTGTTTAAGACCCGATTTCGCATTCATCAAAGTCCAAGCCGATTGTCCATGGCACGCGGCTCGAAACGAAAGCCGATTTAACCGTCGCGTGCGGAACTACAATTCTTTGCAACGGCTGACTGACGATTGAACAATTACAGTCCGCGGAAACGTTGGCGCGTATGCAAAGCAGCGATTAAAAATAAATTCACGGAACACTCGGTTTTCCCTGTTCGTCGATTCGCTTCAAAAGCACCGTCGCGTAACGCGTTATCTTGATAACATAATTCCACTGAATTAATAACATCACGATTATCACATCATTTAAGCCTTTGTTAGCTTTGGCGTTGCGTTCGATTTAATCATAAAATAATAAATTATTTATATGGAAGAAAGACTTGATGGTAAAAATATATGTTCTTGTGTTAGGTATTTTTGAATAATATTCAATATATAATATCTGAAAACACTGCCAGTAGAATATATAACTAATTTACGAATTTTTAGAAAATCTGATAACTCGCAGAATTTCACACATTTCTCACAAAAATTAAAAAAACGATACCAAATAAAAATATTTCACTCCATGAAAAAATTGTATTTCAATTTCTTTTAAAAAATCCACAATTGCGAGTTGCGAGTCTTACCAATTTTTGTTTTGAAATAACGTGAAGGTAGAACCGTAAATTGCACGCTATGGGTGGCGTTTCGTTCGATAGGCGAGACGGTTCGACGATTAAAGGCCGAGATAAAATAAAATGAAAAATAATGGACGAACGAACGAACGGACGAAATGAAAAATATTCGAATTCACGACGAGGTTTCAGACGAGGTGAAAAACGAATCTCATGAATGCCCTGTGCCATATAAAAATTGAAATTGATACATTTGGACGCGTTGTCATTGTAGTTCAGCGCGAAGTATACCCCAATGCCGATAGAATCCAATAATACGCAATTTCAAGTTTGAAAGTGACTCCGCCGCTGCGGATCGATACGATACGGCATCGCAGGATCATCAAGTTCGTGTTACGTTTGGCGATGTAAAAATACCGCCAGGCAAAGGTGTTTCTGTACGAACGAGGGACCAGTACCGAGTTCGATAATCAATTTTTATCCTCGCCTGTTTTGTAACTTCATTACGTGTCGACGTCCTAGAACTTTTCTATCCGGTGCGTTGCGAGAGTCGCTGTACGTATGTACCTACAGTACTGTGCAAAAGTCTTGGGCCGCTTACAGTACATTACATCTTTTACATTTTTACGGCTAAAGAAAGAGTACAAATTTTACTTTAAGATGTTGCGGTAGAGGTTTACAGGCTGGTTTTTAATAATGTAACCACTTGAAATAAAATTTAATTAGATTCATATACATATGTATAAATTAAATAAAATAAAATAGGTTAAAATAGATAAAATAGGTTTATGCTTTTGTGCCCTGAAACACGAATTGCACCATATGATCGACCGTTGCTTAATCAGACCTAAGATCAACGTGTCGAATCACTAATTCCTAAAATCACTAATTCCTGGGCTACTTCCTAATGTCTTAGAATTTTATGTCGAGGCGTTTCCGGTTCAAAGGAACGAGTAACGATCAGATGATTCGGCGGATGAAGAAATTCACCGCGAACAGACAACCGAGAACACTCGTTCCTTGGCGCGCTCACTAGATTGATAGCGTGTACGATGCAGGGAATATATATTTGGTTGCTGCAGGCTTCGGAAAGTACCTGATTCGAATATCGATATTCCTCGATACACGATTTCTACGCTCGCCATATGCCCGAACGACCACGATAACGACAATGTTCGCATCTTGGCCACGTGCCTGGGTCTTTCAGGAATATTCTTGAGTAAACGAAATGCGCACAGCCAGAAATGAATAGGAATCGACGGGATTCTTGTTAAAAGGAGAACGCAGATTGCCTCTACACTGGCACGAGAGTAGATTTGTTCGATCGAAGTTTCAGTTAATATGATATGGATAACCAATGGCGAACCTGTAAGGGCTGAAGAGGAAAGTGCTAATGAAAAGTCGCAGATTAAGAAGACGTTCTGGTTCGACAGGTTCAAAATACTGATTTTTAAAAAATTTTATTTTTAGAATCTTTAGGATATTTAGAAATACCCTGCAAAAGGATTTTTCGGAATTCGAAAAATTTGCAGACTTACGGGAGCTTTTGTTGAACATTACATAAGGATATTTCGAGTTGCATGCCAGAAAATATGCCAATTATATCGGCGATAGGGACACACGAACATTTAAAGTTGTTCTCGTCTTGGATCTCTACGATGTAAACAAATTAAAATGGGTAATAGTTATTGAAAATAAATTTTGAATGAAAAAAATGTAAACAAGTAGTTTTACCATTGCTTAATATTATGCTATTAGCTCTGTATTAATATTCCTTTTCATTTTCACAGAAAATACAGTTATAAACAACTACTTAGAAAACATTATTAATGAGAGTTTAAACAAAATTAAACATAAATATTTAAATGACATTATGAATAATAATTTATCCAAAGTTGGTCACGAATATTTAAATACTGTTATAAATGACTATTTAAACTAAATTGTATATGGATATTTAAATAAAATTGCACACAATTATTTCACGTAATACTTTAATGAAAAACTAGTGATTGGTAGTATTTCGCCTGAATGGTCGTAAGAGACTGAAATCAATGAAAAGTCGTTACAAACCGGCTAATGAACGAGTAAAGCAAGAAGACCGAAGAAGACAATCAAATCTATGAGAATGTCAAGATAAGTGAGACTTTTATTCCAGAAGAGTAGCCACTTCTGAAGCTCGATCAAATGATGAACTTATACTGACAGTTAGGCAGAAGTTTATAGAAGACTTTACATTATTCGTACATAGTATGTTCAAATAAAAAAAGTCGTTATTCTTGAAGTACAGTGTTAAAAGATTCACTGCAGTTACAGAAGTATGTAGTTATACTTCTACACTTGGCGTGTTCTCTCTTCTTTCGTTTAATCCATGAAATATACTTGAAAATAACGAGTCGCTAAAGACTCGTTTGTTTGTTTGTGATGTCTAAAAAGACATTAATTTCATATATAATGTTGCAATATAATTACTTACAACAACTAATTACTTACAACAAAATTATTTACTCTATACAATTTGCCTCTTTGAAGCAAGTACTTGTTGCACAAATACTTCTTTTAATAACTTCTCGCGAGATATTTAACCATTCCGATTTAATCGAAACACTCGATAGATTGAAAAAGTTCTAGTCTATATCGGTTACAGTTCTACACAACCGTTATTATATAGGTTCTGAAACGGTTTTATATCGCTTCAATATCGCCTCTGTGAATATTGGTTTCAGAATGATTCTTTATGTATCGTTTCTATATATGTTTCTAAAGGTACTAGCTGCATCCCGCGGTTTCATCCGCACGTACAACCTACGTACAAACAAACAAACAAATAAACGAACAAACAAACTTTACCACTTTATAATATTAGAATAGATAAAATATTGTTTATGTTATGGAACAAAGCTAATACCACATAGCACATAAGCCGTGTGTATTTCCCAAAAATGTTTGCTCGTCAAAGGATTAAGGATTAGAAGGTTAAATCATGTCGTAATGTTCCTCCCAAACACTATTCCCACTAGTACGCAACATGAACGTCAAATCTCCGATAGCAGAGTCGAAAGAGCAATTTATACGCTGCATCCCTGAACGGACCGCGCAAAGGGTTGAAAATCTGTCTTTTGATCGAGCAAGGCTGATCGAGTCGTCGAGCTGGTCAACTTGAACGATATCAAGCCGCTTGGTGGAACGTAACACGGGATATTGCTTCCTGGATGGAAGCTGGCGTGACAGCTTCAAGATAAGAACACGCTAATGAATTCCGTGGCGTCCAAACCCCTGAGCTTCGCGCATATTTTAATATTAATTTCGCGTCCTGGGTTCTCAGATGCTTCCTGGCTCTCCTCTCATGCTGCGACGTGCCGTCGATAGAGAGTCGATAGCTGAATCTTTCAGCCAACGAAGCGCCACAAGCCGAGACGCACAAAGACCGACCCAACAACAACGATGTCCTTCTCCAGAGAAACGCTGATCAAAGCAAGAAGCAGCCTGGGTAGAGAGCGATATCGAGGCAACAGGAATGAACCGTAATACGGAAATTTCGCTTCCGGCGAGACACGTGCGTGGAACGTGCGACACAGCAGAAAAAGAACCCCGACGCTGCGCTGGCTGCAAAGGACCATCAAGATTGGTTCTGCTGGAATTGTCATCAAGGGATTCGCCCTGTGGCGCTAAAATATTCCCAACGGCTGATTTCTGCCCCGACTGCTGGTTTCCCATTCTGACCGTACACTCCGCGACAAAACGGTACGACGCACCTATATTTATAGTGTTTCTTAACCCTTTGACTGCGAGACGATTTTTGCTGGAAATTCTAAGTTCTGCGATGCATGGTTTAATTGTTCACTTAATAATTTCTACGATGCATGGCTTAATTGTTCAGTTAATAATTTTAGAATATCTAAAACTTCTACTCAAGCAATATATCAATCTTATTCGACCGTATAATTGTTCAAATGTGCATTATGTCACGAATCTGTATTATGCTTAATTTAAAACATATTCTTTATAAGAAACACACTGTTTCGAAAATTGAGATTTTCCAAAGGCACGAACAAATAGATACCTACGCAATAGATAAAGATAAATGATATAGTATGCTCGCCCTCCCCTATTGGGTTTCCATTATATGGCGCACGTTATTGCCGTGGTCATCCCTCTTGTTCTATCGCCAACCCCTTCGACGCTTTATCAACCACTCATGGAACCACTGACGCTGCGATTTTTGAGCTTCGTGGGTTAGTCGATGGGGGAGATGTGCGTACACGCATATAACGTTTGCGGGTCTTTTCATATTTCTATCACGATTATCGGTCTTCGATAAATTCTTGAATCCGTCTCGATGGGGACTCGTTAATGATTCTTCATTGCACGTGGCAAACAGGGATGATATCTCCGAGTATAAAATACTTAAGTGATGACATTTAATGTAATCGTTGAATAAACGAAACATTCAACGTGTGAGTTTAATTCAAACTATTATATATATTTTTCAAGTAACGCCGAGAAAAAAATAATACTGTTCCCTTTTTAAATAATAGAGGAAAATTTCCCATTTTATAATCGTTTTTCGTTAGTTTTCTTCACTTATACTTTGTACTGTCCAACTTTCAGCTTTATTCGTAAATAAATTAAAAAATCAAGAAACGGGAAGCTCTTGGTCGTCCTTCCTGCGCGGAGGACTGAAACAGAACCTTCATCAGGTAAAAGATGGACTCAACTCTGGTCCCAGTTCCGAGGATTCAATTGTATTCTGTTATCCGAAGAGCACTATACGCTCCTGCGATCCACCTCGAACTACCAACCTCTCTCAGTCTTGATGAAGCTTCGCAGCAATTATGCGATTGCCACGCATCTCGACAGAAAGCTACACCACTCGAATTCGCGAGGCGTCGCATCGTTCGCGCGACTAATAATTTCCTACGCTCCGAATCAAACTTTCCGATGCAAGTTCTCCGCGCGTCTGCCTTCCATTGTACCTGGCGCTCGTTCGTGTTCCAACTTTCGCACCGTTAGGCGACGAAAGTTAATTAATTATTGCGCTCGCTACGTCGCCCGATCCCATCGTTTCGTGTCAGAGCGTGTCGAAAAGACACGCACTAGACACAAGTGATATTTTTCACTTAAAACTAAACACTTTACGGGAGGAAAGCGCATGCGGAGGACAAATATTAAATATTAGAATGAAAGTTTTAACATTTTTTAACATTAAAAATATAGAGAAAGTGTAGAGTGATATATGAACGAATACAATATCCGATGGTTCGTTTCTTTGGGTGGTTGTTAGTGGTGGCTCAGAATAGACATACGACCGCAAAAGGTTAAATTCGATGCATTTTAATCATTTTCCTTCGGCTGTAAGAAGAAAGTAGAGAATCGATTTTTTTTTAACTAAAACTACCAGGCTACGGCCTTAAAAGTTTTTTCACCCGGACGTATTCAAGTGTTTCGGCCGCGAATAAAACGGTCGTTCGCGGGAACGGGTTTCCAACGAGGGTTTCTGTATTTAATCCCGCGGGAAGTTTCGAATGCCACTTTTCCACGAGAATTAACGGGACAGAGCCAGGCACATTGGGAGAAACTTTCCGCGAAGAATGTCGAATATCGAAGCGCGGCGTTAATTAACGAAAGGAGATCCGTCGAAAGCGCCGCGCCCGATGCGGTTCGTTCGAGGCTTGTTTCGTTTTAAATTCATTTCGACGAGTGCTCCCCCTCTCCTCTCTCTCCGTGCGGCATCGAGTCCGGGAAATACGATGTATTTAATGTCAGACAGAAAGTTGAGCGGGTGTCGCGGCGTCAGCTGTGTTTTGCTTCGAAACGGATAACGAGGTAACAGATTGCGGGCTTAATTAACACCTCCTCTATCCCCACCCGCCCTCCCGCCATCCGAGAGACTCTAAAATCGTGAATTATGCAAGAAATACGGAAAAGTGGCGGCAACTTTTTTTTTCTACCCAGTGGAGTTTCTTATTGCGTCGTTCCGCTGCTTTATCAAGAATTTAAACTTCCATTCTGCAAACATTTCAGTGGAAGACGTTGAACTTGCGATACACGGCGCCACTTTGTATGTTAAGCGAAGAACAGACGCTGTAGGCGATTATCAGAATGACAATTAACCATTTTCTGCGATCTTCCACTTTAAAATGTCTGTCGTCCACGTTGAAACACAATGCCTAAATTAATGACATGTCCCAAAATTAATCGACGTTGAGAAACAATGCCATAGACGATTAAAATGTTTAAGTTACTCCGCCCTGAAATTAATTAACTCGTCGTAAGTCGACCATCATTGAAGATCGAAGGAGCAATATCATTGAAACGATCTCTTGCTGTTTAATAAACGTTCAGCTATCTACATATATATGTAAATCCCAGTTCTTAATTACTACCAGATTTCCATTTAGGTTAGGCAACTGTGACGATTTCTGGCTGAAGCTCCGAGCGATACAATTTGTTTCGAGCGATTTATTAAAAAAGTGTACTCAAGCTTCGGAGAATAATTTGAAGTAGTCAGCCATTTTCGCCGGGGGGGTGCAAGAGCCCGGAAAAGGAAAGAAAAAAGGTAAACGAATCTGAAACGAGGCTCTCTAAAACGTCCGGTCCACGTGGCAGGCTGCGCGGCTGGCGTATCGTCCTAGCTACCTCTTTTCCATCGGGGCGCACCCTTGCCTGCATCAGCCGTTCTCTGCCTCTATTTTGCAATACGTGCACGGTGCTCCAACGTCAGCACCCCGCCGCGCCGGATGCAAGAACCGTTCCCCTCCGGCCTCTGCGGCCTGCCAGCGCTCTCTTTCCTCTCCACGTTCGACCTCGATGCAACTGCAGTCACGGGCGTCGCTGCAGCTGCCGCCAGACCCTACGTAGATCGGCTCTACGCTCGCTGCTGGCACCGATGCTGTTACCAGCCTCGTTTGCCACTCTCGTCAGGCGAAACCGAAATTGTCCGCGCTCGCTCATCTCGTCGTTTTATCGTCGCCCGTGGACTGCTCGACGGTGGGGTGACAGGGCGGCACGCCTCGTTCGACGAAATCGTATTTTCACGGGTTTCGTCGGCCAACACGATAGGAAAATCAACCAATCGACGTCATCTTTGCCAGGCAGGAAAAGTTACAGTGCTTGAAGAACGTTTAATCCTGTATGGTCCACTGGGATGCTCCTATTAAGAAAACCTCAATTGGTTTGAAATTTCTTTAAAAAATAACCTTGAGAAAAAAGTGATCCCACTATTACATGTGCTTCTTCAAACAGTGTAACTTTGTTAGATATATTCTTTTCATAGAACCACAAATAACGGAGATATTCAGATGTATCACAATATACATCATATTTCGTTCATTAACATAAATGTATTTAAGTGTAACACCAGCTTGACATGGTCTCACGTAACAGAAAAAAAGTTTTACATGGTGGTCTAAAAGTTTTGCGCAGTACTATAGTAACAAAAACACTAAAGGTTGGGATTCCCAAGACCAAAAACTGAGAAGCTCCATTTAACCCCTGTCTCTTGCTCTACATGGACCTTTATTCCATGCTATTCCAATTGATGAAGTTGAAAACAGCAACACCGTATGTAAATCCGTTTTCGTGACTTACGCAGTATATCTGTCGGTTTAGTATTACGCACGACAACGGTGACGAATTTCCCGCGGCTCTGTAGTTGACAGCGTCGCAACTTTCTCTGTTCGTCGCCTCGACGAAGTTGCCGTGTGCGTCGGATCGGCGTTAAAGCGTCGGATCCGTCGCGTTATAAATTTTCCAGCCGCTATGTAACTTCGCGTTACCCGACGCGATTAACGAACCGCCAAACTGCGCTTGAAACGACCGCGTCCGGGAGTTAATGTTGCGCGTGATTTTATTATTTAACACATTATGTGCCAGAGTTGGATAAGTACGTCATCCACAGACTGCCGTCCAAACGCGAAGGTATCAAAATGTTCTCAAACTGGCAACACGGCATGGAAACGTAACACAATTCAACTTATTTCTGATTGGGTCTTGTTATTTGTGTGGTTAGGTCAGGTTTGACGTTGGCAGCTTTGGCAATGTCACAACCGTCTCAACTCTGTTACAAATATTCATTTTAATCATTGAAATTTGTTTATATGTAAAAGCCAAAGAAAATAAATGTCACCAAATGAGCTCAATAACAAAGCTGTGTATCTTATCACAGCGGATGTTTGGTAAAAAAATGTTGAGAAACGCTGGTCTAATTCTTTCAGCCAGAAACTCCATTAAAGGTCACATTCCGGGGAACGTAATAAGCAACAATTGTGACCAAGATTACGGTTAAATGAAAAGTACCAACGCGATCTAATTACCGGTTACAAAGTTGAACTGTAGCGCGCATTATGCGGTACACCCAGATATAACTGGCGGGGAATGCGGAAAGTGGACGTGCAAAAAGAGATTCTAATACCTGCATTCCGGGATCTAATCGAGTTCAAGGCCATTTAACCAGAGCATTCTACTGGAGAATGAGGTGGGGAAGGCAGTTTCCAGCAAGATCTCGGTCAATGGTGTAGCTTGGTTTTCGGGAATGCCTGCAGCGAAGCGCGAGGATAATGGAGTTCTCAAGTTCCCGTAAACGAGAGGACGAAAACCGTAACGGGAGAACTTCCAAGGTACTGATGTCGTTTCAAAGGGACCCCATCGATAGGAACGGTTCATAACGAGCATTGAACGAGAGGAACTAATTAAGGGATATTCCACATAGTTCCGAGTGTCAATTTTCAGGCGTATTATTGTTGTATACAGCCGCGAGGAATTTTTTGATGAGATATTGTACATATCTTTAGTCGTATTTTAAGAATGTACATAACTTATTTTAAGTGGAAATAATCGAAATTAAACGTTAGACAAGTGATCTTCTATGATCTCCTTCGAAAAATGTGTATTCATGGTTGTTACTGTGATGACTATTCTGCTTATACGAAATAGAAAAACTGCACTAAAAAGTATGAAATAATTTCTAGTTAATTTATATGAATGCTCGCTACATACAACCTCTACGTTGGACGCTAAGCCGTCCACTCCACTCTTTGGATTGGCTACCTTGATTATCCTAAGAATCTCGATTATTTTTGGAATTTTCAGTTAAGATTTTCTCCAATGATCGACGATCCACTGTAGAAATTTATTAACGAATCTCGAGAATTTGCGAGCACAATCGCCAACTACGTGTATTCTTTATTAACTCTAATAAACTCCGTAGCAATTTCCTTCGGAAGAGATGGATAATTCTATTTCGCCGTATTTGTCTTCGTCGAGTCGACAATGAATTCCTGAAGCATCGGTATCGTGAGCAAGAATATTTCATAACTAATGGCGGTGAATTGTGGTAATGGGTACGTACGATCCTTCTACTTTACTATTCATCCGACCCCTGCCTCCTGTTCCTGTGCGTAATATTATCAAATTACACGAGTCTACACGAGAGGAAAACAGAGGTCGCATAATAAATTCCAATTCAGCAACCGGGCGTCTCGAATGGTTTGTTCCTTTCCTCTTTTTCGCTCTGCTGTTGGAGGCGGATTCCAGATCCATGCGTTAAGAGCGGCACCGTAACCTCTTGGTGAAAGTTGGGAAATTGTTCCATCTGGCAATAACAGAACTTGAAAAATGAAATTTGAACCGAAAACCATTATGAATACTAAACATCATGAGACGTTTCGCAGACAGTAACTTTCCTAGTCTACAAAGCGCATGAAGGGAAACAAATTCTATTAGTGTTAAAGTTAATCCTTTATTAATTCATACTAGATAAATTATTAACACTTATTTTCGTGGCAATAAGAAACTTTACGTTTTTTTAGCTTCTACGTATAATTATGTATCGAAAACAATTATTGGTTATCACTAAATATTCAGTAAAAGATCTTGTAAGTTTCGTGGAGATCAGTTTAATACATTGTTTTTAAAAAATTCATAAAAAGTGCCTTATTTTCAGCGTCCTGGAGCGGGCTCCCCTCTTAATAAATAAATGGATTCTTTGCCGGGATATGCAATTCATCCTCTAATTCATTCATTCCTCTTCTAACGAGTATTATTTGTTCTGTTTTCAAAGTTTACGGAATTATCCTTTGTTTCTTCTTTAAAGTTGAATAAGAAGTTGCAAAAATTAAAGTCAATGTCCTTCGATGCATGTCGAGTCACTTGTTCGCGTAAAAGCGCAGCCGCCTAGTGCGTAGCCTATACTACTGCGGCCGACTAGTGCGTAGCCTATACTACTGCGGCCGACTAGTGCGTAGCCTATACTATTGCGGGCGCTCTACCGGCATGGTCGTGCTCTCATTGTTCGGGGTTTTCTGGGGTTGGTTAATATCTCTTTAACGAAGCCTCGGACAACATTTTCGCTAAGGACAACATTGTTTCAAATCACCTCCCGAACCACTCCTTTCAAGGTGTTACAACATTTTTGGGACACCCTGTATATTAGTAGTATGTTAACACATATTATGTACACACGCGCGAAAGTATAAAATGCTTGCATTCGGAACGTTTAATTCACAAAATGTGTATACTGAACTGAGAAACGTTGAAAAATTATAATATATTACTTCTCATCCCTCCGTGTCTTGTAAGGGATCACAACATTTTTAAAATTTACTCGAGTAATCACGAACGAGGATAAGGAGCTACTCGGTTAAAAATTCAACGATTAAAAATGTTTTCTCGGTAAAGGTAGCAAAAACTATTAATTTTTAATTTGCAGGCGGTCTTTACCGATGAAAGGAAATTTAATCTCGCTGGGCCAGACGGCTACCACATTTATTGGAGGGATCTGCGGAAGAATACCCCATTTCTGCGTTCGCCAAGTTACACTTGATAAATTTCTGAAAAAATAATTGCATTCCTTATCCTTTATTACTTATTAATGTTATTTTATTACTTATTGTCATATAAGAAGTTTTCAACATTAAACAAAATTAATTTTTCGACATAGAATAAGAATAGTATTCCACACGAGTGAAACCCCGGGACGCAGCTACTGTATAATAAATCGCACGTTTTCTTAAAGGATCCAAGGATTTTATTCAACTTGTTGACCTATAATAAATAACATACCCACGCGTTGTCTCCAATTCCATCTCATAGTACGCAGTGTACGAAATTCGAGATGGTGAAAAAGAAACGCGACATTGCGCGGCCAGATTGGTCGTAGCTACGAAACGATATTCAATTCTATCCGCGCGTTTAGCTCGCGCGTACAGTTGGCTTAGGGCCGAGGATCCGCAATTGTCTCGAGGAATATCGAACAGCTACCCTATCAGGCAACGCCGCGCCGCCCGCGCCGGTGTAACAGCTGCCGTATTCTAGATCAGCGAATAAAAAGGCGCCGGCGCGATTTGTAAGGGAACAGAAAAAAGGGGGAAGAAGAAAACAGAGAGAAGTAACCGAGGCAGAAAATACAATCTGTTCAATAAGAGCGTAGACGCGGTATCTCTAACATTTGATACCCAGCGGAGGTGAGATTTTGAAAATGTAAACACTAGCAGGCTCCTACTATACGCGTTTGCTTAAAGATGTTTAGTTCCGACTGTGTCGCTGAGAAATACTGTCTCTCTCGAGATGAGTGCAGCGTACTGCTATGTTCGTAGCTACATCTACATATTTATGTAGGATAGCGGGACAAAGGCGGCAGAGCCTTTAAAATAAACAGCGACCGCCGTCGGCCGAAATAACAAAATTTACATAATTTTATATTACATATTTTCTGACATTAAAATTGTATTCAATATCCTCCAAGTTTGATATTTGAGGACTTCTGGGTTTGGAAAGTCGGAATTTTTTTATTCGCAAAATAATTTCTAGAACTGTAACTTTAAAAGGTGTTAAGATGTTCCACGTCAATCCGTTTTTGCCAACTTGTCGTTCAGGCCATTTGATGTTTTAACTAAACATTGATATATTATTACACGTTATTGTTTTGTTTTATCCTATACTGTATTTTTAATAATACCTCATTCTTTTCGTGGAAATATATTTGACAGAACTAAGTCTCTCGTAAAATATACATTTCCAGCGCTTTAAATAAATATGTTTACCATTTATGGCACACGTGATCCGAAGGTAAAGCTTAACGCGTACCATAAATGGTTCACGTGGCACGAAACGTGTTGAACACACTTATGATCTGTACAAACGTTTTCACGAGAAACAGCATTAATTTCGTTTCAGAAACATCACGCACACGCTCTTATTGAACAGCCTGTAAATAGATGTCGAAAACGAAAGCGAGAAGAAAAGAGCCGTCGAGTGGCCTCGACGCCCGAGAAAACATCGAGGCTGCATTTACGTAGGGAATATTCCTGGCTAACCGTGCATCTCTAGGAAGCGTATGGAGTACGACGAAGGGCTGGAGGGCTGAAGGGAAATAGCAGTGGGTGGGAGTAACAGGGGAGAGGGAAGGGGTAGGTGGATACGATACCGGTCTACGGCAGCTTGCTGGCAGTTATATCAGGTTACGCTCTAGCGCCCATCCACCCATTCGACCCTTCCAACGAACCACCCTCGACTCACTCTTTCGCCACCCGTGCTCTCTTCCTTCTTGCATCTCTCTCTCTCTCTCTCTCTCTCTCTCTCTCTCTCTCTCTCTCTCTTTCTCTCTCCACTCTGCCTCTCTCTCTCATATTCTATTTACGCTCCTCTATCCTCCTACTCCTCTTCACTCTGAACCTTTTATGTCACCGAGGCTTGACATTATCGCGACACTGCGTGCTACTAACACTACGGACTACAGGACCTTTCAGTGTTATATGCCTTGCACTACTGTGCGGATTTTGTATCAGCGATACGATTTCCCGCGCAAGTAATGACGACCTACGCCATTTTGAGGGAGATGTGGACTTTCTAAGTGTAGGCTTATGTTCTTAAGTAGCTGACATCTTTTAAACCTTTGCGGTCGTATGTTTACTCTCAATCACCAAAGCTTTTTTACTGTTCCGGTCGTATGTCTGCTCTCAGCCACCACAACAAAAAACCATACTAATCTTATATTGTATTCCGCAGACTGAAAAGATTCAAGCCGTTAGACGATAGTAATAGATTCTAAGATATTAGTGTAATAATAGATTAATAGAAAGTGATCTAAAATATGTGATAAGAACGTTAGTAATTATAAGTTGTACAAGGAGATATGAACCAGTGGTCGACATATCCACATGTTAAATTTTACAAAGACAAAAATATTGAATATTATTATTTTTTCTGTAACAGATGAGAAAGAAGAACGTTCCTGAAAGATACCACATGATGGAGAACTATAAAATATAATTTTTACATAAAAACATCACATTAAAACACATTATTCTGTAAACATATATCTAAAGTTCACAAAAGAATTAATAAATCTTGTTTATCTTTCATAGTCTTGCATATTATGTATCACTGCTCGTTCTACGGAAATTAATTCCGAGGAGTACGATACCCATGTCTAAATTTAATACGACCGCGAAGGGTTTATTTCGCGAGGGAAATACAGTCGAAGCTGGAAAATGGAGCCTGAAAAGTACTTGAAATTAACCCAGTAACCAATTCAGCTATTCGTAATGATGTTTTTGTAAATTTCAGCTCTGACAAAAGTAATCGCGTATTTGGATTAAGGGAGGCACACGAAAAACATGCACGAAGCTAACATTTCTCTATTTAGGTAGTTTCATAAATACGAGAAAAATTGCTTTTGGACCTACGTTTGCCAGACTTGGACGAGTCGCAATATTGCCGCTCGTGCTGATCGGTTATACTTTTTTTAACCATCACAGAGTTCGGCCAAAAAGCGTCCATGCGGCAACGGTCGTGCAGGCCGCCAGCAGCACGTGCCCAAGCAATAAGATTATGTCGCGTTTTTAGGTGGCATCACCCAATTTAGTGTATCTGTATGAATGAAACTAATTTTATCGCGAAAGTTTCTTTGCGGAGGTGAATCCTTTTTATGTCGGAAAAGGTTTAGCTTTCAATCTTTCTTTAGGAATATTTTGTTACGTTTGTTTTAATGCAGTAACAAATATACTCTGCTTTCTTCAAAAAAATATTAATTTAATTTATTCTCGAGTTCCAAAGGTTGTACCATTTCTAAATATCTTTAGATTAAATATCTTTATATCGAAAGTAATATGCTTGGTAGGCAGAGCAACAGTATTGTGACGTTCCGTTCTAGATTCACTATAGACTAGGACTTTTCAATAAGGCTTTTCTAGCGGATTCTGCCTTAGACACGCCTACCAGTTGAAAGCCGTCTCTTATACGTGGAGCTTTTAGGTGAAACTCAGCAAAGAGAAAAATCTTCATATCAGCATCTAGTAGCTAAAGTGCCACTGAAAGTATTACTCCTTATAAAATGTAAAATTTCATCTTTGTGACGAATAAAGGAATTATATTCAAGTTTATACATAACATTCGTCAAGTTGAATGTCTCGCCAATTAACAAAAGGATTTTTCTTTGACAAGTACAAACATATTTTTTAATTTAATCTATTCTTTCGACTTCTTGAGGTTAAGTGTAACAATAAAATTGCGTTTAATCAGCTTTAATGTTTCATTTAAAATTTTTCATTCGGTTGGCAATTTTATGAACTATGCTAAATGTTAAACGTTGCAAGATTTAATGCGTGTATTACATAAAAATTTACATAAAAATTGTATTATTTAGATTCAATAACATATACGAGTTGTAAAATCAACGCTAACAAAGTCAGTGTCGTTTGTCTAAAGACGATTTTTGCTGGAGGTGTTGAACTGTGCAGTATAGGAATCTTTGGTAGGCATCACTGGCCTAAAAATTTCGATAATAATAGAAAGGCGAAGAACGAAATTGGAAGTAGGACGAGCAATGAAAGAGAATCGCGCTCGATTACGGTAAAGGAAAAGAGGCTTCCGCGGGATCTTGTTTCGTTTCCTGTCGCGGGACCGGTCGCTCGATATGACGATGACGGGACGCGAGCCTGTTCGACGCCGAGAAAAACGAATGCAAATGGAGAAACGGTTTCGAACGAGCCACGTCGATCCGATTACCGTGCGACCCGCGTGGACGGGTGTCACCGGCCATTAGCGGGAACTCGAATTTCAAATCCCGTTTCCGTGATTACCGCGACGGAAACGAGTCGGTGAAATAGAAGGAAGGTCGACGGTAGGAATCGTAGGTCGAGGGGAGAATACCGAGCATCCGTGTCAGCTGGTTGATCGTTCTCGATGCAGAGATATCCACCCTCTACCACCACGGGCCAAAGGAGACGAGCCTTCGAATGTCAATTTGTTCGCTGACTTTGCGAAATTCAACGCCACGTGCTCTTCCGCGGTTTGGAATTATCAGTCATGGCCCAGCGAGGGCTGAAAGTTCCGCGCTTTATCAAAATTGCGAGGTAATAACTCGCCGAACGAAGAAATCAGGGGAGGCCAATTCCAAAGTTCGCCAGCCACCGCGCTCAACTCCGCGGTATGAATTTTCGTTTTACCATACCACGTTTTCTTGGGCTCCACGGAATCTTGGTGTAACGTTTAAATTATCTTCTTTTGGAGAGAAGAATTCGTGTAATTTTCTCTACCGAATTCGACGTCTACGAATTACCGTAGGAACCGGTTGTTGCGTACGAGTTTCGATCGATAGTTTTCAATCTCTGTTGAGTGAGAGCACCGTTACCCTATGTCCTAATTGACAATTGCGCGGCGACAAAATCCCTCGTAGCCGAGCCACGGCAACAGTGATATTGAATTTTAAAATCTACAACTCAAAAATATTCGCATGTCGATTCGCATGCCCAATAAATCGATATGGTCGCGTTGGAATGCTCCGTGAGCGAGTGACACAATTCAAACCACCTCGAATCTTGTTGCTCGCTCGCGCGACATAACAAAACAAAACGTTATCGGACGTAAATTTCTTACAAATTTTATTAACATAATAAGATCTATCGAGCCATGCTTCTATTCATCGACAACACAGCAAAACAACTTTCAATCGACCACAACAAATTAAAGCATAAAATCAAGGAAAATAAATTTGTCTGTACCCAAAAGTAACCGAATATGTTCAAAAACGACCATAAGTGCTAAGAATGAATAAATATAAGCTTCCAGGAAACCGACCTAAGAATTAAAAGCCCGTTAGGAATATTGCAGTGTAGCAAGATCGCCATGCACGAACCCTTCTCGAGAATGAAGGAGCAAGACCTAAAAAGCGTAGAACATATAAACTCGAGAGTCTCTTTTATGACAAACGTCTATATATAGCCTTCTTACATTGTTTGACTGAAAACTCGAGTCCTCTGCCGCGTTATTTGTTCAGTCTATCCCTAAAAAATAGCGGGACCCCTCAGACATCCGTATAGTAAACCCAACCTCGGCGAAATCCTAACAAAATGAGTACATTAGCGAAATTGGACTCGTTCGTTCGCTTTTTATTTATTTTTCTGTTGATTAACCCCCGACCGAAGAGGACGATAGGACCGGAGGGGAAATTAATGCATTAATTAATTAGAAGGTGCAGAGACGAATCCGCTGCGACGAGGGATCATACCCCTGACACGACTGACGGACACACCACATGTCTCCACGGGGGTTACCCTGAAATTGTGCTGGCCTGGGTGAATCTGTCCGCGAATCAGCCTGATTTCTAGTTGATTCGCGCGAAACGCCCGGCAGCGTGGATGCCACCTGTCTTCTCTAACGAGTCGCGTGGGCGCTCGTCCATACGCCAGAACGCACACGGTGGTTTGCTTAATTAATCATTAACCCCTATAACGAGACGTGACTTTTTCACAGTCGATAACTTCGTTCTCGACATGTTGGCACTGACGGATCGCAAAACAGTAATTGATTTAATCTTTGTTTCTAAGGTTGTTAACCTCTTACCTGTAGTGTCGGTTTTTCCAAGTGTATATCTACAGCTTTTGGCCATTGAATTATGATATACTTGTAAGATCTTCTTGCCAAAATAACGGAGAAATGGTCCTACTTACATTTTGTTTTCAAGAAAATCGATAAACTCGTGTCGTCGTATTAGTTTCCCTAGGAATATTTAACTGTCTTTAAAAAATAAAAATGCTGTAAACCTTTGGAATACAATGTACAAATAAGAACAAGAGTGGATCTGTTGGTGGATCGCTCTTCAAATCGAGCACATGTGAGCCAAATGGTATAAAATATTATTCGTTCGTACAATATTCCCTGTATCGTCCTAGTGATTTACCACTGGGTCCTACGGATCTCGTTGCAAATTTTTCGCTCGAGAAGATCCAATTAAAAAAGTATACCTACACATTGTATATACTATATACTACATATATACGTATCCACGCGTGACGCGTTCGCAGTCCCAGTGGGAAACGCGATTTTATTTCAAGCCTGTGCATTTGTTGTAAAATTATTGCGACCGAGCTAGCGTGACCAGCACTTTGAAAAACACCCTGTACGTAAGGGGTGAGACGCGTAAAATGTTACTAGCTCGAATGAATACTTACACGCTACTTCGCGTAATCACTGTGCAGAGAAGAACGTGGTAATCGATTCTTTAAAACTTCGCTTGATCGTTCTTTGATTAAATATAATTTAATTTCGATTTGAATTGACCACGTCAGCGTTACGAAAAACGATATTAAAATTTGGTCATTTTACAATTTCATAATAAACGTGGAAACACTTATTTCAAGTAATCAACACGGCCACTAAAGAAAATGAAACGGCCAAAACATATGGGCAGAGAAATAGAGGAGATCAGAAAAGTCCTTGCTTCTCTTCCCTGTATAAAGAGCACGACCGACCGCATCAGTAGAATTCTCTGAAAATAGAACGTCAAAACAGTCTTCATCACACGAGCTAAGATTGGACAACTTTCTTTTCTTTATCAGGAATCTACAAAATACCTTGCTCACGAGGAAAAGTATACATTGGTGAAACTGGAAGAGCGTGAGTAAACGACTAAAAAAGCATGAGAAATGCACCAGATTTGACTACATGGAATCAGCCGTAGCAAGACACCAAATACCACGGGATATCTGAAAGTACGAACAACACGAACGGTTCCTAGAAGAACAGATCGCGATAATTTGCGCGACTCACCCTGTACATTGACGCGTTTCAACTGCTGATGCATCTGCGTGAACCAGAACTGTTGCCCCAGCAGCAGCGTCGATGTCCGCTACGCATGATGAGGAACGAACGGAATCATAAATGTCCGATCTCTGCTACGGGTGACACGGTTGCGGGAACACAAGCGAGTCATGACACTGCGAGAGGGTAGGTATCTATAGGGCTGCGCGAACCGGGGAATGAAAGGGGAGGTTGGTGTTCAGTCTGCGGAGAAATTTATGCCGTCCACGTGATGGGATTTGATGGCGTAGACGTGAATTTTCAACGTTGAGTCGCAACCGGAAGTTCACCCAATTTGCGAACGGTCTACGCCAGTGATTCTCAACGATGAATATCACTTATACCACGAAGCATAATTGTTAGATGCAAAGGGCCAAATACTGTGACTAGCAACAAACTATTTTTTTACTTTGGTTTCTATATCAAAGTTATCGATATTTTCTTAGATGGATTGCTGTATTTTAATTATTAACTAAAATCTTGTAGCTTTTAAAAAGACGATATCAGCCACATAAGATATGTTGACCTTCACTTGACCTTGACGAAATGCGTTTTATTAATCTCTATACTTGTTCAAAGGTGACAAATGAATGATTCAGTGCTTTCGGTATAGGTATAGAAAAAGAATTGAAATTCAAGTGAAAATATATTTTTCTAATTTTACTATTTAAGTACTGATTATCTTATTAATATTAATAATTCTGTAACTTACTGACTGATTGTAAGTCATAGCAATGCAAGATGACATTTAAATAGCGTCGAGCAGTGAGTGTAAAGGGTACGCTGCCTCATATGCATGGGCGCGACGTAAAATACAATTAGGGTGTCCTTTTGATACATGCTGCAATTTAAAAGCGACCCTTTTTAAGTGCTTTGAGCGTACGCTGCGAAGAGCTCTGCACGTGTAGAAACGCAACCTAAGGGGTCACAGTAGCATTACCAACAGAAAAGACAGTCGACGTCCTCGTAGAAAGCTACAAATACTCTGTTCTAATCAGGGGTGCACGGCTTTCAGGATCAAGGATTTGACTGCTGGAGATGTTTTTGTTGCTTTATTTATATTATTTAAAGTCACAGGCCCTATTAGGGTATTAGTGGTCATATTTGTATGGCACATTTGGATTTACATAAGGTTGTAGCGTGTAATACAGGGTGGAACATCTAAATGGGAAGAAAGATCAGTGTAATAACTATATTAATGGTTACTCACTTAAACGAACGAACGAACGAACAATCGGCGGACACGTGGCTTTTATGGCTAGTCTTGGGTCTACGTCCAGGAGAGAACTCATAGCAAGAATTTAAGAGATTCAAAATACACTCTAGTTTCAATAGGGTGCCATAAACTCGCCAACAAGCTTTTACGTTTAGCGTTCCCCAGGTTGGAACAGCGTGTTTTCAGTGACCCAACGCTATCATGTTTGACGTCGATTCGGCTACTTTGGATTTCATGGTCCACCGCCGGTGTCCTCCATCCGGAGACCGCCTAACCGAATATGCATCCGCGTCCATCAAGCGTACAGAGAGATAGCGTTAACAAGCTGTATATAAGCGATGGTCTAGCAACCGATCTGGCCATCGAACATCAAAGGGTTTCCCGGTGTTTCCTGTTACGAATCCATCGGGACGTCGAGGCTCGTACCGAGGCTACGGGGCCCGAGAGCAACGTTGATGATGTAACCGATCGCGGACGCGAAAAGGGAATACCCAAAGGTGGATATCGGTAACGCATCGAAAGGTTTCATCGAGACCAGAGGGCAATCACCGGTGCGCCCTGACTGATGTGTGCCAGATAGCGTAAAGACGCACCAGTGTCACAGTAGGCTGGAGTCCCGCTTTTCGTGGCCAAAAGTTTCTCTTCTTCATTCGTCCTTCATTCAACATACATCGCACAAAAGATTAGACAATAGACAGTCGAACTGAGGCTAGTAAGCCGAACAAACATTTTGGCCAACCTAATATTAGAGATGTCGCGTGTTATTAAACACCCTATAGCCTGTAGCTTATGGAGAGTCAGTAAGCTGCCGCTACTTCCACTCTTATCCCGAAACCTCCGAATTTGGCGTGTTCGACGTATCTATCTCTCTTTGCCCGAAGGGACAATGGAACAGCGTTCCCGGCGGAATATCAGAGGATAGGAGTAGTGCTTCTCCAGCCAGCCGACGATGTAGCCACCCGCCCATTGGCCAGCGGTGAGAGAGCACTTCCTGTTAGCCTCGACCCTCGTCCGCAACCAGCCGCAGGCCGCAAGCCTCGGCTCCTGCGAGCCGTAACCTCTAACCTCACGCTGTTCGGCCTGACCTCCTGCCGACAGCGTAATTGTTTAGAAACCCCTTGATCTGTAATTTCAGTCCCCGGCCTCCTCTCTACACGAAACATCGTTAACACGGTTCTCCTGCTCTGTCTTCTCTCCGTACGTGTCTCCGTCTCTTTCACCTCCTCATCCCCGGTCTTGTCCTCTACCAAACCCAGACTGGTCCCGATGCTTTCTCTTGCTCCGTCTTACCTCCTCGCCGTTTCTCCTATCTCGCTTCCCCGCGGCTACTAGTCGATATCTCGCGCATGCACGTCGTACCTTATGCGGTTGCACCGCGGACGACTACGAGTGGAAAGTTTGTGTATGACCCCAAGGGGGGTGGAAAACCAATGAGTCGTCACGCGAAAGGTCGCGCTTAATTGTGTGTCTCCTAACCCTCCCGCCCCTCGATGGTCAGCAGAATTCTGCCCGCGTTACCCAGTGATTACCGTCGGATGGGGTCGTACCGGCCGAATTGAGGGTGTTTTGGTAGGATTGGTTGTTCTGGAAGCTGTTCCAGAGCTGAACCACCCCCTCCAGCTTCCCTGGATTCTAATATTTTTTTTTTTTTTTTTTTTTTTGGGAAGGGCGAATGGTAATGGGGTATAGGTATCAGAGCTGTAGATATCGTTTTATTTTAGGTTGACTCTGTTACTCTGAGAAATTATGGAATTTTTTTGTTCAGATTGAACATTTTTTTGTTTTCGAACAGCCGAAATTCATATCCCGTTGTATGGTGAAAAATGCTGTATGGCGATGGAATGGGTGGGTAGCAACAGAATAAATGTGTCCCGTTACACAGCTTGAAAAGTAAAATCTAAATATGTAACGTTTTATAGGGGGCTCCATTTAAAATTATAAAGGTACTCCCGCCCTCCCTCTTAAAGGGAAAGTGAAGCTATTTCACTTTAATGGAGTTAGAAAGGCCCTTTAGATCCATGCAATTTAAGACCAAGAACTTTAAAATCGATGGTATAGTTTCTCTGTTAAGAGTTATGTGGACAACACTGTACTATTTTAATCAAACTTTGCCCATCTTAGGTTTTGTTCTAAATATAAGAATTATCCTTCCATTTTTTAATATTTAAATTAGGTTTTTTGATTGCCTTGTAGAAATTTCAGTATTCTTAAACGTATCCACAACCACGTAGGTGTAGTTTCGTTCTAAATATTAAGATGGCCTTTACATTTCTGCATATTTATTGCTTTATAACGTAACGGAGGTAGAGCAGATTCGTAGAAGAGGGTAGAGCAGATTCGTAGGAGATATTAAGAGAAAACCCCGACCAATCAGAGCGCGCGTACCCATTTCCGGCTCCTCCCCGACTTTTGGGACACCCTGTATAACATGACCACGTAATAGAGTCTCAAAGCTGTCTTCAATAGTTCTCGATTCACAGATACTTAAAGTTTACAGAGAAGCTTCTATCAAGCTTTAAAGGAAATAATATGTGCGGTTCATCGAACACGGAGACTACCAAGTACATTTCATGAAAATTTTCCTAGGCCTCGCTTTGGGTATCTACATAATTTATACTTTCTACGTAATGCTTCTACAACAACCAGAAGCGATAATAAAGAAAAAGATTAAAAGAAAGAAAAGGAAAGAGAGATACATAAAATTGAAATTTAAAAAATTAAGGTGAGTTTATGGAAATAAAAATTTTCATTGTAAAGATGAGACGGTATATTTTTTATATTCTCAATTTTTTTTCAGTTGAAAGCGTCCTGTGGATAAACTAATTACTAAATTTCGTTATATACATGTGGGAATAAAACTCTCGAGTAACGCTGTATCTAACTTTGACCCTTTGACGTTGTTTTTCTCAAAATTACTTTTTCCTAAATGGGACCCTTAAAAACTTCGGTACCAACAAACTACTTTACAGGAAATTTTCCACGCATGTTAAGCAAATGTATTATATTTTCTGAGGTCACGACGAATATAATTGTCGACAATCATTTTTTTGAAAAAAAAAAAATGTCATCTTACCATGAAACGTTATTCTAAAAATGTTGAATATTTTATTTGTACTTATACTCATATTAAACAAGAAATAATACTATGTTCTGTATTAGAATCAGTAGAATTTATAACATGAAGGACTGCTTCTAAAAATTATCATTTCATTATGAAGAGATGTACATGTTTGTTTTAAGTTCTAATAAATGGAATTGTAAAGTTTCATAGAGATATTACAAGTATAGTTTGAACTAACGATGTGCGAAGAATGTTTTTTAATAGATATTATCATTATGGAAACATGTTTACATGAAATATAAATAAACAACTATCTAAAGCTTTATAAAGTTAATGCCAATAGTGTTTGAACAAAGGATGTGCAAAGAAGGTCTTTTAATAGGTATTATAAATAACTATCTAAAGTTTGATAAAGTTGGTGTCAACAAAGAACGTCTTTCAATAGATATCATCTATATGAAAAGAAGTATTATAGAAGTATTATATGCACAATAAATTGAACCATAATTACTATATAAATAATAGTATTAATTACCTAAGAATTGGTATACCCAGTGTTCCATTTATATTGAAGTGTTTATGTGATTATAAGAATAAAATCAAATACTGTTTTGCTACACAGAAATTCCAATTATAATATTTACAATTGAATGCGGGGTTCGTGTAGCGTAAAGTTTATTAAATAAATTCTTCTGCAAGACTCGCAGTTTCGTAGTTACCAAGGTGGCGATAATTACTGGACCATGGAATATACTATATACACCATCGACCGTAAGTTTGAGATCAGCCCTTGGTAATTTGCATATTCATAGAAATTCAGTACTTGGGAGAGTTCCTTTATTGTTTTACTTGGAAAGAGAAACATTGAAGAAAACTAATAGAGCGAGCGTATAAGGTACGATAAACAGTTATAAAAGTTAAGAATTGATATGTTAACGAGGACAATATAAGGACATTGGCAAAATATAAGAAGTTAATGGAATGACAAAATGTAGACCACTAATACATCATAAATATGTAAATAACCTTGCAGACTATAATTTACATAGTTATTACGTATCAATTATTTCATTGTAATGGCGCATCCACCTTCTGCTCGGTGTCATATCTTTAACTGCATTTGATACTTGAATATTCCTCCTATTAGTTTTCTCATCATAATCCAATGCATAACTAAAAAGGCTAATGGTAAAATAAATGAGTTTGTTACTCGTAAGGTTGCTGACTCTCCAGAGAATGACATATGTTTATGTTCTCATTAGCAATTTAAACATTTCAACGTTTCAAGAAGAATGCAAATTGGCACGATGACTCCTAAATACAAAATTGTAGACGGAATTTCTGTCCACGCAAATAAGTTTCGAAATTATTACACGAATAAATGTTCGAAGACAATAAGTTTCTAGCGAGAATGTAACGTTATATATTTATCGTATGCAGATTTTTTCTAATTTACCGTTCAGTTCAAGCATAGATACGTGTTTCGTGACAATATTACTTTTCAGAAGGTCAACTGAAGCAATCAAGTTTCATTATTGTGTGCGGACGCATCCTAGCCTAGGCCATCTGGATTGTTTACATAGAGGACTGTTGGTCGGCGATAGGTCCCAAGAGTAATTTCCCTGTGGGTCGGGGAACAGAATACGCCCACAGTAATCCCTGCTTGTCGTAAGAGGCGACTAAAAGGGACAGGTGAGACCGAGGGCTGTGGCACCCGCGGTCTGGTGGGGAGGTATTCACTCCCCACCGGAGATGGCACTCCACCCTTCGTTGGGGGGAGGGGGAGGGGGGAGTGAGGCGCGGGGCGGGGGGCACCGGTAGCGTTCGTAAGAGACCCCGGTGCCCCTCCCCAATGCGCCGTGGCCGGTCACCGTGAGGTTTTAGTAAGTATTCCCCTTGATATCAAATCAAGGGGCGAGTCCCACACTACCCCCTCCTTATGAGGGGGCGTGCGTAAACGCATTTTGTCACGTAAAAAAAAAAGAAAAAAAAAGGTCCCAAGAGTAAATAACCACGTATCCACTCACGTTTGACGATAACAGTTTATCGATCAGCGGAATACGTTACTTTTGGACATGCATAGGTTCACGAGCATCGAACAAAGTCAGGTTCGTCTATCACAATTTCTATCTGTCTATTTCCTCACCGAGTATCAATTAAATATTTACATTACTTTCTGATTCTTTAGAATGTATAGTTCTCATAAACTAATGTGTTAATATCGATCCCCATTAGTACCACAGTTTCGCATTCGGATGTTATTACGGGCAAATGTTGTTATTTTATCATCATGTGTATGTTTATTGTAGTCTCTGAACGTGCATATATATACTTATCATGTTGACGGTCACGTCACCCATATGTGAGGTATTAAAGACAATAAATCTGGGCAAGATTGATCAATTTTAAAGAGGTTGCAAGACTGAGTTTTACCAGTAACGTTAGAGTATATCATTTATAATTCTATGGAAACAAAATGTCGTGAAATACACATATACTTTCAGACACAGAATATACAATGTATATACTGAGTTAGAGGGTAGCTCGTAGACTTCTGTTATCGAAACTGCCTTGTCCCCAGACCTGTTTAAATGAGTGAGGTTCTACCGTACCACACATTTTGCCTTTGTTTTCTCACGTAGAATCACATCCTGTTCGAGGGTGCTGCGAACCACCCTGTGTATTCAATAAAATGTACCGCAGATACCCCAAATACAATTTAAACATTCACAGAAGGTTGGCTCCACGTGTGAACTGTGAAGTATGCTTAGTGCGCTCGACGCAATCAAAGCGATTCTACGCGTAAGTACACAACAAGATATACTTACGATTTCCTCCGGCTTCGAGCAGCCTTTCCTCGCGGTGCAGGCCAGCGCGACGATCACACCACCGCAAAACATCAGTAGAAGGAACACCGCCAATTTCCATCCGTGATCCCTTTGCGGAATGAGCTTCTTGGCGGTGGGCAGCCTGGCAACCTCCGTCGTAGAGACGCCAAGACGTGACGCCTTCACCAAAACCGTCCTCAGTCGTCTGGTCGCTTTCTCGCACGCCATTTTCGTCGGGTTACTCTTGGAGGCTGACCTCGATTTCACGTGCACATGATCCATCCCCGACGGGTTCCTAACCAAACGTAGCCTGCGATAAAGCAACGCGCACTGGCATAACAAAAACCCCACGGAATAGTATTTCACACACGTCGAAGGATCAGGACTGATCTAGTCTGGTTTTACACTACACGCACCGACGATGAAACAGTCTCAAGCATTCGAGTATCAACTCGACTTCGTACATAGAGATTTTTTGTCTGTGGGTGACACTCAGATCCGAGATGTCAGCTGCTGTGGTAAGACGAGTCTAACTATTCGAAATCTTAGTATCCGCTGTTGGCACGGATGATTTCTTTAAGAGGCTGCATCTTAGTAGACTTTTGCCTCAGTTATTGTATCTTAGGTTAATGAGGACTCCGTTAGACGGAAATGTTTGTCGTTGAAACGATTCGAATATTTATTTGAGTCTAGCAAAATATCCACAAACAAAACAGGTACACTTTCTACAGGATATCTGCCTCGCAGAGTTCTTTCATTAGTTCGTAAAACTCAGATCCAAGATGTCAACTGGAGTGGCTAAAGCTATTGAAATTTGAGTAACACAGGTAAACTCTCCACGAGTGTGTTCCCTTTCTTCTCGAATCGTTGAACCCCAGATCGACGATGACTCCGTTAGATGAAAGTGTTCGTCATTGAAAGGCTTCGAATTGGACTCTAAGTATCCGTTGGAAATACGGATAAACTTTCCACGGAGATCCTGTCTCCCAGAGTTCCTTTCTCGGTTGCTAAAATTGCGATCGCCGATAATCCTGTTCTATCCGTTTCACCTATCGCGACGAGTGCAGTCCAGCAACCGTCAGAACTGTCAGCCACGGATACACGGCGCGGCAATTTCCAGCGTCGGGACGCCGTCGACGGCTTTACCGCCCGCGTAGATGGACTCTTCGGCGGGTTTTACGAGATTATACCGGGTGATCCCGCGGTATCGCGTATCCCCGCGCTCTGTTCGCCACCCTCTGCCCCTCGCTGGCGTCACCCATAAGCCGTGGACGCTCCGGATCTCCAGTCGTTATATTTTTATGCTCGTGAGAGGACGTGGAACTGCGGGACGCGTCCAACGGCCGAATGAAGATTCGCGATAAAAGGAAACGGGGATATATCCAAATGAAACTGACGGAGACAGCGACGAGACGTATTCCCGTCCGCTTGACGGATTCCCTTGTGACTCTATCCCTATCGCGATCGATCCGGTTGATAATGTAGACCTTTCAGTTATGACCACTGCGACTGGCTACTCTGTCAATCGTAGTGTCTCAAGCATGGATCGAGATTGGAATTGAAACAATCAGTAGAACGAGAAGTAATGAAAAATTCTTCAGCTTTGCGACGATAAAGAACAGCTCACTGATCTCGAGCAGAGGTCCGCGAGGCTACGAAGTTTGTTCATATTTCTTGGTCAACTTCTTTGTAAAAAGTTGCTGAAGAGGCTTTGCCCATTTCGTCACTCCATAATCGCATTCGCCCGGCGTTTGTGCTGACTTCGATGCTCGAGTAGTTTGTTTTATTGTTCGAGGTAGTTACTTCACAGGACGGTGCTTCGAGTGGGATTGTTCGCATCGACGTGGCCTGTGCTGTTTAATTCCGATCCACCTGCAAATAAAAGCATCCGTCAGTACACCGTAACAGTCGCGTGGATCGTGAAACGTTCGTTTCACGACGACACACTGTGCGAGGTTAATTGCCGGACTCTCGAACACGGTTTAATGCCCGCATTCCGCACTGGGATTGCTCGTCGCAGTATCTGCGACTGCTGGTACTGGTACATGTTTGTGGAGAGGTCGTCGCAGGTGCGAGAAAATCGCGAGACGAATGACTTTTACGAATCTCGGGTGTGGGTGGGTTTGACACACGTTAAGTACGAGGCACGAGTTTATAGGACAGCCATGAAGGCATCGAGCGATTGTTTTGGGTAGAATTCTGTAAGGTCAGCTCTGGATTACAATAAACTATTTGCAGTCAGTACTCTTCACGTCTATTGAAAAAGTTTGTCTAAATAATGTCTATACTGGCTGTTCGTACCTTTTATGTCTATTGAAAGAGCTTGTTTAAATTAAATGAGAGGTGTGATGTTTCCAAATAAATTTTGTATTACATATTGAAAATTCTCATTAAGTGATCAAAATTGTGTCTTTGATAACGATAAGTGACGAACTTCTTTTATTTGCATGAATAATGATGTTTTATTATATCACAGAAACGTCGAGACTAAGCATAGCGTAATTGAAATGAATGAGAATTTCCGCGGGACAAGAATAAGCCATCGTTACTGTTGCGAGAATATACGACTTAACGCAGATACAAAATGGCTCCTTTGGAGACTGAAAGAGTAAAAATATATCCCGGAGAGTGTTATGGAAGATCATTTTTCCTCGGTAATTCCTTAACGATTCATATTCTTAAGAGAAAATTTTTACACTGCAATTAAATAATTGCATCGTTTCCTTGTCGATTTATGTTCATTTACAAAGACCTCATCAATTCATTAGTAATATTCTTGTTAAAATTTAGCGGAGTCAACATAGTATATATCGTATTAAATAATAATTTATAAATTAGTAGCGTGTCCTACCCACATACAAGTTCGATGCACTTCGTATACAATGTATTAAACACCGTAGGCTGATCGTTACAATAACTTCAACCCTTTAGGCTCGCTCCATTATAAACTAAATTAAGCGCAAATCCCTCCTACTATTACGTTGAATCGCCATTGTCGCGGCGAAGCTCAGTATTTCAAAAGACACCTATGACGCTACACCTTGTCTCGTTTAATTGCACGGAACCATACAAGTTTCCGTTGACACGAAATCGTTTCCCGCGCGATACATGGCCAGTCGAGTGGAGGATGAAAGTAATCAGGGATCGATAGAACCGTCGAACGATCAGTCTTCCTAGAAAAGTTTCTCGGAGTAGCGTAAGCCCGTCGGTATAGACGCTGGCGATCTTATTTCCGTCGATTTCAAACTGGACGTACCCATCGATGGCGATGGATTTTGAGTGCATTAAAGATGGAAGCAATATCGAGGATAGGATTATCTTTGGACGGGGCGATATTACGATGAAAATACTCTCGTTGCGCTCGGATGGAACGAACGGTTCGTCGCAGAATCGTGCCCGAGGATTAAGCAAGAATTACCTTGGATTCCGGCTCTCGAATTCCGTGCACTTAATCCTGTTTCTGTCGGTCTACGTACACGCGCAACTTGAATACCATTTTCTTTTCCGTAATTCTTCTCTGGTTAATCTTAAATCCTCTGTTAATTGCGTTACCGACGGGGGACGGGGATGTGGACCACGGGTGTCGGTGCCAACAACGCTAATATTTGCACGGTGTTAATATTAGGCGGTGAAACCTATCTTCTGCCTTTGTTTTTTTTTTTTGGCAAAGTTTATTTCTTTTAAGACTGAATGTAGATTTATAATCAGCAAAGTGTAAAGTGTAAAGTGAAATTAGATTTAGATTAGTAGGAACAGCATCAACGAGCCGTAGCTGGTATTAGTGGTCCGTAGTGGGAATGAATTCTGTGCATTTATCGTATAAAATATTTTCGATACAAAAATATTTGTGATGCTTTTTATTTTAATTTATCGTTTAGTACATGAATTTTTTTTGTATAATTGACTTCACTTATAAGAGAGTTAGTCAGTCCTCTCCACTTTGGAGTGGTGTGGTGACTTTCGAGGCTCATGGAGAGAGCGCGAGGCGCGAGTCCCGCGGATTGGCTGAGCCTTTAACATGCTTTTAACCCGAAGTTACATACATTCGCGATTAAAAGGAAAGTACTTTCGAGTTCCGAGTGGGTACGAGGTCTGAAAACGGTGAGCTTTCTTGGCACGTTCTCATACGCGGGCTTTCATGCGAATGTTACGACTATTGCAGTCTGGGGAGTTTCGAGCGAGAATTAGCTCGACACGATTAAGCTCACGCTCTCGGATCGAGATTATCGTTAGCGCCAAGTGATTTAGATACGAGCAGACTCCGTGGAAAATTCTGTACGTATGAGCTTAGACGATGTAATGTTTTAAATCCCGACGACCGTACCAAGAACTAAATGGTTCAAAGTGTACTATACTTGTAAGACCATGTTGTTTAAAAAAAATGCAATGGTGCATGCGCAATCGATCGTTGCATTATTCATTTAACATGTTATATTGTCTTAATATTAGCAAAATTTACCAAATGTTAACTAGGACAAATTGTAAAGTAACATTCCTAATAAAAAAACAAACAGATATAAAAAGTGAAAAATAATCTCGTGCGAAAAGACTTCGTATCGCTTGATTAAAGATTCCATACAAAGATGATGGTTTACTTTTTGGTACTCTTATTCTCTTCTAATAAAGAGCGTACTTTATTACAGCGTGAAAGTCTCATGCGCAAATGGAACCGTGACGCAAAGTGTGTAAGTTTAACGTTGCTTTACAGAAAGCTACTTTTTTCTAGCTGGCGGTCTTGCAGACACTAATGAACAAATCATCATAAAATGTGGCACACATATAAAAGTAAACGTACTTTATTCGTCGGGGCCACAGCGCAGCAGTAATATTTTTTCGTATTAAAAAAATGTTTCGCCATTTTCTGTAAAATTTCGCTACTTTCCTTTACCCTCGCCATTTTTAAAAAGTTTCATTATTTCGTTTGCTTTTGGTACAACTACACTCGTAATCTTGCTACGTTGCTTTCCAGTATAAATACACTCCAGCCAAACGTGAAACTGTATCACTTTTTTTGTTTAAGATGAACAGAATTAAATAAATTATGAAAACGAGGAGCACGCATTTTTTTTATTACAGCTGTAGTTTAGTATATATATTTAATTTTTAAAAAAGATTACATAATTTAACATTTATCGTAGTATTTAATCTTTTAACGTTGCCGAGTTCACTGTCTCTCCTTTGGAATTAATTGTTTTAGTTCCTTAATGAAAAGTTCTGTCATCCATTTCTGAGTGACATGGCGACCAACGTGATAAAAAAAAATGCGATCCTGCAATTTCGGTAATCTGTGAACCGTTCAACTTCTTCTTTTCACATTTATCTTTAACAACCCATGCAAGTATGACTTTTTACATTTAGTTAGTCCCACCCTGTGTAACGGTAGTTATTTTCGTTTAGCTTCGTGTTTTCCGTTCTACCGTAGGATCGTTTTCGAAGTTGCACGGCTGGTGATCCCTAGACGCATTCTTGTTTGGAAGTAAAAAGAAGGGCACGCGAGCGGCAGGGGCGGCAAGTACGTTCGGCGAAGCTATCGGTATTCTAATTACTCGCAGCACGAAAATAGCGTGGAACTTGGAACGCGTAATTACACCCAGGGAGGACGACGTCTTATTAAGGTATCTCATTTTCTTCCGTGGCTGCCGGGGCCCTGGCCAATGACTTCGGCACCGTACTTCTTCATCGAGTTTTATCCAATAAAGGTGCACCGATCCCTCCTACTGGAAAGTACCAGCGGATCTCTGGAGTCACAAGCGCAGAATCCCGCGATGGTCAACATCGACGTCTCATGCACCTGGCAAAAAGCATCTTTTCAGGTTTAGTTAGCCTCCATCCGACTGTCCGTGGCTCGAACTTCCTCGAAACGAGCGTGCATCTTGGAATTGAATTACGGCGGACACAGACGACGACCATCTTGTTAACAACGCGCCCGAATTCCTCGATGCGCTTCGATTGCAACCATGGCAATCAGCTTCGAGCGAATTTGGTATTGAAGTTATGCGGCGGTGCACGAAACGATCGCTTATGAATTTCAATAGCAGACGACGCCGGTTAACTTTCTGATTAACCCGTTTGCATCACGCGGAAAAGTGGAAGATTTCTCTCATCGTCAAGATTTTGAATATTGTTTAAATTAATATGAAGAATTTAGTTTATTATATTATATATTAAACCTTTGTTATTGTTCTATATTACACCCATTATATACGTAACCTACACTTAGCCCACAGTATTTCAGGAATTAGCATACTACCATTTGAACCATTTGTATTACATTCACTTGTACCATCCAACAAATTTAAACAGTCAAACATTGCTCTAAAAATTTTCTTTGGATATTTCCATGAGTACCTAGGATAAAATACCTACTTACTGTAGGAGTCTAAACGAAAAATAAGGCACGGGGATTCGAAGCCACGATCCTCGGATCCACAGTCGACCGCTTTACCTACGCGACCAATCCCGTACCCTACGTTTCGTGTTCTTATTTGACTCCTTATTGTTGTGCATGGGAGACGCGGACACTACATTACACTTTAGGTGAAGTCAAACATGATATACGTACTTTGAAACGTGTTAAACTACTAGGTATTTCAGCCTGTATCTTTTTTCCTGTTTCGCCATCGTTTTTTCGATTCAGGCGCGCATTCTGAATGCACCAGTGAAATGTCCTCGATTCACTTGAGTGCGGTTCTCAGATCGGTGTGCCGATAGCACGTCGATAAATTACGTGGAGAGATACCAGAGCTGATTTTCATTTATTCATCGTGGCAGTGGCGGGAAAAACGAACGTGGATCGTCTTGGACGCTCGCTTTATGGGTCGACTGAACGTGGCGGGACACGAAAAAGGGGGGCGATGGGAATTACGAGGCTAGGTAAACTCTGTTCGTAGGATCGGATAAAGACACCACACAGTGGTTCGAGCTTTCACGAACGCGAGCTGAATTGATAGGGTTCTTATTTATAATCATTATTCGTTAAGAAATGAATAGACTTAGGTATTTCTTGAGGAATAGAACTTGATTTTGATCAATGTTACTCTTATGTAGATAAGAACAAAGTAAAATAGATAAGAGGGTATCTATTTTGACAAATCTCGAGACAATTTTCATGATTTATTTGCAGCACAAGTAATTGATTTGATTGGTAATTGTCAATTTCAAGTTCCAATTTTATTGGACATTTTTCACCCTGTAAGTTTCATCGAGATTCGCTTAATAGATTATTTAAAAAAAAATCGTAAAGCCCCGTCTCATTTTCAACGTTCTAAACAGGGGTCCCTTTTAATTTTCGACTAGTTAAAAAATTTGCTACCACTGGAGAAAAATATTAGACAGTCCAATGTCTCGCCCGCACCTGTGCGTGTATATGCGATCACACGTGCGAGCATTGTTTCGAGCAGGAGCGAAGCTTTTGAAAGTTTCAGGATTTCCGGCCAAGAGCGGGACTGAATAAATGAAGAAGTAGAGTACAGGAGGCTGAGAAGGAGGCCGGGAAAGTAAAACGTCGCGACGGCAGCAACTGGTACGAGCGAAGGGAATCGTAGGGTATTGCTCCTTCAACGCGGTCGGGAATCGTTTTACGGATAAGTAAGAGATGGTATAAAATTTTACGTAATGGCGGTTTCGTACTTCTCTCTTTATGACTGCGTAACGAAGCGCGGAGCGGCAGGTTAGACCGAATCTTCCGGATCTGTACCGCACGGCTATGTGTACTTTATCTCGGCCGTATTTTTCTACGGTTTTACTTTTAAATGTGATTGCCACGGCATTATGCGCGATCGTGATTGCGACCGTGGCAGGAGGACAGAGAGAGTGATAGCCTACTCTCCTTCTGGAAGACGGAATGCGATCTTCACCGAGAACAATGCCAGTTACGGAAGTTAATTTATCAATCTGAGAATTGGGGATTGCCAATGGCATTGAGTTTCGTAATCCGGAGGGTCTACCTTCGTATCAGGGTTTCTCAATCTTTCTGAAAGCCCATCTTTTTAGGTCTGTTTCGTAATTCGACCACTTTAAATCTTAACCCTTTGCAATCGGATTTCCTCTGTTCGAGTGAGGGGACATCGTAAGTTTAGCAAATTTTTAAAAAATGCGCTTTTCCTTGAATTTTTCTTATTGAAATTGCACGAGAAGGCAAACCAAAATATGGTGTACATTCCAAATTACATTCCAGACGATGTTATAAAGCGACAAATATTGTCGAATATCAAAGTTACTTAGTTTATTCCGGAATTAAGTAGCAGATTTAGCTACCCGACTAAAATAACATCACGCTAACCTAGAACGAGCAGTGAAATAAATGAAATAAACAGACTATGTTTCGCGAATCTCAGCGATGAATTTGCAAATTCGTCTAAACGGAACAAACAAATGTAAAACGTCAGGATATCGTTTTGATTTCACTCGCGGGTTTCCCTGTCGGCCAGAAAATTTGTAAACACAGCCGAGCACGGCATTGCCCAATATTACACGATTTAACAGTGCATTAAGCAGTAAAGGGGCGCGATCGGAGTGTAACGTTGCTCCCCTGTATGTACAGGAACTAGTTGATTAATTATCGCTCGTTCGGACCGCGATGTTGACCTCGGACTTTTTCAGGGTTAATTCTTCTGTGCCCACGGTACCATTATCGACGTCAGTTTCAAACAATTTATAACGCGATGTCATTCCAAAAGTTTGATTAAAAACGTTTTGACGTTTAATTAAAATAAACATTGTGTTTCGAGGTTGAGAAAATATTTGTGGTTTTTGATATTTATTATTAGTAACATCACTTGTGGTGGTACATACGTTATTCTCCCGCGAAGGAAAGCTGTCACGCGGACGCGGTTCCATCGAGCAATTTGTAAAGATTTGGCGGCAAACTAGGCAGCGGTCCACTTATGTGCGTTTGGAAATAGAGATCGAAGAAAAGGGAGGAGAGAAAGAGAAATTTGTCCAGCGCCACGTGCTCCCATTGATAAACGTCGTTCCGTTACTGCCGCGGTCACAGGACTTCGAGGGCTTAATGTGATTTACAGGAGGGACAGAAGTTCCTCGCGATGGACCCCGTATGCTTCGAAAGCCCCGGAGAATTATTGGATACGTGACGTCGCGGACTGCTTTGGAGCATGCTCGACGCTGAAAGTGGCGGGAATCGATAAGATGCCAGACGCCGCGAAATAACGTATGCCCTCCGCGTCGGTTGTATCGTAATCAAATATTTCGCCGCCTCGAACGCGACTCTAACTTCCGATCCAAGTGTCAACGAATTCGCGTACACGCGCTGGACACAGACGAAGAATACGCGATGCTTTCGCGTACTTCTTCGAGGTGTGTTGCGACGGAAAAAGTTCAACGGTGAGCTACGTATCGGGCACGTGACAAATTTCCTACGTCTCCAGACAAAATGCCTACAGAAGGACGAAAGAAATACAGTGAAGCATCTTGTATCTAAAATATTTTTCATCTTGTTACGCTAGTATTCGAATAGGCTAGAGTAACATTAGGTATGTAGAGTTTTCACTCCAAAGGGTTTATCCCTCTATTCGAAAAGGGAATTCTTCGTATTTCTTCTTTTCACTGTATGTACACTTTCTTGTAAATATTTAACACTTTACCAAACGGTAGCCTATCAACACTAAATCTACCACGACCGTTCTCAAACTTTTGTATACAGTTCTTATATACAATATTGGAAATGGGGTATAATGAAAGGATAAAATACTAATTTTTCCTTATATTAACGTTTTTGCTTATTTTATATCCATTAGTTCAACTCATTCATATCTGCAGTACCATTTTATTTGATTGATACGCTTAGGAGATTCATAGAACGTTCTATAGATCGGAGAATATTAAGACTGAATGATCTGACGATACGTAATCCAAACATGGAGCTGTTTCCACATGATAAGTACGAGGATCTGTGTTTACCTGTCCGGATAATCGAGAGATATGGAATCAATGTCTATATAGAGGCGGTATAATTGTAGCCCTACATAATCAGTATCGGGACAACCGGCGGTCTATTGTATCAGGCTTAAGGAGAAGGAGTCCGTCTATGGTCAGCCTATAGCCTATAGCCGCAGCAGAAGATCGCTCAAAGCCAGTTCCCTGCCTATAGATCGGATCAGATAGCACTTCCAGTTTTACGCCATATCGTAGTTTGTTTAACACATTGATGCCGGCGTGGTTTTTCGATTGCCTGCGCCGTAAAGCGACGCTCGATTTCACAACCGCATGGTGGGGCGGCGCGGCATCAGGTTGCACTGTTCGGCACAATGTATGACCCACCGGTGATGCAAGCCGGCGTCAACGTTTTGAGGTAGTTGTTTCAAATTGATCAAATCACAACGAAATAAAATAGAACTAGATGAAAATGAATAATTATCGGAAAATCCAGGATGGGAGAAATAAAAACTATCTCGAAAAGCAATGAAACAAATGTTCTTTATTAGCGATCTACCAAACGACTTACTCATGTTGGTCTTTACCAATGGTCTTTTTTTGAGGTGTCCTCACTTCTTCCCGAGCCTTTCAACATTTGTCGATCAACGCATTGCCAAACTTCGCATTCTTTGTAACAATCAGACGCAACGATGCCATTTACAAACTCTGCAGAGGTGTTCCAACTACAACAGTAATATTCACGCATCCGAAAAATTCCCTAACCCTTTTCAAACGACCTCACGTGGAAAGATTTTTCATCGACACCAGAAGCTGAAGGTCGGACAACTGGAACAGTGTTATTAAAAAGACTTTCATGGCGCCACGTGAGCAGTAGTCGCAAAAATCCATGGATTTGCGACGAACGACTGAAAACGTCTGCAAAACGATATCGAACACCGATAGCAGCATCTGGCATCTAGACGTTTAAAGGTCGAAAGGAACTTTCACTTAATAAAACGATTGCCGTCTGGTTGGCGCGCTTGTGCATGGCTGAATCTTCCTTGGATTAAAGTACAAATATTTTAAAAGGAAAGGTAAAACACAGACTTACTGAAATAATATCGTTATAAAATATCATTTTCTCAGTAAATTATCATTATCAACTTAAATTGGCATTGTAGCGGAAATATTTTCGTACACAAAATGTAGCTAGGATTACGTGGAACACTTTTGCTTTATTGACTTTTATCAGAAAATTTATTTGTAAAAAGTTCCACGGTTTATATTTAATTTTCTACGTAGAATCATTCGCTTTTTTCGGAGCAATAAGATTCTACTAGGACGTGCAAAGTTCTACTTTATTAACAAGATGAGTGAAATGTACTTATTAATAATGTTTGGCTCTAATAGCGATTGCAGAAAATGCAACAGGTTTTTAATTACGTGGTAGGGTTCGTTTAGTGAAAATGTTTTAACTTGAGGAACTGTTACGAAAACTATTCCGGTGGACGGACATTCTCGAACCCTCATAATAAAAGTTCCATGGAAACAGTTAATTCGGAACTTTTATTAGAAAAAGTTTTATAAAATAGATACAACTCCATATTCATAGAACATTTTGTCGACAACATAATATCATAATATTCACCATATAATAACAAAAAGAAAAAGGCTTCCAAGACCGATCAAGACTTTTACATTATACGAAAAGTGAATCAGAACTAAGAAGAAAATATTTTTTCCTCCCATGCAAGATCTTTCACTTTCATTTCTCATTTTCAGTCAAACTAGAATTTTAATTCGCTTGTCCTCATCGAAAGTTATAATGCGAGAACTTCTAATAATTAAATGGCCCGCTCAAACGTTTTAAACGAACCTATCGAAAAAGTTTCAAAACTGCTTTAATTTATGGTTTAGAGTGCAATGAGATATTAAATACAGCTCATGGCTATCAAATTCGATACACGTGTAACAATTTCACTTTTCTAACTACAGCAATATATCACGTGCGACAAATTACTATTAAAATTTATATTTGTTAAAGTACAAGGTGCGAAAATTTGTTTCCTACTTTATTTATGATTTCTTCAAATTATCATATTGTTTAAAAGTGGTTGCTTTGTATTTTGGAGCTAAGGCTGTGAAAAGGCTTGAGAAGGGAGGAAACAAAGAACAAGACAATTCATATGAAAATAATTACCAGCTGTAATTAAGACAAAGGTAGGTCACAACTTATTAGCATGTATGTGCATAATACTTTAGTAGTTGATAGACTTCATTAAATGAGGTAAATTTTGAGTGATCGAAATTCAATACACCGAGATGCTAACAATAAGTTGATAAATTTAGAGTGGTCTAGATAAATATTTACAATACGATATCTCGTAACCTACTTTATCGATTTTAAGTAATCAAAGTCTTGAATTGTATGAATCTAGAGGGTCTTCGATCTGGAGTGGAAGTAATTCACGTGGGTGGAACGTGGGTTTACTTAAAGATTTGTAATGGAAATCTCCATGAAAACTTATACTTTTAAATTCTTTTGAACCGTATAAGAATCGAGAAGTAAAGTGTGGATAAGTTTCATTGGTTCATTTCCATTCACGGAATTTGATCCCTAAGAGTTTCGAGAGTAGATTGATTTAATTTTATAGTAGAAATATACCTTTAAGCGTTACCATCACATATCCCGATATGCAACCGCAACGTTAAAACAGCCATGCTAGGAATATACCAGAGTTCGATCGCGAAGAGCTAAACCTTTCCCGACTGGGTCGGACGAGGATTCGCAAATGATAAATTTTCATCGTACATTTTGATCGGGACTAGAACTTCTCGCATCGGATACCAGCGGATAATGAAACCTATTTACATAAAATCCTCGTTAGCTCTGTGACCGGTGCTCCCTCAGCATTTTGATAACAATGTGCTCGATTATCCAGCTTCTGCTCGAAGCTTGCGGAGGTTCCGAATCGCTTCGAGATGCTTTCAAACCCCTTCAGAACCCGCAAAACCTTTTCGTAAAATGGACCTGTGTGGTGTTCGCGTACCGAATTGCGAAGCAATAAATGTTCTAAGGAAGAAAAAAATAATTGTAGGGTAATATAATATGATGTGTCGTTTAAGTAGGAATGGTTAAATATCTCACGAGAAGATGTAGTTATCATAAAAATGTTTTTACAAAAATTATTTGGTTCAAAGAGACAAATTATATGGTGTAAATACGCGGTGGCCTGAAATCAAGAGGTAGCGAACATCAGACGGGTCCGTTGCTCATTTCGCGAATCGACAAAGTTCCTCCGCTCGCACATCCACTTCATCTGGTCGTTGAAAATTTTACGCGATTCTTTTTGCGCCGCGCGATAAACAACGACGTGACGCGGAATACGCACGAGTACTTCGGCCGGAACGCATTACGGTATGCATGAATCGTTTCAATCCGAAACGTCGTTGGTCGAAACGCAGCGTCCTAAATCGCGAGAGCTCTTTACGAGCATTGTCCCGATATCAGCCACTGTACCACTGATTGCCTCCTTTATTTTTATTTGCCAGGCTGTCGAACGATGCCCGGTATTTTCACCGCTCGAGAGATCGTTTCACTTCTGATTCGGCTATCGTCGCCGCCGGCGGGATATATTGAATAAAAATAAACGGTTTTCCGGACGTGTTTTGCTGGTACTCGCCCCTGGAGCGTGTGTTGTCGAACCAGCCCGCATGTCGAATGTCCAAAAAACGCAACACACATCTACGCGATCCAGGATCGACGTCCCTTTTACTCTCTTTTTATTTTTCATTTTCCCCGTTTCCTCCACCCCTTCCTCCCCCCCCCCTCCTCGCCGCGACATTTTATTTCCCTTTTTTTTTCGTTCAAATTGAATCGATTACGGGATACCTTTCCGTCAACGGATACGCAACTCGCGTTCCAGCGCCGCAATAAAAACACCGTAAACAGAGTATCGCGATTTCTGTTCAGGACGCTGCATCCTGGGCGCGAAAAATATCGCTCCAATTCGCATTGTCAGGGGAGTGTTTGCCAAAACCGCGACAATCGGAATATTCTGTCTCGCGCGGCACGTTTCGAGCTAATTTTTACGCAAATGAATATTGGAAATTGGAGCTAGATCGTTAACTCTTTGACGAAACAGACGCACCGGTGCGTCCTGACCGATGTGTGTGTTTCATCTAACTAACTCTTATATCTTATAGGAAAAATGGTTTTAGGTTTAGATTTATTTTCAATTACAAAATTTAAATTTAAGTAAGTAAATGAAGTTATTAAAATGAAGAAAGAAAGAACAAAATTCAATTAAATAACCGTTTTACTCACATTATTCTTCCATTTTGTAGTTTTCATAGGTATGATATCTTATGAAACAATTTTCAGGATGCAATCCTGGTTTTCTTTCGCACGTTTCACAAAAAAATTGGTTTATTTTCTTTCTTCGGGTGTTTTCCTATTCGAGCACACTGCACAATCCTTGTGTTTTCGTTCAGTATGTACGAAAATAACACGAAGCTTTCCATCCAAATAATCGTATTTATTACTTGTTCCAGGCCTTCCCAATGTCTTTTTCGGAATATGAGAATCACTGATAAGCATGAACACCAGAAAATATGTTCACGAGAGGACTTATAACGAGTTTCCTTTTTGACATTCCCGCGGCTCCGTAATTTAGATTTACTCCATTTAAATTGAAATAGTTTCGGTTACTGAGCACGCGTTGCATCGCAACCTTCTCTCAGAAAATTCTCTCGAGTCCTTCGACGGGACTTGTTTGCCAATTTTGCGTCATCCACTTCGCTCGGGTAAATAGAAACAGAAAATTTTGTAACGGCCGCCGTTTCTCGCAGCGACGGGCACTAAACTTTTTGAGGAAAACATTTGTCGAGCGGAATTCGTCCACGTCGAATTAGCGAGGGGTGATTCAATTTAATTGTCCGCACCACTGCAGCGTCGAGAGACGTTGAAGCACGACTTTATCGTTAGTTTTCTGTTCGGGTAATTAAGTTATATACACCGGGAATGGGCAGCACTCGGAGGTGGATAGTGGGTTTTTATAACGCGATTACGATCTACATTCGCGTGAGTTGCGGCAGTTAAGATCGTTCAATCGGATCGACGGAGAACGGATTGCGTCGCGTCTCACCCTAATCGACGCGCGCAGGTTCGTCTAATAGAAATCTGTTTACGCTTTTAAACGCTGTTTACCGAAATCTTACATACAAGTTTGCAGCTGGATCGATAGGTTGTGCTCGTGGAAAAATATTAGCTTATCGTTGTTGACGAACAAGCATTCCAGCTGTTAAGGATACTAACGAAGCCCTCAACACACTAGGTTTATAATCCAGATGTGATTTCTCGATATTTTTTAAGATTTAAGAGTTTTAGCTATTTGGAGCAATAAAGTAGTTTAACCCATTCACTGCCAGGCAAATTTGAAGGGTTTTGCTTTGGGCGGCAAAATTTAATACGTGGAGACCCGATACCTCGATAATGACTCCTACAGAGAGAAAGAAAGAAGGTAGAAAATGAGTAGAGGGCATCGGCTTGTAAATAAAAATGAATCCGCGTTACGAGGGAGTGATGGATCAAAAGGTAGCTGCGGATTAGCCAGCGGCGAGGGACAGAGAAAATAAATAAATAAGGGGCGAAATGAATCAAGCTCTGGTGTGCGTTTGAGGGTGGTGCTCGCGATGGTGACGGTATGACCCAACACGTCGACGATTGTGTCGGAGAGTTTGTACTCCACGTTTCGAATGAACGCGATAAGAGAAACACGTGTTGAGCACGCTTTCTCATCCTCCGCAGACAATGTTCCCTTCCTTGGACTCTGCGTCTCGTGCCGGTATACACTGCTGCTCAAAAGTATCCGAACGTTTGTGATTTATGTAATAATAACAAATGCTACTCGACTCGTAATCCGTACAAATAAAATTGAAGTGTCTGTCTGTCTGTCTGTTCCGTAATAGATAGTGTAGCTTCTGGATTGGATTGTATAAAAGTCGCAAATTTATTTAGAAACTCCAACAAACGAAATATCTCGTTAAAGAATGAGGCTACCAAAAAATATTTTTATAAAATTTATTTGGTATAAATGTGTACTGCCATAAAAAAAAGAGATTTTTCATTTGAAAATGACAAATAAAATCGTCACTGGCGCTTCGACTATGTACAACGTTGAATGGCTGAAAGTTGCAGTAACTCAAGACGGTGAAAAACGAAAGAATAACTACGGTGCTCGTACTAACCAGCTACATTCGGCTGAAATCCTGCAAGGAGTGTCCATGCTTTCGTCCTTATTACGTTGCTCGTCGAAATATCTCCAGCTTCGCGTTTCAAAATGAACGCGATACGGAGGGACACGTGTTGAACATGATTTCTCACCCTCTTTGAATCAGCTTCCTGCTTTCTTTTGTCCCCGTTTCTACTCTGTCTCGACCCCTTTTTCCCCACTGTCTCCGTGTATAAATCCACTCGTTCCTCGTCTTGCCTTTTTGCCCATCTCGACATCCGCGCGCCGCGTCTTCTTCGTTCCTTCAATCACAATGGCCCGCTTTTTTTCGGCGAGCCTTTCTTCCCAGCACGCGAAAAAATGCGGTCCTTTCTGTCGCGCGCAACTGGGTCGAGTGCAGTATCGAGAAAACGTGCCCAAACAAATGATATTTTTGACGTCTTTCAACTGCGCTCAATTTTTCTTCCACGCGATAGACGCGGTCCAAAAGAAACTGTCGAAAGGAGACATATTGCTTATGGAGAAGTAGACTACTCGTTATATAACTTTCGAAAGTCCCGTAGAAAATGAAAAAGAGCTGTTTAGTAAGTGCGATGTTGCAACGAATTGTGAAGAAAGAGTTTTTATGAAAAGGAAATATATGAGTATTTAATCATTCTCTACGCGACACTACGTTTACTCAACTAAAAATACAGAAAGAGACTAAGAAATGTAAACGAAAAACTTAAAGATACAAATATCAATACAATAGAAAAATCCTATTTATTTTACTTGAAAAACGTATGATGATTACACAAAAAAGAGATTCAAGATTTCTAATGAACGCCATATCATTTCCGTATATATAGAGAGGATTGTGGTGTAAAGCCATAAACAGGGAGAAGGCGTGCTATTCTCTGTATTGGATATCAATTAGAAAATTATACGTCTCGACGGAACAAACGTGTCGAATACCTAACATCCGATGGGGATGCAAGGTATTCGATGAGCGTGTAAAAGTTATGCGCGGAAACCGGGGGATTGGAAAACAGCGGAGGCGTCTGAGGAAGGGGTCACGGACCTTCGGATCGTTCTCAAACTTCGCCCGCGCTCGTCAAATACGTTCCGTGTCTGCGGCGTCTAACTTGACTAATTGGCTTCCTGTTGGAGCTGAATAATAATTTAATAATGGAATATTGAGAGCGCGAGGAGGCAACGACGCGCGAGGAACGAAATTCACGCACGCTACCGTACAACGGCGGATCGCCTATTGCTCGATAAAATCTGTTGTTGCATAAAAATGATCGTTAAATAAAAGTGACTGTTGAGTTTGTTTTCACTGTTATCTGCTCCCTACACAAAATTAAATTCACAAATCATGAGTTGACAGTGAATTTTATGCATTTATGACGTGCAATAGTTTGGAGAACATGAAAAAAAAATATACATGTCGAATTGAGTAACCTCCTCCTTTTCGAAGTCGGTTAAAAATATACGTAGCGTAGTTTGAATATATTTTACAATTAATATAATAATATTGTTATTTCATTATGGCAAAAGTATAATGTTTAAATCACGTGTTTATAAAACTACCAAGAAAATACAACAAAATATTATCATCTAATTTCGAAAATTTTAACAAGAAAGATGTTTTATTAATCATTTAGAATGAAACATAACAATGAAAGACTTTGTATAAATAAACAAACCGAATTTCAAGAGTTTTTGCCAATTACGTTGACTACGAAAAATAACGAATATTGCCCTGCAACTGGTAGAAACGAACGAATTCCCCTTTAAACAAACTGTCACACTTACCAAACACGTTTTTCCTTTTTTTCCAGCGGACTCCATACACGGAATAATTGGATTTCACCGGGAACAGCAATTAGCGTCGTATCACACGCGTGAGAAACTACATTCGATTCGCGGTAATCCCGGCCGAACTGATTACGCGCTATCAGAAATGACGTCGAGTCTCGACGAACGAGAAGGCAGCGAAACCAATTTTTCGTTCCGCTAGCGGAAACTTGACACGAGATTTTCGCGGTTACGCGCGATTGCGGATCGTGCGATGACCTCGGTTCGACGAGCTGCCATTAACATCGAGTAATCCTGAATCGGCAATCAGGGATTGAAAATCTTAATCGGGCCGGCAATTCGACGTTTGACGGACAAGAGAACGTTTCGCCGAGATCGCATAAAAGGGCCAGGATTTTTCCTCGAACGGAGGATCGGATGAAAAATGTTCTCACGCTAACGGGAAAGTTTTCGTTCTTCTCGTTAACTCGATTCAGTGTTAAGTTTTAGTACGAAAAATTCGCTTAGAGGTAAAATGCAATCGGTAAATGACTAATAATGAACACAAGTTTATAACTATACGATATTTTAAATATAAATTAATCCGTCTTTTTCCAAAAGAGAGTGAAACATCAAAATATAAACAAACATAAAATGTTAAATATAATTTTGTTACTCAATTAACACCTAAAATACAAATTACTATGTGTACCAACTGGCCACGTGGTGGTAAATTATACTAACCTCGGTGCTGTTACGATAATAATAATATTGATATTTATTCTCGAGTTTGTGTGTGTTGGTAACAATAATACCTTGTGTGTGCACATCAGATTCGAGTAATAATGTTCTATAATTTTGTCGCATTTATGCTCGTAATAAGTGGTTACAATTCCACAGAACAGCTTTGAATAGTTACAATATTTCATACTTACTAGAGGTTTATCTATAAAATCTTTACCCACGTCGTTGGTTTTGAGAAACATAGTTAAAACATGTCCTATCATTATTTCATCACGGAGTGCAGAACACCGCGCAGCGTTCACGAAATGGCATCGCAATTTTTCTCTAAAACAAAAAACAAACAAAAAACATAGAACGAATCCGATGTAGGAGCGAACCCCACACGAGCAGGTCGCACTAATATTGGCACGTGACTGTGAATAATTTTCCCAACGTCATCGGCAAAAACATCGCCGCGCAACGTCACGTTCGCCCTGTATGAGATATTGCTGATCACTCCTCGATTCAGCTATCGGTGATCGTTTCAATTTCCTGTGCGTCGGCCTCTTGTTCGCCGTCTTTAACTCCGGCGTATCATGACGGACGGCCTGGCTGGCCAGCACCATTTTTCTTCGACGCGAAATTACGTCTGGGTCCTTAGCAAACGTCGAGTCATTGTTATCGTGCGCGCGCTCAATGACGTGCCCGTTGCTTTCCCACGAGAACCGAAGAAAATCGAGGCAATACGAACACTAAGCGTCGAGAGGAAACACTTCACGATCTACGATTCCATCCCCTCGACCTCTCGTTAGTCGCGAAACAAAGCAAACAAGACGCTGGGATGCGATTCGTCCGACCGAACATGCACCGCTTGCCGTTGCGAAAGAGAAAGGGAGAAATGTCTGACCCGATACCATTGGCAATTTTTTCCAGCACCTAGAATTCTTTCCCGCGCAATCTATCATTTTTACTTCGTTGTAACACCACAAAAAATACACGGATAGACTAATTATAAAACAGTCTAAGAGTAGTACGATAAGGACATTTTAAGCGGGTGTTCTAGTTTGCACAATTTTCTAGACTTTTCTTGGTTGAAATGGTAAGTAATATTGAAACAAAACTTACCCATAACATTAGGTATGACTAAAACTATTTATTTGTATCTTTATCGTAACGTACATATGCCGTATAGTTTTTGGCACAGGAATGAAAATTGTTTAAAAAGGATACAACATATGAATAAAACCGCTGAAAGTAAGTTCAACTGCATCGCACACTGTTTTTGTAACGAGACAAACTTCAGATAATCATAGTTTAGGGTTTTGCCCATCACTAAAATTGCCTACTGAGATTCGAAATTCCTTCCAGCGCTGGTCTTTCTTCTCGAGTTCTCGTTGCAGTGAGACAGGAAGATCGGTTACTGGTCAAGACGAATGCGGTGCCACGAGTATGGTGAATGTAAACAGTACAGAGTAATTCGTGGTCAGTGCTAGGGCTAACCGGCACGTCTGACCCAATACAATTCGTAATTCGATCCACTATTCGGTCTTTCTCCATGTCATAGGAAGATAAGATTATTAGCCCTGGGTTAAGGAAAATATTATACTTCGAATAACAAATTTCGAATAATTCAGGATTCGTGCAATCTACACGAAGGTTAAAATGCCCAATTCGACACGGCCTGCTATTTTTTCTAGGATCTCCACATCTCTCACTCATTAAACCCTCGACCCGACCACACGTGTTAAATCGGTTACGTCGCGTTAATTTATTTTTTGGGATCGACTCTCTTAATCAAATGAACATTTAATTGACGCTCGGTATGATCGATACATCTGGAACCACCTTGGAGAGACAAACCCGCCGTGTCGGTCCATTTTGCAAATCAGTTTTGCCTACTGAATGGAAGTTTAATTGTCATCCTTTGCGAGTGACTGATCGCGTTTGTTAGCGAGTCGAGCCGAATTTGCAGGACGAAAATAACAGGAACAGCTTTGAACGAAGGAATATCTAGACACGTTCAATCTTTAGCAAAGCTGAAGTCCGAGTATAGAACAGTATCCATTTTGTAAATATTCGATGCAGCTCTATCGATACGAAAATCGAAATAGTACGTACCCATCGGTCTCGAGGAACGCCGTGCACATCCTTCAGATCCCAGATTTTCATCCTTGGAGAACGCAGGATTTTGGAGTGGAACGAAACTGAACCTAGTGCTAGTATCACCCTCGAAGGATCTTCCTGTTTGTCGACCTTAAAGCTCTTAGGTTCAACAAAATCAACTGAATCACAAAACACAGCACAATCGTGATGACAGAGACCACGGTCGAGTCGAATGCCTCGTGCTACCGGCGGCTACCGATCGACCGTTCCGTCCGATACGTGTGCGAAGGCGTCGCGGCGCTCACTGCGGAGACTTCGCTGCGTATCCGCCCTTATAGCATCGTGTTGCGCTCGCATCGCACCCCCTCTCCTGGAGCCCCTTCCACGATCGCTTCGCTCGCTCCTCACCCTTCGTTTTGACCCCTAAAGCCGTGCCGCGAGAATCTACCAGCTCCGCGCAGCCAACCCCATCCCGTTTCTTTCCTACCTATCTCGTCATCACCAACGACATTGCCACGCACCTCACCTCGCGGGATAACAGGAAAGACCAGCTCACGCTGTTTGCGTCAAATACAAAGTTCGAACAAGTGAATCAGGTGTTAAACTAAAAAGAGTGGGGTAAATAGATGTCTAAAGATACATTTTTATTTTTGGAATTTTAATGAATTCTATGTAGAGTATCTTTTGAGGCTTTAGATCGTTTGGATCAATTAAATTGAAAAATCCCTCACCGCTACAAGTGCTTTTCTCTAAGGCAAGCCAAGTGCTTTGCGGGGTATCAGGGTATCCCTCGATATTGAAATACGTGTCTTCCATTCCGATTATCCATATATTAATCATGATACGTTCAGCACTCTCCGCTTTGGATACCGTATGGCGATTAATTAAACACTCCTAACCTGTTGTAACTAGCGTTCGGAAAATTACTAATTGAAAATAACCTTCCAACATATATGACCTGTTCTACGATCAGTGACATTACGTACATTTCCGAATACGCTGCTGAATTGAAATTTCGTCGTGTAAACTTACTGTAAACCGATCATGTGACAATTCTGTTATGAAATCATCACAAATTACGATTCATAAATTGTACTAAATAGAGCTAACGAGTCAAGAAAACTATGCAAACTATTAAGTATGTAAAATTTGTACGTAATTTATCATATATTTTTTCATCTGTCGTTCCGTATTAAATGCGTACAGTATACATATGTAATACGAAGTATACAGGTAGGTCTCGGTAATGTTGGAGGTCCTTGAAAGGGGGTCGTTCGGGAGGGTGATTAGAAATAACATTTTCGCTAAGGAAAAAGTTTTTTAATAAACATTCTCTGAATGTATTATCTCCTTATGTAGGGCTGATACAGTGTTATGCCACGATGAACTAAATAAAATTTATTCGCGAATACAATTGCCAGATTCTAGAGGCAAGGTAGTAGCATTTCTCATTTCACCAAAATTAGTGTGGCTATGGAAATTTCTTAACTATCTCTTTTGTGCAAATTTGCGACCCGAATCAGATGAGCTGACGACCTAGATGCAATCTGTGATGGAGACTGGTGATGAGACCAATTAAATTACTCACTAATTAAAGCAGAATTCTGGTTTGTTTGTATCGAAAATCCACTTCTTAATTAAATGTACTTTCTAAAATTGTCAAATTTTATCCTTGTATTTTCAAAAATTTGCGTTTTCGAAAATTTAGAGGTATAATTAGACCGAGAATGATAGGGTAAATTTATATTTTTATGCATAGACATGAAAAATAGAAACGTCGAAGTATATTCTACATTCTAAATGTTGTAACGTATCTTTTATTTTTCATATTTTATATACTTATACATATAAAGAGTAGAGGGCTTGTAATCTCCAATTTTCGAATAGAGAACAATTTCGTATTTTCGCTAAAAATTCAAAAAGTTCAAAAGTTCAAAAAGTATTTATGAGTTATTATGAGGTGTTTATGTTGGGACCGGGCCTCCATCTCATACAAAATAATTTACCGTGCCGCGATTACATAAAGGTTGAGAAATACTGCTGTATAATATCCGAGTATAAAGCAAGAGATGAAATGTCACAAGTGTTGCGATTCTGGCAACCCGCCCCTAACTACCCGTAAAAATACAGATAAACCTTCCCGATCGTCGTTCGGGTTGTTTTCGTCAACGTCACTCTCGAAGAATTCTCATCGACGAGTAACACCCTGGCGAGATTGAACCACGAATCGAACTGTTATTGCCTCGAATAAGAGTTTTCCTCCGAGTTGTTGGGGCCGTTTTGTCCCTAAGGAGGGTCGATACGCACGATTCCACGTCTGTCACGTAGCTAGAGGGTACGTAACAGTGCGTACACGTTTCCGTGACGGAGACGTATGTCGTACTGTCGACGACGTTGGTCCCCAATCATTAATTTATCCATCTGCCGGTGGTTGCTTCGGGGCAAACGGGTCGTGACACGCGGACTCGTCATCCAGCACGTGGAAAGCCCAAGGGTCACGGGCTTAAGAAAACATTCCTTTCGAGCGTACTCAACCCCGTGCACTCTCCTTCCTTGTTTCAAACATCGGGTAGAGGGTGGCCCGTCGAGGTCTTCGTCGTTCTTTCCACGTTTCCACTCCGTCGGTTCTTTTTTACTCCGTTCCGCTACACGAACCAAAAGAAAATTCAGAAAGGGGAGCTAGTATCATTTAAGAAGATAACGCGGCTGTTACGAGATACCGAGTGTTCCACTGACCCTCTGGACCTGAAGCGGAGTGGTTCCACGAGATTGCCACGGAAGGTGTTTCGACGAAGGTGAAACATACGGGGCTGCTTGGAAAATCGCACGTGGCTCCTTCATAGTAACAAATGATCCTCTAGGTAGCGATTGGACTAAGCGCGTATCATTTCTGATTGGTCGCCGTCATTGAAAGCAAAAATCGAAAACAGGCAGAGTAAGAGAACAAAGATAGGTATAGATAGATTGATCGTGGCTTTGGAGCAGCGTTCATTCCGATACAACATATCTGAAAAATATGAAATTTTACAAGAAAATAACAAATCGCAAACATGTCTTGATAACGGGGCCAACTAGGAGACATGCTCTACTATATGCGAGAGGTTTCATCCCGATTGGTTAAGACATCTCGGCGTAATCGGTAAATCGGTTATTCATTATACCACATGTTCAAATGTATTCAGCTGAAAAAAAAAATAGAGAGGGATAAAGGAACAGGGTTTAAAATAGACAAATGCTGGTAACAAAGATCTCATTTATTCGACAACCATACGCGTTGCGCTCGCGCATGTCACACGATCGCATTAGGCCGCAAGAGCAGAACGGAATCTAGAAAATTGATCCTGTTCGTATACACAACTGGCACCCAAGTGGGCTCGTTAAATCTCGAGCTCCGACGTCCTCTGCTGTTATAAATTCTTCCGCGATACACGGGTAGGGCTGAAATATTTACCAAACGCGCGACTTCTAGACTCTATTCTCAGGACAAATTTATTACGGCTAATATTCCGAATGCGCTTCTCTCCCGAGGTCGTAAAGTCGTTGCCAGATATGGGGAAAAAAAGGAAATATATATGATGAATTATTGTCTCAACGCACGCATAATATTCGTGTCTGCACGAATGCACACCGCGAGCCGTTTACGCGAGCTAAGTCGCGAAAGCTCGAGAATTTACGAGCCTCGTTCACGATCGAGCGAACACAACAGCCGCTCGAACGGTAAAATTCTGTAAAACTGTCTCGTATACGACTAAAACACTTGGAATTTCGTATCAACGACGAGCAGAGTATCGCGACAAATATTCGTCGATTACCGCAACGCGACTGTGTGCAGAGCACGCCGACGCGACGCCACAGTGGCCAATTTTCAGAATCTAGCTGGACAAGATTAAGTAATGATTTCGATCATTGGCAAACTATAATTGAGATGTTTTTGAGGAAGTAAAGGGCAAACTAACTATTCTATGTAGTATCGACTTAACAGCTATACAGGATGTTAATTAATATGTGGAAGGTTTTTTGAGGATCAACTCTTCCCACCACCACAAATCAAAGAGTCCTTTAGTATTTTGCGTTCTGAAGATCAAGATCAAAGATTCAACAAAGTTGTTTCAATGCGTTCGAATCACCCCCGAACCACCCCTTTCAAGGACCTCTATCATTTTTAGGACAGTCTGTATATGTATAGCATATATAGTTCACATATTAATTAACAACCTACATAGTTTACTCTTTATGATTATAGGAATAGAAAGTGTCCTATCTTTTGCTTAACTTTACTCCTTCAGTTTCAAAACTGTTTATTTTAGCAAGCGTGGTTAATACTATTTAATTTATTTCCTCTAGAACGTGTATTGAAGAAAATAAATGAACTCTTCCAGTTTGTAAAAACCCGATATTTCTATTGTGTGTGGGTTAAGGGTTAATGAAAAGGGTTAATAAAATTGGCCACTGTACGACAACGAATATCTCTCTTGGCCTGAAACTTTTGTTTCAGTAACTTAAGGTAGAATAATTAAACAAGAAACATGCAAAAATCGAGCCTCAACGAAAAGTGAAAAATACGTAGAAATATGGAGAACGGTAAAATGCTAGTATCAAAGTGAGTTAGTGTCTTGCGACTAAAACGCGAATGCAACGGTAAATGTTACACTTAAATATTCTATGAATATATCGAACCATCACCTACACGGGCATATAAACAAGAAAAACTACTAATCGTTATAGAAAGAAAAATAACTTACATTGGGTAGCCTCTGAGCGTTACGAATTTATTATTAATAGACTGCGGATCTTTACGCAAAATAAAATCTTTGTAAATGTATGTACGAAAATTGATTCTAAAAAGGAATTTATCTTACTCTCCAAGTATTATAAGCTTTACTTTCAATATTTTTTGATATTATTGCATATTTAAATGTCCTATAAATGCATAAAAATCCGCAGTCTAAATTATTAACGATTTCGGAAAGATTCTGAATCTTTCTTAATTTCTTGAATATAAAATTAAAACAGAAAGGAAGTATTTAAAATCTCAATGATTATCACAGAAATTTGTAAAATGAAAATACTAATTTAATCTCAATAGTTGTAGGTTAGAAGATGATTCAAAACTAGTACATGGTATATTAAATTTCGTGATAAAGATTGCTTGCGTCCAGACTAAAAAATAGTGATCTTTATTGCTGTTTAAAATGAGCAATGAATGATAATATAACAATAGGAAAAATGCTTTTCAAAAGTAGACGACAAAGATGAAAGGTGAAAGGCTACGTAATATGAGTTACTTTTATTTCCTCATGAATATTTTGTTACCTAACGTTTGTCACGTTCCGTGCCGCACATGCGTTTCTCGCTAAACTTTCTGTTCAAGCCATCTGAAATTTTAACTCAATTTTAATAAATTGAAATATGAAATTATTAAAAAAACAATAACTCTTTGGAAGCATCCATTCAAGACCTTTTAAATTTTCACTGTAACACGGGAAATTTTTTAAATACTTATTGTGAATTCATATATTGACATCTGAATATCATGTAGAGCACATATATTATTGTTATTTATTATTGCGTTTGCGCTTCACACGGCGTAACGATCATTTCATTGATCACGGCATTTGATGAAACATTTATACATGCATTATTATGGCAACAATTATCGCTTGGTTATAGCTACTGTATATCCGATTCGGTTTATAGATGTAGTGCGTTTATTAAGCAAAATAAAGCGGAAAATGTACATACGACATGTGTACACTGATTTGGATGTTATGTATTTGCATATGAATGCGGCTATTATATGTGTATATCATTTTATACGATGGGCTTTTAAAACTCAAACCATTTTCCTGATGATTATAACTTTCTCAGTATTATGAATATTATTAAGGTATACGGGAAAAAATGAAACTATTAATCGCAACTGCATGAGGCGCATACGACCTGAATGGAAAGTAATCGAGAATCGGTCCGGCACAGAACGTGGCAAATACCTTGAAAGAATTCAAAGACCCTATTAGCATAATTCAGAGTATATTGCTCCGGTCGATCGCGTCGTTAAGCGCGAATCAAACCGAGATGCGTAATACTTAAGGCACTTGCGCGTAATTTCTGTTTTTTCTTCACGCTGTTCCCTTTCCGTTCGAAGGAACAAAAATCGATTGATCAGCGTGACATGGCAGAACAAATAGTGTTTTACGATGGACTCGAATAAATCGCAAGGTGGACGCTGCGCAACAAGCATACGATGCAATGGGTTTGGCGAAAGAGCGTCGAGTATGCCGTTCGGTCGAAGAGAACTGCTTTCTTCTCTTCCCTGTGTTCGTTGCTGCGTTCTACACCGTCGAGTAATCCTCGACCAATATCTGGCCGAAGTGAGTTATCACATAATCGTGGTAATACATCATTATGCAAAGTGGCTGTCCGATAATGAGACTCGCCCACACCATGATATTGCCCCATCTGGCGCCCCAATTCTGTTCCACCTTCTTGCTCAGCATCGATAATGGTATCTGGAAAATAAGTTAAAAAGTTTCTGTCTCATCACGTGGAAATTATTACAGGAAAGTGACTAAAGTCGGATCCCACCCTTTATGTCTTACCCATAACTTATTTTGTTAAGGAGTTAGTTTCGTTAAGGGTTAAGGGGTTACGCCACTTTCCCCACCCGACTTTTAGGCCTTTTCCAGAATTTCCATTGAAGCGATAACAAGATTTATTATAACATGAACTTTACTTTCTTGTACATTTGAATTTCCTATAAATCCATAAAGATCCGCAGTCTAATCATAAACAAGAACATCTATGAAGTGTACGTTTTAATATTTATTAATCGTTTTCAAAAATATTCCTCAACGCAATAATCAAATCTTCTAATCAATTTAAACGTCCATCGATGTTTTCTGTTTCAAACTGACCTGAATTTTGTTGCTATACTATGTTAAAATGAAATCCATAATGAAATTAGAATGTAAGCTTTCAATGATTCCATTTTCACCGTAGCCATATAACTAAGTATTCAGAATTATCACACGAACTATTACTGCCATCTATATTTTCACATCTGTGAATATATAATTCTTTGCAAACTCATATTTTGACGTATATTTGAAAACTTCTCGGGAAAATAGTATGTAGCACCATCAGTTGTTTACAGTTGCGGATACTGTGCGGTGATAAGAGTTAGTATAAATACCATGAAAGCTTCCAAAACTGTAACAGCTTCGAAATATTGCGGGTAGTTTAGCAGAGTAAAACTGAAAAGAGATTATATTACGCGGAAAAATGTTGAAATTCACAGTATCGTGTTTGTGATCAAAATAATACGAACAAATTCCGTAACATTTCCAGAAATTCAAAGTGAATTCATAAATCGATTATTTGTTATTTCGTATACATAAACATACCAACCAATATTCTGTTACACCAGAGCTACCAATGGTCAATGGAATCCTATTATAAATACTACAATATTTTTTAAATTAAATGCGAATGAAGTATGAAAATATGGAGTTAATTTTTTCGCATTTTATAAATAAAAAATTGTTGATATCTATTCTATAATAGTTTAAAAGATGAACAAAATTATCGTTGACAACCGTGATCCTTAAATTATTGTGTTCAAGAATTTTTTTTTTGTCTTTTTTTGTTATCTTTCTTTCTCGAAACGCCGACAAAAATCGCCAGATTATTCAAGAGTGCTGCAAAAATAGAAAGATCACAAGTCCATCGTCAGTAGTGAAATGAAAAATGTTACCTGTCCCATCATTCCCATGAACGCCCAGATTTTGAAAGTCCTTAAGGGCACGCTGACAAGGTACTCGTGGAAGAAGGCGCTGATGAAGAACACCGTGAGAGAAGCCGTTGATTTCTTGTAGCCCATTTCAATGACAGGAATATAGAGATGCCTGTAACCCATGAAGACGAAACATTCATTCAATTAACCCTTTGACTTGGACGATTTTTGTTGAAAATTCTAAGAGGAAAAAACGAAACTTTTTTTATACGTACAATTTATTTATACGACGTTTAGTTTCAGAGATAAAAATTAAAAACTTAAAAGACCTTCTTCCGGAAATTTAATTCTTCCAACGAACTTCTGACTTTTCAATCTTTATTTTCGAAACTAATCGTCCTATGAATAAACTCTAAATATAAAACAGTTTCGTCTGATCATCCCCTATTAGCTGATATTTAAAAAAAAAACTGATTTAACGAAACCCATAATAAATTATAACTTTCGTAATTAAATATTATATTACCGAAACGTAATGCTTAGATACCAGTCGTTAAAGTATAACAATGTTGAATTTGTTCTCGAGTACTCAACGATACGTGTGACATTTTTTAGTTCAGAAGTGTAATCGATGTAATCAAGTACTTGGAATGCACCAAGATTCTTTGCGATTCTCATACACTTTAGTTTGCGTCAGAGAGAATCGTGCCTCTGGTTTCCATTCGACAACAATTTCCAACCCCTACGAAACCATCCTCGGAGATCGTTTTCTTAGCCACGTGGTTCTATTGCTATGTTATGCTACAAAGCAATTCGAGAACACGGAAAGGGTAGAGGCATGCAGATAAGAACGGGCAGCCGCGACGCGTTTGAGGATCAGCGCAACGAGAAAGGCCTGGAAAAATTAAAGCAATAGCCACGGAAGTTTCCCGGAATAGCGACACTTTGCTTGTTGGCTCACAACAAAACGACGACAGGAAAGGATGAGCCTCGCGGAGCCATCGTTAGTTGGCTGGTTATCGGTAGCGTGGCATTAGAAAGAAGAAGAGGGGAGAACGAAATCGATCAGGGATGAAATCGCTTGATAAACTGACAGCCATAAGTATTAGGACACCTACTATATTAAAAATTTGGAGATAAAATAACACAAATCACATGTCTCATATGGTACACCAATATTTTTGTGTTAATTTAACATATAATACTTGTGTTAATCGATAAAACAAGCTCTATATTGAATAGATTAATACAAAAAGATGGTAACTTTAACAAACTTGTATGGTGCTAAACTAAACTTCAAAACATACATAAATTAAATGTTACAAATAATGTTGCAGAAATTGTATTCTATCGTGGACAAAGCAATAATAAAACGTTTTAGTATTATTGTAGTAACTACTCCAGGCATTTATTCGATGAGGATATAATTTTTAATTATCGTTTCTAGCTTGGAAGGAAATTGTTTTGGCAGTATCCATAGTATGATACGACAACCATGTAAAATATTATTTCGCGGTGCAGAAATAATAAGCTACGCAATTGTTGCAATAGGGCAACTGGGAGAAGAAACGTAAGAATCCCGCAATAAAGGTATTAAGAAATATGGGAAAGGTTATTCCAGACAATTTTCTGGAATACAAAACATGGAGGATACTTTTTATAATCTGCAGTACTCTCAAAACCATATACAAGCAGCATAAAGTAATTATGTTTCAGAAAAATGGAAAAATGTTGTAAAGTGACGAAAACAATTTGAATTAACATTATACTCTTGTCTACTGTTATTATATAGATGTTGAATGTAAACTATACAGTTGTTCAAAAGTTAGAAATATACCTACTTTGATTTTTAAAATAAATGGACCTTATTTGTACATATGGAAAGGTAAAAGTATACAGCCTGCATACGAATTAGGCATTAATAAACACGTTATGAGATTTAAATTGATTGCAATTACTCAAGGGATAAGTTTATAGCCTTTTGGGCCACGAATTACTGCAAAAGAAGATCGTAAAATTTTCTTTTTAAAACAACAAATTTAATATCGCTTTTTATTATCAAAGTAATAACCTAGATTGCACATCTGTATTAAATTTTGGCGTCCAACGTAAAACGCTTTAAATTTGCCGAGCAGTGAATGTGTTAATTTCATCAGTATATTATGTTTCAATCCCTCCATATAAGTTACCTTATTAAATTTGATAATTATTAAAATTAAATACCCAGCGATTCACCTCAGATTCGAAAATAATAATTTTTGCTACTATTCCATGAAAATTTCCGTGTATGCGACGTCGACGCCGTCTGAGAATCTCAGACCACGGGGAGTATCCTAGTATCCTTTCATTGATGGTCCGTCGAGGTAACCCGCGAAGCAACACCCCTCCAGCGGCATTTCGTCACCCCTTTCCTGTCATCTTCGCGGAATAGACGCTTCGGAATATCTTCCAGTTATAGAGGCATTATAAGTGCCGCAGGGAATAAACAGCCTTAAGTGCGCGCACCGCGATGCGTATCGGCTTTTCCCATTACAAACCTGAAAAGACGCCGCGCCGTTTCTCGTCGACAGTCGACCAAACCGCCCGCCCGCCCGCCACCCCCTTTACCGTCGTCTGTGCCGTCTAGTAAGTCCTCCTCTTCGTCATCGTCGTCGTCTGTGCAGCTTTTCCATTTTCACCTAGAGCGCCCACCTACGCCCGCCAGCGCGCTCGCATGGCTGTGTGCCAGTTGCAGCTTGCAATTGCAGAGAGCCGCATAACTCGACGGAGGTGGGATGAAAAAAACGACGAGGGCCTGGAACGCACAGGTGCAGCCGGAAAACCTGGAGACAGGCTCGAAGAACGAGCGAAATTCGAGCTTCGGCAGCCCGTGGCTTCGACGTTTTGACGGGCCCAACCCTATTATCGGGGATTAATTATTTCGAATACTGTTAGTTAGGGGTATCGGAGGTGTGGAACCTCCAAACGTCAATCTAATCGAGTATTGCTCGAATTCAGTGTTGCCATGTATCAGCTACAATGGAATATTATTTTAACTCTGAGCCACACGACTCAACTCTTTGCAGTCCTGCGTCACGTGAGATTCGACAGAATTGAACTGAAATTAGAAAATCTGAACTACAAAAGGTTAAGGGAACCGTCCCATCAAAACTGTAAGGAAAAAAGTGATATTTACGATTTTTTTCCCCGAGAAAAGTATGCAACACGAAGTAAAAAGGTTTTGGTTTTTTATTTAGAAAATGTTTGAGAGTGCAACAAATTTTTGTTATTATGTGCAAAGGGTTAAGTTCGATTAGATATATTTTCTTTCGAACGTGACAACCTCGAAATAACTACCTTAAACGTCAAATTTTTCACGTGACAGCGTTCGATTACTTTCGCGACTCACTGTATACTTTTAAAATCTCTACGGAAAAACTAAAAATTAAATATCTTTGCGTACTTGAAAACAGTTGGACTACTATGCGATATCTCTTTCGACGAGCAAGAATAACCGCTCTCGCGAGAACCCTTCGATCCACGGATTTCGACCGTCTTCCGCGACACGGAAGGCTTTCCCCGTGGTCGCGCAGTAACAACTTTACCGAGGATTTAAACTTTCCTCTCCACTTCTGAAGTAAAAAAAAAGTAAGAAGAAAAAACTACGCTGGTTTGCGCAAGAAGGTCGTCATCGTGGACGCGAGTTGTTAGCGGCACGTGCACCGACAGGAACACAGAAAACCCTATATGGAAAGTTTCTCAGGAACTTTGGTGATTGTATTGAGCTGGCTAGGATACATAATCCAATGTAGACGACGACAGGGAAGACGTATGAGGATAAAAAGCGTTCAGCGAGCGGCAATCTTACGCTTACCTTGGGTGAGAGTTTTTCGGAAGATTCTCGCAAGTGTGAAACCCACGTACTGTCTACGTTTGTTCTATCTTGTTACAACTTGCTTGAATTATCTTACTTTCTCTTCAACTTTATTAATTTTCTCGTTATCGTCTGTACCAGGGTTTCAGAATCCTTAGTAATTCGTGGGTCACATAATTCTAGCGCCACCTACATTTTTAAATGTTTCAAACTTTGGAGTAGTGATGAAAAAAAGGCAATCGTATGAATTGAAAGGATATGGTAAATAATGAGTTTTAAATATACATCAAAATAAACATATGGGGTACGTTGTTTATGCCTATATATAACAATCTTTCTTTAAATTAATTCTAAACATCACTTCGAAAATCGATCCTTCTATCAGAAAATAAAAACGACTCTTCCGTTAAGAAACGTCGTACGCCTTGTCTTAACTGATAGTAAGAACTGTGATAGTAGGACAGTGCCATTTCGCGGCAGAATAGTTTTCAAACACTAGCTGCCACCTTTTCCAGTTAGACGAACATTAAAAGTAGTACTTAGAGTGGCAGTAGTTATATATACGTATATATGTATGGATCTACATAAAAAGGATAGGGTCGAGGGAGACGGGGCAGCTAAAACAATTAGCCGCGCAGCAGTTTCCACGGGGTTAAAAGGGGCGACGGTCGAGGGGTGAGCAGGTGGCGGAGAAAGTCTCTGATTCACGGAAATTTCTCTTCCTTTTCGGAGACCAGACAGGAGCTGGGTTCTCGTGAAAAATGTAATTAAATCTCCTTAAAGCGGGGCACATTCGTTAACGAAGTTTAGCCGCTTAGACGGAAAGAAGCTCGATCAAAAGTACGATTCGCGGCTGGGTACCGACTTCTTTTCGTGCTTTGGCCCACCCACCTCGTTATTTACCGCACCTTCGGGCCTTCCTAATTTCCCCCGTTCGCGCCATTCAACGCGAGAAAAACTAAGATTCCTACCGCGCTTTTTCGAGCGTGCAGTGCCACTTCACTTTCTTATAAACAAATCAGGACCGGCAGATTTTGCGAATGGAACCATGGTTAAAGAATTTTTTCTTAACAAACGTAGGACGGAGAACTTGATAAGAATCGTAAATGTAATAGACATGCCATCAAGTTTTACTAATAATTATCATCTATTAATATTCTAATCTAACATCATTACACTCATCCTTCATATTTACGCTTGTCATAAATGCATAAATATTTAATGATTAAATACTGCAATAATAGAAACCGCTGATTTGGATTCACACTGACGATATTTAGTTTAATTTAAATATTCAAAATTTATGCTTAGGCTCGAATTTTTACTTTGACTAGCTTCGCGAATATACTCTAAAAAGCTACAAAAATGTATTCGTTGTTCAACAACTATACGTGTTAGAGACTCCTTTAATTGACAGCTTTTTTCCATTCTCCAGAGTATCCATCATAAATATTATAGTAACATCGGCAGATGAAACTTCATCGGTAAAATGGTAGGAATGATACATCAGGTAGAATTTAGCCGAGACTCGTTGAAATTTAATATAATATATTAGATTTTAAGTTTATTGCTACTTTCTCAAGACTATCTTCGAGTCGACAAAATGTTCCTATGGGAAATAATATGCTATTCCACTTGGTCTTTTTGTCTAACATTAATAATAATTTATTTCAAAAGCTGCAAGTGTATCTGCTGGCCAATATGATTCGGTAACGATTAGGTATAAAATGAGAGGAAGAGTGTTTGAAAACTGGTTAACTAATTCTCTCGGACTGTCGTCGCATTCAGTCCTAGGCTAGGACTCCCGCTCCTTTTTCTGCTTTAAGGAAAAAACAGACCCTTTTCTCCAAGGCCCTAATGTGTCAATTCATTGCATTCCGACAATTATTACTGTATTATTATATTATGATATTCATGAAACGACGAGACGTCTGGTCCCAAACTGAAAGAAACTCGAAACAGACAGATGAAATTTTAACTATTCTATAAATTTGGAATATTTAGCTAAAACTGGCAACAATTGTGAAACTATTTATGATACGTTCTGTTTATTTAAGCTCCTGAAGGTCGTGCCTTTTCGCGAGTGACATTCGGCATTGATCATACAAATTTTATGTGTACCTTCTCCACGTCAAAAAACACATTAATGTATTAACACACTTATCTATATATGAACATTCATTAGTAGTAGTCTAAACTTTGAATATCTCATATTGGATGTGTACATTCATAAATTGATGGCTCTTACCAAGTCAACACGAATTGAAACTCCATAACCATGCACAGGATTATTCCTAAAATTAGGAAGCGGATTTTACTTGTATGAAGAATCGGAAAGGACATTATATGGTCCTGGAATAGCAGACAAAAACTCTGCTTAAATCTTTTAACGCGGTTATCTCGAAATATGATTGTACGAGGTGTATTTCGAAAAATATCTCGAACATTATAGATTATTTTGAACCTTAAAATTGCCGTAGAGTCATTTCTTTTCTAATAATGCATAGATTCTGAGATAAGGGGCGCATCCGTTACTTTTTTAAAGACCTTTATATGTTATAGTTACGATATTTTTGTTTTTGCTTGGTGTACGTGGGGATTAAACGTCACTCACCTTGTTAAAACGTAGCTTGTCGGACTCGATGGAATATCGAGAACAACGAATAACGAAACAAAAAGCACTTACCGCAAGGCCCATCGATGCACGGGCATGTTCCATGTTCTCCAGAAAGTGTCGATGTTATTCGCGTTCCACCAGTCGCAGTAGAAATTCCGATCGGCGAAATGCAGCAGTTCCCCTATCAGATTCAGGGTTGAATGGAATGACAAGTAGAAGAAACACAACCAGACCAGGTGGTTCGGTATCTGTAACACGGAAACGTCCGTAAAAGGTATTACAACGAGGATCATGTTTTATGTAACATTGTCGTACGAATTCGTGCTTTACGTATTTTAACACATTCGCGACTGCTGACGTGAATTCCCGTCACTTGAAATTTTATTCCTGGTTATAAAAAAATTATGTAAATCTTTTTATTTTATACACTACGTATTTACAACATTGATATTTCAAAACATATTTTGTAGTTTTTATTTTCGGCCTAACGATGCAAATTTTCGATGTCCAGCTTCAAAATTTTATTATTTTCGTCAGTACTGGGTATTAGAAATGTAAAATATCTGCCGGTCGTGAATGTGTTAAACAATTTTTGTTTACACCATCGAATTCAGCGTAAAAGAACTACATAAAAGTACAAAGTTTCAAAAATTTCGTTTCAATAACTGCTGGTAGCTGATTTTTGTGGGGGCACCCTTCCTTAACTTGCTTCAATTGACCTACGTAAAAAAAAGAATTTAGGAAGCGTATAATAATTTATTACTTTGTCTCAATAGCATAAAGAATTTTTCACTCGGCTAACCGTTTGCTCCGTCGATCTTTGTTAACTCCACAATGTGTATAACACGCGAACAGCATAGCCGACGGCTACGGGCACCAATATTTTCCTTCTTTTTGTTTCGTATTCTTCATTCGGGGGCTCGTTAAACCGACGCGAATTCGCATCTCTCGCTGTTCCATTGCCGTAGCCTCGAGGCAGCTGCGCAATTTCGCGTAATTCTTAACCACTGTTAGCACACTGCTGGCAAAAGAGATGTCGGAAGAAAGGAAATATGATAGTCGGTGAAAGGCGCCAGGAGGAACAGTCGAAGCTCTTTCTCGCCGTATAATACACAAGGTGTTTATAAATTACAGCGAAAAACTGCACGCTCTGAGCACAGAGCTCATCGAATCTACGAAAAAAGACCATTACGAAATACATCTCCGAAACGCGAAAGAGGATTCCGAAAGGGACGCTGATTTTCAAATTTTTTTTCAAGCTTCCACCCATTCCCTTTAAACATAAAAGAGAATTTATGTTCTCTAGATATGTAAATAACAAATTATTGTCACTTTTATAGGAACTCGTTCAATATCATATGGTTTTCACTGATTTTAATTGAAAATTTTTTAATAATATTTACTGTACTACATTGCGCGGTTTTCATTAATTTTGATGAGAGAAATTTTAATAATTTCCATTTATTTAACACCAGTGTTTTGTTAAATTAAATGCTTGCAGAACTCCTGTACAATAAATAAGTAATATTTACTGCACTACATTGTGTGGTTTTCATTCTCCGCTCAGAAAAGAGCTACGGTTTGTCCCAGTTTCTAAAATCACTTTGTATACAAATTTTCATGTAAATCTAACAACTTTTTAGCATACAAGTCGGTCGTATTAGGTCCACCATTTTGAATTTTTGAATCCCGATGTAAGATTCATATTCAGAGGTTCCAAAAATCTCTGAATGCGAAATTTTATACAAATCTGAAGACTCCTCTATTTTTGAAGAATTTTGAGACCGAATACACCACTGTGAATCGTTTCTGTCAATATAATCGTGTCCGTTCGATTCGAACAACTGCTTCGAGGGATGTTACAGCTCTCCCCCTCTCTCCGTCCTCTACTGTAATAAGATATTCTTTCCTGTCTTTCTCGCTCTGTCTCGTACTCCCGATGCCTGGATGGGAGTTATTTCAACGATTCCGGAAGCGGAGGGCAATGGAGTCCCGATACGGCGCGTATAATTCTCTTACGAAGTTCGTATTTCCTTTGCTTCTTGAGGGAACTTCAGACGCAACGTTCTCGAGTCGGTTCACGCAGCCGGATGTTTAATAGCTGCGACAAAATTCAGCATCGCATTTCGCCCTGTTTCATCGGTGCTCGAGCGTTTCGTAGAAGTTCCACGCCCGTGAACCCCAGCGCGCTCAAACTTTCCGCGGAGAGGGATCACAGGAAGGTTGGTTCCGATTGTTTCGCGCGCAGCGAGGCGTCACGCCGTGCTCTGGAGACGAACGATCGCTAAGCCTGGGACAATAGCAATTTTACTTAAAAAAAAATATATACATTTTATGCATATACTTTCTTCAAATGAAACAAACAATATTGGTAACATTATTCCTTCACATATTCGACTATCTCGAATAACAAAGATTGTTCAGCATAGGTAAAATGTTTGAAGTCGACTTTTTTCTGTTTTTTTTTTTTTTTTTTAGGCGAAATCAACCAGTGCACGTCGGTACGAGGATTTTATCGAATTCTCCGTGTGCCGAAATAGCCACGCTGTTCCGTAATCGGGTACGCAAACTTCGAAAACGCGGCATGGTTAATTTGACGCGCAACATTTTCGATCACCGTTGAGGTCGCGACTCCGATAGCCACGTCTGTCCTTTCAGTGCGTTAATTAAAATTTTCACTTGGAGTACGGAGCGCGTGGTGCGCGCGCATTAAAGGAATATTTTATAATCTATGCTATGGCTATGGCTACGGCTATGGAAAAACTAGGGCATTATGGGAATTGTATAAAATAAAATTTATCAAACGTGTCGGCTTCAAACTTTTCTCTCCCACTGATAAATATCTTACGCAGCTACAGTAGCTAACAAAAGTAAGTAAACATTACGAGTGTTTATTTTATATTCATATGTATATTTTTCATCCTCCTATTACATTTAGACAAACTATTTTAAAACAATTCATAGCAAAGCAAAATCAACGTTGATAGGTAACGATCATAGTTGTTTCGTTATGGACTCAGGCAGCATACGCTATTTTGTAACATTCACAATATGTTCTACCTTGACTGAAAAAATTAAAATTTATAGAATCTGTTTTATTATACTTTAATATTTTGTCTTAATCTCTTTTGGTTTTAATAGCAACTCTAAGGGAAGAAAAACTAAATATTTCAGACGATTAGAGTTATTCGTTTCTTAAGAATAAGTGAGTAAAGTAAGTTCCATTTTTGAAGTATAGTTTCATTACTCGCTTAATACCTCGAGACACGCAGTCACGCGTCAAAGAGCGATTTTCATCAGCTACAAAATCTGTGAAATTAATTAGGTACGATACGGGATCCATTGTTTGCATACTGAAAACGACCAACGGTGTGCAAGGGAGGAGTAAAGTGAACGCATTAGTGGCAAAGTAATCAGAAGAATGGCTTCCCGAGGTTTTCTGTGTTAATGTAAAAGCCATACTGTTAGTAATAAAACAAGTGCTGCGCAAACAAGTAACTAACCTGTAAAAAACAAAACTAAATATCACATGTATTTCTAGTGGCAATGAAGTTAAGTGACTAAGCCTCTTGTACGTTGCGACATCAAACAATTAATATCATTGAAATAGCGAGCGAGTGGGTCACGGCTTTCAGAAGCGTTCGTCTTTCAACGCGAGTGGTCTCATTTACTCAGTTCGCCGATCAATTCCCAGCGTACGAACGTCCAATAAAGGAGAGAGCAATTGGATCATGGTAAAAAATAGTGCTTCACTTGGAAGGGAAATATCGACGAGCGTTCACGAATGGAATAAGGTTCCATGCGTTATATGTATATGCAACGGTGTTTTTTATAAAGCGACTGATACGATTGACTATGAAGTTTGAGGAATTACAGGTAAACTTCTCGTTGAAGGTATGTTTATATTTCTTTATAATTTTTTAATTACAGGCGGAAATAACTATGTCGAAGTCAAAATTAGTTGACAGACAGTTCCTTCAATGTAATTAATTGACATATTTTCCGAGTTCAATTTATATACTATTGTTTCACGTACTATTAAATTTACGAAAGAAATCCCATAGTATTTGAAAGAAAAAATACCATCAATTTAATAAAACCATTTTTATATTTTCTTTTAGAATCAGTCAAAGACATTATAATAATAAATAGAGTATTATAATGTCCGAATATAAATACGAGTCACTGTATTTCCCTTAAGCCGAATCTTTTCAAAGTTGCGTATTGTATTTATAAATCGTCTTTCCTGTTGTATTCGGAGCACTCGAACACGACATCCAACAAGACCGATTTCACTCGACCATCGTTACTCGTGCTCGTTATTCTCTCGTTAGTCCGAATGCTGTGGATCGAAACTAGCCAGCCGTAGTGTTTCGATCAGTGAGCCGGACTCGGTGAACCGAATTCAATTATATGACTTCCGTCCCAAAAGCGAGTGCCGCGATGCGCCCTTCTGGAGCGTGTATAATAGCGCTCTTTCCCCGGCCGCGTCGTTGCTTGTTCGCGATTAAAGCGCTGGCCAAAAAGCCACGCATCGCTGGACTTCGTTAACAAATTTTTCCCGCTCGCCAATTAATTGGACCCATCGCGCCATTAATTACCGAAGTCTGACGCGGTGCACACAACCTACCTGCCCGGCTGGTCGTCGCGTGCAAAAAAATCGAATGTCCTTCGAAATCGTTGATGAACACTCCGATCCCCTGGTGCACCCTGAATTTTCCATTCAGTAATTTCAGGGGCGGATTCCTACCAGAGAATTGAACTTTTCGCGTTCGAAACTATTACAGATGTTTGTTGGTAAAAGCATGCCAATGTGTTCGCCACACTGCCCCTAGCTTCGTTAGTGGATGAGGATGAACTGATATTGGTACACCCCTGATATGATTATTGAAGCTACGGTGAAATTTCTAAATGCAGCTCTTGGACATTAAATTTGGACTACATGCAAGGATCTCATTTTTCTAAGTACATAACGCCTCACACGTCTTGTGGATATTTATGCTTCTCCTAGTTTCTCTAATGAGAATTTTAAGGATGGATGTCTAGCAGACACTCTGCGAGCACGAATTCGGTTGTGGATCTTTGGCGAAGACGAATATTTGTCTTCTTCGCGTTATGAAAATGGCATTCATTTTGTAAGTCACATGCCTCTGTGGCTGCTACTTCTAATCTTAATATTGAATCTTGGGGCTCTTTCGGTGAGCAATTCTCCTTTGCAATTGTCAATGAATTATTTCACAAATGTACCGACTACATTTTTGTAATATACAAATGTTCTTTGTTTTATAATGCATTGAAGAAGTACTACATGTTGTCACGTCCAGAAAAATGTACAAATATAAAAAAAAAAAACTTCAAAATTTATTATATAAGAAATGTTCGACATTACGCGAATTCATTTTTCGACATAGAATAAGAATAACATGCCACAAGGGTGAAAACGTAGTGCAAATTTATAATTCAATGTATAGCTTGATACGGTGCGCCGACAAGGACAGTTTCTCAAAAAGAAACAAAACAGATTACAGCTAAAGGTCTCCGACAGCCGTAACAACGAGTGCCAATAACTGTCATAGCTGAAAGCGATATCGACGTTGAGCAGCGGTAAGCTTCGAGTGGAAAATCTGAGTAGAATTCGCGTTCCTCGAGGCAAGTCCGCCGTAACGAAAGCTCCTTTTTCAATCTCATAAGTCACGACGCCGAGAAGAATTGCTCATTCTCGGGACGGTTCTTTTCTGCCCCCTTGTTTACCTGTCTTTCTCCCGTCTAGAGAGAAAAATAATTGTCCATCGATCGAGGGGAAAATCTGAGAGCGAAAAGAAGCGAACGTCGCAAGAAAAAGGAGAGGACAATCGTAGCTCCCGGTTGAAATACTAGGGTCCTCGATGTGGCGAGTCCTTATTTTCGTTTACAGCGTAAATAACTGTGAGGTTCGTCGCGACGCCGCGACCCTCGAGGGGTTAATTGTGGATCTTACATAGGAACCCCTAAAACAAAGGGTGGACTTTGTTGAAACGAATGATACGGTATGTGTTTTATTAGGATGATTCTTAGAACAGTGACTTTCGAATTGTAGTGCTCGTAGGGTCTTGAATGCTTTGAAATAATTAAACAGAAATTCCCTAAAAATTTCGACTATCTATCTCAATTCTTAAGGTAGTTATTTCGAAATAGTCACGTTCGAAAATATAATTGGAAACTTTAGCAAAAGTACAGTTTTACTGCTCTCACACAAGTTCGTAATAAATCAATATACATATTTACACATATTTTCGTAATACTCGATATGTGGCCGATGTGGCCCCCCCCCCCTTTCCCCTATAAGAAAATTGTTTCTTTTCTTTCACGAAACGAAAATACACAAAATTACGTCTGGAATAACTTCATATGTGAAAGGTGAACCACGATATGTAGAGATAAAAAAATTAAAATGTAATTTGTATGTAAGTATACGGTCGGCGTTGTACGCGTCGGAAATTCGACGGACTCATCTACCTGGCCATACAAATTCGTATTCTCGAATCCAATATGTCTGCATTATTGATGGAAATCGATCTAGCGGGTCTGGGTATATATGCATAAAGCACACATTACGGGCTCCGCATCTCCGCGGGACATTGCAGGCAAGGTTGGCCAGATAAAAGAGCAATGGAAGCTGCCACACGGCCTCTGTATATCCCCCTTCGCTGTCACCTGCCACATCTTTTTCGTCGGAGGGAGCCGCGCGTCAAAGAGATTTCGAAACGAGCGACGAAGTGGACGGAGAGAAGGGACTCGCTCGTATAAAGCAGATCGATTTAAGGAAACGACCTCGTTGGCAGCGGGCTGCATGAAAATTGCGTTTCCCCATTACGACGAGATTAAAGTCTCCCCCTACATTGCAGTTCTACCTCTGCCTTTCACCATCCCTCCTAAGACCGTCGTCGTCTTCTTCGTCCGAGTTGAGTCCACCCTGTATCTTACAGATCCGTATATAAGAACCGCAATTGACCCCTCGAGAGTCACGGGGTTCCCCGATGCGACGATCCCTCGGAGCTATTTGTGGTGTAAACGAAAATAAGGGCTCACGGCACTGGGAACATAGGCATGGTCTGAACACCACGACCTAAGGCGAATACGCAATTTAGCGACACGTCGAGACTTTATATTAATTTTGTTACGCTTTGGCGTATTTTGAGCCACTCAGTTTCAGAGATAAAAATCGAAAACCTTTCCCTTGAAATTCAATCTTTGCCACCAATTTGTAACTTTTCAATTTTTATTCTCGAAACTAGCCATCCTATGAATAAACTGTGAATATAAAAAAGTTCCATCCCATCATCCCCTATAAGCTGATATATTTTTAAAAATTGATTTAACGAATATAACCATTTCTCTGAGCCCATTTATCGAGGGCATATAGATATATAGGTGTACACGTCCTTCACAGTCAAAGGGTTAATCGACAAATTTACGAAACGAACATTTTCGAAAAAACTTTGCTTTCTAAACATTTTTAAATACCTGTGCCTACAAAGTAATAAATAAATTTTTAATTTATTATTTCATCTGTTACAAATTCAATTTAACAAACAAAAGCAATAAATATTTTCGTTGCTGTTGATTTGATAGTGTTATTTCAAATTCGGAATTTGGTTTGTCCTGCAGTAAAAATATTGGATCGATCGATCGTGTAGTTTTTATTTGCTATTGATTTAAAAATGGAAAATCAACGTCGTATTCTGCTGTTTTGCTTTTGAAGGGGAAAAAACACGTTGCAAGCACGCAACAAGTTATATGCCATGTGTAATGATGATTCGATTGGAAGAAGTACAATGATATACACCATGGCTCTACTAAAGACTTACTACTGTAATTGATATGAATAATTCTTGTGTACAAAAATGTATTCCCTTTTTGTAGGTTTAATGCCAACGTTATCAAATGAACAGTAATAAAAATTGACTGAAACAAATATGTGTATAAGTCACGAATGAGAAAATGCAATTCTCATATTAAGATTTGGTTTTATTTTCTCGAATAAAATCAGACCTCGGTCCGGTGTACTACCTCAAAAATCCAAATGTCTGTATAATTTTTATGTGCAGTGATCCAGGGAATATCCAAAACGTTGATAGGATTTTCGACCCACCCTGTATAAGGGCGGCACGAAATCAGCGAACGATTTGCCGTAAGTTCGTCTATCCAAGTTTACGTTATATTAAACTGCTAATCGATATTTTCCATTTTCTTCTCGATCGGTGCTCCCTCTGTACCACGTACGACGTTTTCACGTTCTTTTTTTTCGCGAATCCCGAGCCTCCCGGGAGCACGTCGCGCAATATTTACAGCGACGGGGTCTGCGCGCCCCTCGTGTAATCTACGAAGTAGCTGTTATCGTATGAACAGAACGGGAGGTAAGAATAACAATCAGGAACTGGAGGGTGGAATCGAGCAAACTTCGTAAACGTTGACTCGCGATGGCGGCGAAATTGCTCGATCGCTTTGTCATTGTTTCTCGTTGGAAAACGTGATACGAGACGTGGATATCAGCAATCTATCCTTCGCTGGGATCGTTATACTACCGACACACTCTGAATTAGATTTTCAGGATTACAACGCGTTCGAGTAGACGTTGGATATTGTTTGAATATCGTTTTACGACCGCGTTCATTTAACCCTATGTATTTATAATAAAATATTCGTTTGAAATATAAACATGAAACCTATCATCTAATTTCGATAAATTTCTTTCATAGACATAGAGGATACGAATACTTATGAGACTGACTGTATTTCTTCCTCTTTAACATGGTTACAATCAATCGATGACAGAATAGACTAAAATGGTTGTTACTGGGTCGAGTGATTGAAACACTGGAAAAACAACATTTCATATGCACCAACTTATTATAATAATACGAGTCACTGTAATCGTATCAGACCCAGTATCAGCGTCCCTTTCACCTGAACCAGAACGCCGTGACAACACTCGTCCCGTAAAGCAAAAAAGGGTTGAAGACGCTTTGAGCGGTGGCAAAGTTCGAAGTTCATTGAAAAATCGACCTTTAATAGGAGAAGTTGGCTAGCACGGGTCGGGGCAAACGAGCCGAGAAAATTCAAATTCCCCTCATCTTTCGCTTTACAGTTTACAGTGTCGCATATCATCCGCCAAGATTTTTCCTCGTGGGAGGAGGCTCTTGTTGAAGGTAGAAGGCGCTCCGTTACGAGATAGCCTCTGGCCAGGAAGTCGGCTGAAAGTTTACGTTGCCGCTTTTTCCTTTGTGGTATCATCGGCGTGTCTCAAACGGTTCACCAGGTTTTATCCAACCCCTCTCTCCCTAGACAAGCTGCCACCCTCTTGGCTTCCCTTCGACCGTAGCGTCGCGTCGGCAGCATGCCGGGGTAAACGAAATTAAAACGTCGGGGTAAGTTTTTGCGGAGTACGTGGACTCGTTGCTGAAGCCTGGTGTGGCGAAAGGCGAAAGGGGTTGGCAAAAGAAACGAGACAGCGAAGGGTGACTCCGTCTCCCTTTCTATAAAAGTGCCGCGAATGCCTCCCGGCATGGGAGACTTGACCTTTGTACTTGGAAACATTATTAAGTCCTTTGGAGCGCGCAAAGGGCCGACGGAAGCACAGGTTCCCTCCAGGGCGTATTAGAGGAAAACATTCGGAACGATATAACTTCGAAATTCTTCCTTGGACAACCCGGGAGACAAACCAGAGCGAAACGTAGAGCTCGAGGAATCCGTCTGATCTTAGTCTGTAATTGCCTTTTGACGCCGTCTTTAGTTCGTTCTCATTCAAATTGATACATGACGCGATATTATCTCTGCGAGATCACTATTTAACGTGTGCAACCATACGTTAAATATGAAAACACGAGTATACTCTTAGGTGGTCAACAATGTGTTAACAAGCTCCGATAGGCAGCTGGAACTAAAAAGGCTATGAATAGGCTCCTGATAGCAAAGCGTTCGGACGCGTTTTCAACAGGAAAGCCTATCAAAGGCGACCCGCTTTAAACCTATTAAATGGTTTTGCGCGGTGCGTTTCTCATACGGAAACGGTATTTACGTGTCCCAACTGTGAATACTAATTTGTACGAAAATTAATTAACCTGTATAGGGAAACGAGGCAAATTGGCGACGTTCAAATAATTATTTATGGCTTCGATACAAAAGTTACGTTGAAACTCGAATTCATTTCGATAAAGTAACAAGTTTTTTTTATTAAATATGAAATTTGATTAAATTATTTTTTCAAATAAATCAGAGTTCGAATTGTTAGAATTTCCTTGCTTCTTTGATATTAATTATTTGTTCAATAAACTGTTATTAATTTGTACTTGTCTACTATTATTTTATTTATTAATTAACAGTAAACAAGACGAAGAAATAAAAATGAGAACCTTAACAAGCAAGACTAATTTATTTGATTTGTATAAGTCGAGAAACTTGTTTTTGGATAAGAACAAGGATTTCCGTTATCATTTTCGTATTAACCGCTGTATACGACTATCTTGATTAGCATAAATTCTCTTATACTCACAGCCAGCTTGAGCAGACGTTCCGACGCCTTCGCCACGTCCATGTTCTACAAAACAAACGAAATTCAAATATTATTTTGAGTAGGAGGCACGCGAGCGATAAATACAATGGAAATGGAAGTTGGAGGGTCCTGGAAAGGGCGGTTTCGATGTAACGGAGGCACGAAACGAAAGTTCCTAATTGGATTCGAACCTGTGGAATATGTTGCTTGAATTCGCCAGTTCGCGTGGAAATTTTCGCGCAGTGATTACGAGAAATAAGTAGCCTCGTAATTAAAAAACCGGAGGTAATTAACGACCAAGCCCTTGCAAGTTAATGTCATAAATACAATTGAGGAAATTCGAACATACAACGATATGTTTCAACGATATCCGTGCTAATTATTATTTAGAGAACACTGAAAAGAGTCGTTATAGTAATCCATGTTAATGTTTCAAATTGACAGTATAAATTAATTAGTATAATTAACATATGAATAAATAAACTGAGCATTAAATATTAGAAGTTGTGGTATTATAATTTCGATGAGAGCACGTAATTAAAATTTTTAGTTTGAATAAAATTTCTAAGAAATAGAAATTAAAGATCTCGCGTAAGAGGAACAAACATTTTCTTCACCGATATCTAAAGTGTTTTGAATCGTTTTTACATCCGTATACTCTGAAAATCTTGATCACCGTGCGGTGAACTCGTATAATTTATATTCAATCAAAGAACGATCGAGGGAAGTTTTGTTAAAATCCCCCATAATGAATCCATGGAACAACCACCTTAAACCTACATTCCAGATTAAAGTCCCTCCAGATTCACACAATTCGAGACGTCTACCATTAAAATCGATGGAATAGTTTCCAAGACACCGAGTTGTAAAGGGTTATACGGGCCATCCTATATAATAGGACGTAGAAATACCCGGAGATTAACAACAGTTCAATGACAATGCACGAGACATACTTGCATTTCCCGGAAGGTATCCCCTTATTCCCCTATATTCGAAAACGTCGAAGGAGCTTTCCCAGCGAAGAAATTGATATTTCGTGCGGTGTACTAATTGAATACAAGGGAAGGAAGCCACCCCTCCGACGCGGCGCGGCGTTTCGCTTAAGTGGCGGTTGTCGGGGTCTCTTCGAATGGCACAACACGAGAACCCACCACGCTTATGTACCGGGCTTACAAATAAATACATAAAGAGCCTCCTGTCGATTTCAACATGCCATTTGCGTGCATACTACGATATACGTGTATGCATACGTGACCGCAGAGTTTGCGTTCGGATGCTCCACAGAATATCGAATATAAAAACGTTCAAGACAAAATTCATAACCTCGAAACTAATAAATTTTTATCCCGAGGCCCTTGATACTTTTCTGAAGGGGATATGGAAATGCATCTATGAATGCATATGAAAATATATACACTTCCCGGAATTTTTATAAAACCACATAGATTTCTTAAATATGGCTATGTTTAATTTGTACAAAGTATAAATGTATGTAACCATTTTTCTTGTTTGCTGATAGAGACAAAATGTTCCATGCGAAATTTCTATAAAGTCATATAGTTTGTACCTAGATTCTCGAGAGATTACCGCAACCAAATAAAATTAGGGGAGTTCGACTGCAATACAGGAATATATTAGTTAAAGAGCGTTGGCTATCTGGCGCGAAGGGAACCGTGTGTTGGAATTGGTAATATTTAGAACCCCATTGCGTTCCTATGTCGGATGAGGCTCAACAAAAATGTACTGAAATCCGAAAATTTGAACTGTAAAGGGTTAATTAAATAAACACGATTAACCTAGATTTGCACATCTGTATTAAATCTTCGCGCCCAAAGCAAAAGATTTAAATTTGCCTGGCAGTGAATCGGTTTATATACATTCCTACGTTCCCTTTTTCGATGCTCCGTACAATTGACACACTCCTAATGATGCTCAACAACTTTCAATAGGTAGAGAAACACTGATCCAACCGCGTATATTTTCTATAGAAATTTCTAGTTACGCGGTCGCGTATAACGGATACGTGCAAGAGAAGCGCAATTTGATTTCGCTTCGGAGACGGAAATTTCGCGAATGTTTCGGAGATTAAAATGAAACTATGTATAATTATACGCATTCTGGGATCCGCAATTACAGTACTTGATGCACGTTCGTTATAAACCCGGAATATGATATTTCAATTTGGGGGGTTCACAGCATGCTCGAAGCACCCGAATACGTACATTACGAGATGCTTATGGATCGCTTTGACGCTTTATTGCTCGCCTCGATCGCGAAATTAAAATTTTCATCAAGAAGTTAATTGATTTCAGGGAATAGTGTCACTCACAGAATCGTTGTCTGCATTTCAAACGATGAATTTGTTTATAAATTCGATGGTAATCGAAGAAGTTAGAAAGCTTCACGTCTGATGAAGAAGTATGTAGAAAAATAAGGCACTCCATTTGTATTTATATTTATCACCAATAAAGTTGTGTACAAAAATTCCGGTGTATATTTGAATGGCCCTCATAGGAATTAACTCGGTAGACAGGCTTCTTCATTCTTAGCTTGAATCCTACCGAAAAGAATGAAGCTATTTGTGGGATGATCCAGTATGAAACTAAATGTGCGCGTAGAGCGTCTAAAACAGCTCACGTAGGTGACACGGTGCATCGAGCTCATTCCTCGTCTTTCCCTTCTGCTTTTCCGCGGACGTGAGACTTTGCACAGTGATCGATCGTCCAGTCGGATCAAAGGCCAGAAACCTTCGTCAGAGAAGCCATGGCAGGCTTCACAAAGGATTATAATAAGCCGTCTCGGGCGAGAACGTGGACACTCGACTTCGAAGGAGTCGTAACTCGAACCTTGGGCGCCGCTGTCTACGTCACTGAAATTGAACACGGTCCCTTGCAATGCGAGGCATTCGGTGCTCGTCAAAGGAGCAACAACGCTCGTTGTTACGTTCCAACACTAAACAATTTTTCCACTTTTGATTTCGTCGACAGAACTGTGTCCGAGATGTATGTTGCGTCGCGACTCGTTCACTTCGCGGACTTTTTCTTTAGCACGAAATCGTCGTCTTTCGCAACCATTATCCGCCAATTTCATCTTAGACATCAGATTTAAATAGCGGAACGAAATCTCGAACGTTGATTTCACTTACTTCCGTTCGGACTTAACTCGATATAAAAGAGTGCGCGTGGTGTTGTAATATAATAAAACGTAAAAACAAGTAGTATTTACAATTTACATAATATGCCAATAATATAAGACGATTCGTTATCAAGATATAAGATATATTAAGATACATTAGAATATATTAATTAACACCCCGTATTTGAGAATAATATACGTATTTACATTTGTGTATTTTGTGTATTACATTAATATATAATATATGTATAATGTAGTATGGTATATGAAGTATATGAGGAAAATATATTACAGTTGAAGAAAGCTACCTAGAAAAGTACCCTTGCAACATGCGCCAAGAACAAAGTTCTCAGCAAGGCGTCTGTCAACGTTAGTTAGCCGACAAGACGTATCGACTTTTCAGTCGAAAGTAGTCGAAACGCTTTTACCTGTCGCATATCGAGCTGGCCATCCCCTTTCTCGAGCAGGATGCAACCGAGAGTAACTGGACCAATATCCGACACACAGAAAATTCCACTCTGACAACGACGTTGACCGCGCACCTGCAAACACTCCGGCCAAAGGAAGGACCGATGAAAATAAAAACACACCAACCGGTGAGCCACCGCCAACGCCAACGTAGAGAAAACCACGGGGTTTTCTTTTTTTTGTCCGCCGACCAACTGCTCGTTGAGCCGCGCATTTCAGGTCCCTGAAGAAGATTCCGTACGATATCCCAAAAAAAAAAAAAAACGAGAGGAAATGACAGACAGGGAAAATAGCGGAGAGTTTACGAGCATTCACGATGGGAAATCGATACGATATTTCATCCGTTTCGCCGTCAACGGCCTCGAGGGTGCGAGCAGCCGAGTTGCAGAGACCTCATCCTCCGACATCCTTGAAAATCCTTTAAACGTTCATCCTTTTAAGGAGTAGCACGTCGTCGAGCCGATAAGACGACGCTCGACGCAACCTCGTCGTCACCTTTCGATCGCTCGATTGCCCTACAATGTGAAGTCATCCGTGTAGTGGAACTCCGTGAAAGATAGGCGAAACGTGACGTCGATCATTTGCATTCCGTCGACGACCAGTAAATTTTCAACGATATGTAACATGAATTAGTATCGCCGTGCTCTCGAGGGAACTAATCGCGACGAATCGATCGTACGCGATGTGATGGTGAAGTTCCAAAACGCAACTGACTAAAGGAACTATAAGGTGAGGGGAGCAGGAGTTTAGCATTTTTCAGGAGAAAGATAAGAGTTTTTGGTGGCGATGATTGTTTGAAATAAATGTTATTTGAAATAAATGGTGCCTGATCTACCTACATCCAAACAAATTAATAGCAGATAGTGGTTTTCGACATAACATCGTTTTTAGTTTCTTTAAAAATGTTTAGATTTCGTTTGGTTATTCAGTTCAGAAACCTAAAAAACTTATATACGTCGAAGTAGATTGAATTTTTAATAAATATGAAATAGCACGTTTCAATGAAAATGTTCTTTGTCAGACACAACGTTTATAGCCCATCCAACCATCGCGAAGAAACGATGGGTTAACAACTGCCAGCCATAACTTTATTAATCACACCCACAGTGGCCGTAGCTTTCACGTTAATTAATGGTAACAAGTTCCCGTCGATGCTGTTGATAGCTGGTAACGCGAAGTTTAACTTAGTTCTCGGTACAGGGCTACCCTGTTTTGTAATCTTGATTCAATGGTCCCTCGTCACTGGAACCAACGAACGGGAAGGAGATAAATTTGCATTGTTAACTGAAAAGAAGACAGTATTGTAACGAACCCCCCTGAAATTAAAGAATGTAATCAGGCGTGAAGTCCAATAACAAGGAAAGAGGGAGTACTGAGTTGAAAGATGAATTACGTTAAATAATTTTCTGCGATTCCTCGAATGAACGTAGAAAATAAGAAAAAATTGTCTCGATACAATGAAAATTAACGGAGTTACGCGCATGTGAAAAATGCCAAGCTTTTGATGAATAATTTTGTTGCCCAGTGTATTCGAATAAATTGAAATTTAATATAATAGAAAGGATTGTTCTATTATATCTTATCGGGCCACATTTGTTTCCCAATTAGCGCGGATGGGAGAGGCTCCACTGCATTTACGAGTAGCTAGAGGCCCAAGCGAGGACCTTGTGGTAAGTTTCTCAACCATTTCCCTCTAATTTCGATGTTCGATCGTGTCAAACACCGCCTCAGCTCCGCGTAATGTTTCCCTTTTCTATGAATGACGGTTGGGGCTCCAAATGGAAGCGCAACACTAAACAGCAAGAACCGGACACTTCGTCGCGAAACTTGGTAACAACAAGACCGCTTTCCCTCGGAGACAGAACTTGCGCGTTCACTATTAGATACTTTGACCACCGTCCCCATTTACCCAACCCTCGAATCCCTTTCAGAAACCAGCTCGTTCCCCCGGCGACTCGTCAGCCGATTATTAAGCGTTTCCATACCGTCGAATCGACGAGAGATCGACGTAAGTAGCGACATTCAAGACGTTGCAAGAGATATCACGGCGGACCGAAGGCAGACAGCTACCCCGTTCACGATTTTCACACTGCGGACAAATTGTCCTCGATAAATCGTTCGAGATCCTCTCCAACTCGCTCGAGACCACCCTGGAGGGAATACAGCAACTGGCGAGGGGACCAGAAGAGAAACAAATTTGTTAACACACTGCCGACGGTATACTATGGGATGGATTAGCTAAGCCACGTGTTCCGCATACTTTTCTGAAATACACTGCGACACATACGGTGGGTGTAGAGTGTATTCGTACACCGATCAATTTCATAAGTAAGTTACTAATATAGAAAAACTTAGCCTACACATTTATTAAGTAACACTATCTCTAGAAAAATCAGAACATTCAGGTTCTCGAATTTCCCATATTAGGCAGAACGCGCAGGCATGCTCAGCTTTAGGATTCCAGACGTTAGCTTTTATTATCCGAATTAAAAGGAAGAATTGGGGGGAATACCTAGCGACCTTTATTATCAGAACTTCTAGGTGATCCGTGTACTGTTGTTAGAAGAATAACACTGTACTACTATTTGCATAACTTATGCTCAACGTAACGTTGAATCGGTTTATTGTTCTCTTCTGTTCTTTCCGCGCTCACAATGAGGCTCGCGTTCGGATTCGTGATATCGATCGAACGCAAAGTAATTACCGTGCAAGGTGCACGAGAGTTAATTCCGGGGTGACGAGCTCTTTCTCTATCCATTTCCACGTCGTCCGCCTCGTCATTTTCTCTGCCTTCGATCGCTCGTTCCACCCTTTTTCTACGTTTTCTCGCCACCCCCGCTCGCCTCCTGCTCGCGACCGCCCGCCGAACTCGCCTTTCTGACGGACAAATTGGATTCGATAATTGCGAATCACGATGGCAGAGACGACAGTCACGTCGTCGATCGGCTGGCCAGCTGGCAGGGGAAAATGTCTCCGTCTCTCGATCTACTTCGCGATGGTCTATCACTGTCCCGAGAAGACCGTCGGCGTTGCGACGACCGTAGACACCGGCCGTGAAGAAATCGATTTCGAGGATATTGCTTTCCCGCCCGATGAATCGCGCGGATCCGTGGGAATTGATAACTGCAGCTGCCACTGTTCGTCGCATTGTAATCACGTCTCCGCATTTTTCTTTTCTACTTTTTTCGTCTCTTTTTGCGCTCGCGTCCGCTGGACACGCCCCTCGAGCACACTGACGCTTTTTCATGAGTTGAAAATTGAAAATTGACAACTTTAAATCCACGTACAGAAATTTGAAAAATATCGAATAACGCTAAAGTATTTATCTGCCACGTACAATTTCAACCGCTTTATTATCCATAGCAAGACTGAATTTTTCAAAACTTAGAGAGGCGGAATTAGTTTCCGCGATTTACACAGTACACTTGTATGGTCCAATAACCTAAACTTTTAATACATACACAGTTTTGTAGATTCTATCTAATTATTTCTAAATACCTATACTTTTGAATTATTTAGTTAAGGAAGACCTACAGCAAAGGTTACGAGGCCAACTAACAATTCTAGTGACAATCACCCAACTTTATATGAAAAATAAGCTATATAACAATGAATTATTTATTTGGACTAATTATTCAAAGAATTGCTTTAAATTCGACGAAACATCTCCGTTGAAGTCTTGTTTCCTGTCATATAAAGAAGATAATTCCCATCGTTGATGATTCGAAACGGATCCATCAAAATTTCAAGCCGCTGGCAATTACCGTACACAGATAACAGACTACATTACACGGCGATCTATGAATATAGATGGTAAACCGCGGATGTCCAACGCGGATCAGTCGCGGTTAAAACTGTCCGCGTGAAAGGATCCATTTAAATCTACGAAGCTGGCGAACACGCGCGGCAAATTTCCGCCAGCGGTTGCGCCCCGACAGCGGAGCTATCCGTTTTCCCTCGTTAACGAACAACCAAAACCACGATGAAATTTTTCAATTAATGTCGCGAAATTAAACGAATATACGTCAGATCGTTAGCTAGCTCCCTTGGGTTTCAAACGGGCTCAATGTATGCGATTCCAGCCCGAATGAAGAAAAGTTTACTCTTAATAAAAAGTTCTAAAAGTGTCATGGTGATAGCGAAAAAGGGTACATCATAGTTGATGTCTTTTGAAGAGATAAGTATTCAAGTCAACAAATAACTACAACTTGAAACATTAGGAGAAAGAGGTATAATCTGTTTGGATGAATAACTGAACTTTTTATCAATTCCATTTATTTGTTATTTGCTTGAAATATTAAAACTTCGTTATTACGACTTGATTCAGGTAATCTTGAATAATCTTGTATTGAATGATTAATACATTTTGCAGGTAGAATACAGATTTTACAACCAGAGGACTATTTGAAAACACTGTTTACCGTGACTGACGCCAATTTAGAAACGACCGTAATGTCGCGAAATTGTTTTTCATCCGTGAGCGGGCACGAAAGGGCCCTCGCGATAAAGACAACCTTGATCCCGTGCACGTAATGAGTCGACGGCAATTTCAGCTACACGCAGTGGGAATTACCGTTGCGCGAGCGACAATTGCGTCGAAGACAACACGAGGAACTGGCAAACAATCTTGCCGACGTTTCTCTCTTTTCTTCTTTCTTTCCTTTTATTTTCGTTATTAAAACTCATTGTAGTAATAGGGCCAGGTCGAAAAATTCGCGATATAATGTTTTCGACTGCAATTCCAGTCCTTTTCAGTGAATACATTTTTTACAATAATAATGAAATTGCGAAATATTAATAAACGAGATAAAGTCCTGAAAAACTAAACAACAACCAATACAACAACCAAGTTAATGAAGTAATAAAGCTAAAACATCAAGATTACAAACGTATTATTAGAGTAACATTCGTTATCACATCACACGATTTTACAACAGGCTATCGAGCAACGATCCGACGTTAATGTGCCGTGAGAGCAGCAGGGCACCAAAAACAAAAACCATCGTTGCGTTTGCACCCCAACGACGCGCAATAATAGCCCTGACGACCCATCAGTGTTCATCCCTGTGGCTGTTAAGCCGCTCTATTCGTCCCTCTTTTTCTGGTTATATTTGACAGGCTCGATCATTTGTTAGGAAATCGTGGTCGCATTTCCCGAGCAAGCCACGGGAAACCTCCACGTGTTACGTTCCCTATCGCGAGCGACACGGTTGCGTGTAATCAGTACGTGACGGTAAATTATTCGGGATAAGCCGGGTTGGGACAATTTGGACAGACTGCAACTTGGAGAATATTACGTCGCGATTTTATCTGTTGCTATTCTCCCTGGCGCGGGAGTGTAACTCCGGTCGTACACGACCGATAAAAATGAACGTCCTGCGATGTTGATGGACGATTCTGTTCGGTTAGAGCGACAGTCTTTCACGATTCCTACGAGATAATGAAAAATGAAAATAATTCACAAAGAAATGAATAATATAACTCTACAGAATTGATTTTCTTGTAGAACCATAAATAATTCCAATTTGCGTGGAACCAGCATAGTTTCGCATTTCCAAATCCCCAATGCGTGTGGACCGCAGATGCTAAAATACACCCTGCGGTGTGCGTAGAAACGCATCATTACGAGACACGGGGCAAAGATTTTCTCACAGGGATGGTAGTATAGTTGGGTGAACATTGAACAGGTTTCGCCTCTGTCGGCCATATATTTGTGCGTATCGTAGCTCCGGTCGGGGAATTACGAGAAAGATTGATCGCACCTATTTGCCGAAACCAAATTACACTTCTGTTCACTGGCTCTCTCTATCTTAGAAGCCATTTCGATCCCGAGGCCAGCCCTGACTTATTTACGATCGGCCCTATAAATAATTAGCCCCCTTAATAACGTCCGCCGGTATCGATGTATCGAACCGATATATTATTATTTATTTCCGACGAGAATAAAAGGGATAAACGTGTGATGCACGGCGCACCAACGGCGAACGGTAATCCCGGAGAGAAAGGCAGAAAATTGTTTCCTATGATAGACGAGTTTGAACTTTATCGTGCACCTAGCTGCACAGCGCACTGCTCGGAGAGCCAATGACGATTTTACTCACGTCATTTTCAAATGGAAATAAAACCTTTTCTTTTATGATAGTGTAACGCCTTGTCTTAACACTTAGCCGACCGCACGCGTCACAGAGAACTGTTCGGTTTCCACCGCGCTCGAGAAAGCCAAACTGCTGTTTCTCACAATTACTGTCTAAGGAAGTAAATAAGGAAGTAAAGGAAAGTAAATAAAACACTTACGCTGAATGGGACCAAAGAGTTCTTCACGGACGGAATCATCCACTGCTGAAACAATGACATCACCACTTGACAGCCAACTACAACCTCTACGAGACGTTTGATCAGGAATCTGGAGGAATCAAACGTAACATTTATTCGTACAGGAACGTTGTCAATGATATACTATAGAGATATTAAATATTGGGTTGTCCAGGAAATTCGTGACAATTTTTAAGAAAAATTCAAAGTGACATTTGAATTTTGATATATATATTAAATTGCATAGGAATCATTTTCTTCCACAACTTTTCCACCTTTTAAGGAACCTATACATGTTATCTGTTTTCAATCATTCCTATATATTCAGACTTGTACCACCTACCAAAAATCGACATGGACTTTCCAGACAACCCAGTATGCTCATGATCAATTATTCACTAACTGTCAGCAAATTATTAGATGTAGAAATTAATTCTAAGGTAAATTTACTATTTATTTAAAAAGAAAAACTATGCAACTTTTAATCTTCCCTCAGTCACCTATCCTAAGAGAGCGCATATAAAACCAAATGTGAAACAAAAAATATATAAATAAGTAGTTTTATCATTACTCAATGTTATAAAATTGGCTCTGTTTTGATATTCCTTTTCATTTCTACAAAAGAAATTCCTGAAGGCTATCTATTTTTTGACAGCCCAAACCAGAACACTTCCTTAATTTTATATTCATAACAGCCTAGTATAGGAGCAAGTATGGTTATATGTATCTTCTATTTCATACGTTTCCTTAAGAAGTCATCTTCTATTCCGGCTCAGCTCCTCTCAATCGAAAGAAAAACATATGAAAGATGGGAAAGTTGGCGAGCGAAGTGTTCACGAAATTAGATTTAAGTGGTGTATTGTCGGCAAAATGGAGTAGGGTAGGTTTGGATGGACTCCGGGGGCGAGGTGATGTATTCCTTTCCGTGCTTCCGCCACGTACTTCCGATTGTATCCGGAATTCCAAGAAATTTTCATGGAACACTTTCTTACGACTGCGCGGACGTATTTTCGCGATGCATGCTACCGGGTACGTCGGAAAAGTGCTTCGTGTCTGTCTGGCCGACACGACGTTTCTTGTCACTGGCAGTTGTTGGCTTCGAAAATCTCGGAGACAAATTGCAGTGGAAAAGAAACTTCATATGGCGCGACACTCCAACGAAAACATCATTTCGGGACTCTCGCGATGCGAGTCGAATCCTCTTACGAAATTTTAAAATGATCAAACGGTGAATATGGGAAAAGCGATCGAAAGGCTCGCTAGATATCCCCTCAAATTCTTCCTTTTAATTCGGATAATAACAATTACTGACCACCTCACTTTTATGAAAAACGGTGTAAAAATTTTGTAATTTTAGGAATATTAAACTCGTACAATAATTTCTTTTTAAAATCGTTTTACGTACCTATAAGAAGGTCGTCAAAAACTCGCAAAATTATTCGTAGTTGTGAGTTCGGCTTAATAAAAATGACATCGAGCGCAAAGGATTAATAAAATAATGTATCTTGACAATTTCTTAGCGAAACAGTCGGAAGATGCATGAAGAAGATACCACGCATAAGTTCCGAAGCGAAGCGCAAGCTCTATCATTATTTACCTTTTCCGTATCCTTTGTGTTCTGGGGAAATTCAGTTCATAGCAGAGCGTGGGCGCCAGTATATAGTAGTAAAGATCACGGAGGTTCAAGTTGTCCGGATATTGCACCAAAGCCGTACCGTCTACTTCGTTCTTCGAGTCATCGACCTCCTCGCCGTTTTGTTTCACGCTGGAAGCTGCAACGAGAAATCGTATCCGCATTAGAACAGGGAGCCGGAGAAGGGGAAAAAAACAAATTACTGCGATGAATCACACGCGCCTGGCAAGCAACAGGAATTTCATGAACCCTCGCCCAAGACTCCCGGCCAAGAAGGAAACGAAAACAAAAATCGAAAAGTGAAGGCCGAGACGGAGTTTGATGAAAAGCTACCCGAGAAGTTACTTCGTCGTGCCCCCAAGAATCGTTCCGACGGTTCTCCAGGGACTGGTGACGGTGTAGTTTAATCTTACAAGAAAACTGAAAAGTATTTAAACTACGATCTCCCGCGCGACGTAACTTCGGATTGCTACACGGCGATAACAATGATTAAAAACGTAAGTTGTTGGCGCAAGTATTATTATTTAAAGATGTCAGGACGAATCGAAAGCTTTTCCAATTTTTCTTCCTTCTTTCTATGTCCTTTTTCAATGAATATTCGTACTGAATGAAAGTATCGAAGTTTCTATGATTCTCATGGAACGATTTATTAAACACATTATTTCTAAAGTGGAAATGGACCAAAGTTGAACACTCGATCGCATTTTGTGTCGTTATGTTGTATCCGCCATTTTGAATTTCTAAATTCTAAGTTCAGATTTGGAATCAGAAAAATGGATATAAATGTTTCTCTTTGAAAGAGCTCTGAGGGATTCTCCAACCAGGAAATACTACAATGTTTACTATTGTGTCAAGGAATTTAGAGGGGCGGGCCATTCAGGAAATACTACAATGTGTACTAGTATTTCTCGGAATTGGAACGGCCTTGCAAGGACACGTGGCTATATGTATATATAGTAGGTCACTACGTCTGTCACTCTCTTATAATTCTCTATAAAATAGGAAACTTTGAGGTGTCATAGCTCAGTGTAGAATTGTCCGATTCGATTCTACCAAAATTTAATTTGAAGGGCACAATTACTACTACCTAATACATAGTTATTATCATTGTCAGATACTTTTAAACAATTGTTTTTTTTATAACAATGTATGCGACTTTGAAGTGCCTAACTCGGCGTAGAATCGTCTGATTCGATTCTAATAAAATTCAAATTAAAGGGTGGAATTTCTACTATCTAATAGGTAGTTACTATCATTGTTAGATACTCTTAAACAATTGTCTTTTTAAATATATAATTATTAAATATTACCCTCATTGTACCATGTAACTCGGCGTAGTTGGGTTCAAAAGTGATGGAAATGCTTGGAATGCCCTATACACTTGCAATGAAAAATTTATTTGAAAACATCATAACTCTCTTTTAATCTAGACAAAGATTTTCAATAGACATAGAGGTTACTGAGCGTACGCAGTTGTTGTAATCTATAGTTGACTTTACTAAATTCTACCCTAAACAGTCGCTTCACGGCTGTTCGTAAACCTAGTGTTAAAGTTACTCGTTGTAGTTCATCTTGTTTTCTCATTTCCGATACTTTTTTCTCCATCCTCGTCCACCGTTGTTAGTTTCGGCGGATCATGACGGGTTTTCGTTTGTTATTCGGCTCGGATGAGAACCGATTCTCTCGTCTCTGTGTCTAATCCCCGTGCCAGCATGAATAGGTAACTGATAGGATCCCCTCATTTATCCAAATCCGACGGATAATCCAATCTGGAATTCAAATAAGCTCAGTTGCGCCGGCTGTTAGCGGACGTCTGGAAAACAGGCCGATCCGCTTGACTCGCGACATTGAACGTTGGTTCTCCGATGCTGTTTTCGAAAGCCAGAAATCGACGTTCCGCTCGCGGTCCATCGTCGGAACGATGGACGTTCCAGCGACGCCAGGCGACGATCCACGTAATAAGTGCCGAAGAATTTGTACAAATTAAATTCCTGCTGCCCCTTTTTCGTACGTCGGCTCGTCTCCCGTCGCTTTTCTTTCTTTTCGTTTCACTGCATCATTTATTCTCTCCGAGGGGGTCTTTTCGTCGACCGTAGTCAATACCAAGCACGGAATTCCCCATTTTCGTCGCCGTCGCATGCAGTTAATGCGCCGTATCGCTATGATTAGGATACGCGAGAAACCGCGAGATCACCCAGGAATCCGCTAGGATAACGACTGTGTGAAGTGCGGGAAAATGAGAAAGGAATTTTTAATACCTGATCCTCGATCGCGGCGTATTACCAGAGAGCATGTTGTAGCTCGACGATCGATAGTGCATTACACTGCCTAAAATTTTTACGTAGCTATCTGCAGGGCGTTCATATGAAAACTTCCAGCCGAATATCTCGAAAAATATGGAAGATTACGAGAGAGAAAGAGGGAGGCACATGCACATGCCTAAATAATACCCAACTACCAACTCGGGTGTACATAAACGCTACCAACCATTTTGTTTCACAACCTTTCCACCTTTTAAGGGATGTATACATGTTATTTGTTTTCAACTATTCCGATATATTCAGACCTGTATCACTTACAAAAAATCGATGTGGACTTTATAGACAATTCAATGATTACTTTAAATGGATCACTAAAAATAAAATTGGTTAAAAATCGGATTTTTGAACCGTTTAAACCAGACGATTACTTTAAACTAGTTTAGAATTTAGCGAGAAAATGTTCTACGAATGACGGTACGACTAGGATTGAAAACCGTCCGCGGCTAATGGATCGCCGACGTTTCGAGGATCCGATGAAAACACCTTCAGTTTATCGGGCAAATAAATTGCTAGAATTAGATCTCCATGTCGCCGGGAAATTGTGGCCAACTGGTATCGAGACAGTTCGGGGTCTGTTAGGCTCGGTTCGCGCTGTTTCAGGAAATTTACGAGTCTCCCGGATTGCCTTGTCGAAGATTGCAGCCAATCCTATCGGAAAGCTTCGTCCTCTTGTACAGCTCAAGCTTAATTTGTGAGATTTCCCATTCGCTTTGCGATCCACTCGCTGCATCTTTGCCCACCTAGCTTTCGTCGTTCTTCGAGGAATCATCTTCCTTTGTGTGAATCATCACGTGTGGGTGCAACTTCAGTTGTCATTCGAGAACACATAGCAATTAAAAAGGAAGGGATTAATTTGATCGCGTTCCAAAGTTGCAGTCGTCTTCGTTGGGTTGGATTGTCCGAATGGACCACTTGGTTCACTTTTAAAAATAAAAAAATTAAAACTAAAGTAATATTATTATTTAAAAAATTGTCTTATTTGACACGTAAATATACATAAAATGTTGATGTAAAATTACTTTAAGTTACCTGGAAGGAATACACCAAATACGTGACAAAGAGTCTCAAGTTACTGGTAAACTCCAGACAAAGGGTTGAGCGGTTCTAATTAAATAAATGTTAAATATTTGCCCAACTGTCCCTCAAATATGCAACAGTTTCTCTATCTAATTTACCCTGTGTACAAGCGTTTCATGGCACAAAGGCGAAATGACTAGTCGAAATGAGACCTCTTCGCAGAAACCACCGACGAGATTGAAAAAATATAAATTACTCCCACGAACCAAAGCCTCCCGATCCCGTCGTATCCATCTCGAAACTATCTTCCGAGCGAAAGGATGAGCGAGGTAGAGGGGTGCGAACTTGTCGGGTTCCTACTCTCTGGCAGAGCTGCGGTGCTCGTGATACCGTCACGTAAGAAGATTTCAGACGCGTTGGTGCTTCCGCGAACTTGGAGCATGAAAGGTTGGACGTCAACGGAGTAATAAATTAGATGGGAAATTCGTCCGACAGTAGCATTAGACCCTCCATCTTTCTCCCTCTCTCTCTTTCTCTACGCGGGCATGATATATGACACCGCATTTAACATCATACTAATATTTGAAACCGTAAACGATGGGGATTTTGAGGAATGCCAGGGCGACTACGAGCCGAGCTAGGCAAATACGAATATTAACAACGCGACAGGTTTACGAGTTCGCATATGTATGATAAATTTTCGGTACAGTAATTTCGGCCGTCGAGTGACGAAATTGGAACCTTCGTGAGACGTACCCGAAATCGAAAGCGTTTGGTCAAAACATAATGTTTGACGAGCAAACTTCACAATCTATATCTATACTAATATTATAAAGAGACGGTTTGCTTCTTTGTTTGTTTGTACGTAGGACAAATAATTTTCAGCAAGTTTTTAAATTACATTCTGATTTCAATTGAAAAGATCTAACTCAAAGGGTTGAATTTGACAAAATTTCAAAGATCCGTAACCACGATAACGATATCCAAATCTTGCAATGCTCGAAACGCGAGCATCTTACGGGAATCGGCGCGCACGCGACAGTCGAACTTCGATAAAAGCAACGGAAGAGTATCACCTGGTGAAACTGTAAAACGTTCTCGCAAGGAACGTTATTGACTCGAACGGGATGGTGGCACGCGAGAACCATAACCGCGCGCGTCACGTCTGCCCAATAGCTGGCCCGTTCCAGCTTTACTTTTGCCCAAGCGCTCGTTCTCGAGTCGATCGGTTGGTTCGTGCTTGCCCCGCGGCCGAAGGGACTTTCTTCCTTTGCGCGGGCTAAGAGAGACATTAAAGGAGATTGCTTATTGAAAGTTACGCGAAATACTCCGGTCGTCGAACTCGATTTACCCGTGGATCGATCGCGCGGTCCCGACACGGAAAGGACAAAAAGCTTCCACGGAAAGGGAACGCTCACAGCAGATAGCGTATGCGCTACCTTCGTGCCGAGAGAAGTCAACGTCGTTGTTATAAATAGGTAACCCAATAATTCGGCGTGCATCCGTGGTACCAAAACGAGGCTGGTGAAAATTATATGGCATAAAAGTATGGGTTACAATTATTCCAATAGGTAATCACTGAATAAAGAAAGAAAGAAAAGTCTGAGGATGATTACACGCGCTTCTGACTGTAGGACTAACGGGCACCAAGAACGCTGATCGAAAGAAATTAGTGTCCTGCTATATTTCATAAGACAACAACAAAATAGCACTCTATGTAAATTTGTTTATTTTTGCCAATTTAATTAACCCTTTGGCCGCGAAACGATTTTTGCTGGAAGTTCTACGGGGCATACTACTGCCAGTGTCGTGCTCATAGTAAGTTGTCCAGCTTTTGACCTACGCAATTATTATCCGAATTTAGGCGCACACGACACATCAGTCTCAAAACATAGCAGCGAAAAGAGTATCGATAGAAGTCAACATCGTCATAAGAAACGCAATAATACGATGTACTCCGGCGGTCGCTGAAGGAGAGCTGGGTGAAGGGAGGGGAGGAGGAGGACGAAAATTACACAGCATAACGGAATGGAGAGGATTACACGCGCTCGTGGCTTCGGCTAGGGAAACGACTAGCGAGCGTGCCGCTCGTCGATCGACCGAATCGATCAAACGAGATCGATCGCGAGCGCGTGCATCCCCGCGCGGGCAACCGAAGCGTCCCATCGAATTTCGATAATCGTATTACCCCGTGGTGCTTTTTATTATACTCCGTCACGGTGTTGCCGCGCGATCGGAGAGCGACGGAACGGATCGCTCGAGAGCACGAAATTTATTTATTTTATTTTATTTCATTTTTTTTTCATTTTTTTCATTTTTTTTCATTTTTTTATAATTTTTTTTTACTTAACGACCTTATGCGCCGTGCGGTCATTCTATGTCAAATTGGACATTTATTAGAGTAATGCTATGGGTTTTACTAAAAGGTTTTAGACGAATAAGTTGTTGGCTGGAGTAATAAATTTGAAATACTATTTCATGTATTAATTTAACATAGGACAGTTTAAACTATACCCTACTTGACTGTACTATGTTTTGGAGTTTACAAGTTCCGTTTTATTTGTATGTCCAAGGATTAATTACGTTCGTCTTTCTTCGGAATAATTACAGGCGTAGTGGTGTATCGAAATTAATGGTCTGTAGTGTACATTAATTATTAGACTGTGAATGTTTATACAATGATGGCAAATGAAAATATGGGTAAATCTATGGGAATGTGTGTGTTATATAGCTTAAGGACAACCAAATTTAATTTTCACCCGGCACACCGCAAATTAGCAATCATCATTTAGTTATTCCACGCGCAACTGACGTCAGGTTCGGTGTCTTCGTCTTACCTCTGATTTAAGAACAAATTGTATATTCAACGGTGGAACATCATGGCACGTTTCGGTCAATGAGAAGGATCTCGAACGTACGAATGACTACATTATCCCTCCTCGCGATACTTACGGTTCGACCATCCCTCAACATCTGCTCCACGGACTTCCGGGAAAGGTATCAGCTTCGCGATGCACCATTCGCATGCATACCCCATTATGTCTTCCTCCCGTATTATCTTGGCATTGATTAACGAGCCACGGCCGTGAACAAGAACTGAGGAAACGATGGAAGGGGGCCGCCACTGATACGACGAAATGGACTCGAGCCGAATTTGCAAACAGCGATGGTAGCTGCGCGACTCCATACGCGCGTCTACATACAGACTGTCCCCAAACCTTTGATTTTCCATAGAATACTTTGAGATATGTCCATATTTTTTTGGTGAAGTGAATCATATTTAGAAATGTTTAAGTTAATGTCGAAACGTTTAAAATAAATCAATGCTTGCTTTTAAGACTGCAAAGTGTTGATCTTTGCACTTTACACTTGCAAGCCTTTTTATCGATATAAAAATTAGACATATAATCTGACTAATTGGCATCTTAAAAATCAAATAAAGAGAGAAAAAACTGCAAATTTTCGAGAAAATCAGAAGACATCGTTCAATAGCCGAGAATTTCAAGCAGTCCACCCTGACGAGCCAGGGATCACAGTTTGGGAAAGTCTACTTTAGAGGTTTGGAAATCGATTATTGACTTTGTTGAACCCATCTAAATATTCAATAACTGTTTCTGACAGTTTGGTCTAAATGTAACTTAATTGGCTCGTTGTATGCGATTAATTTTGCATACGCTCTCAAAGCTTATATTTAAACCCTTTGACTACGTCGAGTTTCAAACTAAAAGCGCCCATGCTGTACGGAACGCGAGTTTACTATTCTACGGCCGCTTATGTAACGTTCTAACGCTTGGGAAATGTTTCAAGTGTGTCGGACATTTTTATGTCGTTACATTTGCAGTGGTGGAAATTTACCGTTTAGTCTCAGAGATAAAAATTGAAAACTTGGGAGACCTTTTTCCTGAAATTCAATTTTTCCAACGAACTCCCAACTTTCCAATTCTTATTTTCGAAACCACGCATCCTATGAATAAACTGTAAATATAAAAAAGTTTCGTTCCATCATCCCATATAAACTGATATTTTTTAAAAATTGATTTAACGAATATAAACATTTCTCTGAGCCCAATTCTCGAGGGTGTATGTATACGCCCTTCGTTATCAAAGGTTTAATGTGCTGTACACGCATGTTTACAATTACCTAAACATGTATGACACGTACGTATAAAAACAATTTCCAAGTACCGAGATCCATAACGATTCGCCTCGAGGCAGGGGATGTTTAATAAATTTATTCAGCAGGACAAGAAGACAAACCGTAAATATTCGTCACGCACGGCGGCCTCTGACACGCGTGTACCTGCTCGCAATGTACACACGTCCTTTGAGCCGGTAATCCACTTGCCTGTGTCCGAGGTATTTGTTCGCTCCTGAAGGTGCATACACAGTGTCGCGGCTGGCCGCGACGCGTGTGCTAACCCTCTCCCACCCACCTACCCCTGTCGCGCGCAACGTAGCTGCAACAGAAGAGGCGAATAATTTCCACCCAATTTAAACTCCCGATCAGCCTCGCCTCTATTTCCGGATATTGGGCACGCGGGGATGTCCGTGTATCGATTATTCAGACCTGGCGAAGTCAAATTATACGAGCGACCTTTCCCCAATAAACTCACCGCATTGAATATTAAACTTTCCCAGTCTGCTCCCAGTCACTTCCATACACTACCGTCTAGAAACATGTAGCGCCGTGAGGACCGCATGTATCATTCTGACGCGTTATGGCCCTCTTTCGTGCAGTGGAAATCTGTTACATAACACTTCTGGTTCCTTCGAGCCGCTTTAAAGGAGCCTCGAGGGCTGTACGAGCCACTTGAGGAAAGATCAATCAGGGAATACGACTTTCCTCCGATCATAACACCATAAATACTCTACCATCTTAACCCTTTGGAAATTTTCTGATTTCAGTACACTTTTGTTGAGCAGCACTCGACATAGGAACGCACAAAGTTAAAGAAGAACGCCACCTCTCGAGCTGGAAAAAATACCAATACCTAGAATTTATTACGACGATACTATTGAAACTATTGATACTATTGAGATTTTTTTGTTCTAATATATATGCTTTGATAAAGGGTTCCCAATAAACTAAAATACTGATCACTTTGTTCATTAGATTAACTACTTATATTTAAGTATTTGCAAGCATCTGCAAGTTATCGCGACGATCATAAGTCTCTTCTCAAGTCGCAGAGTAAAAATAATACACCACGACATTTTTATTCTCCAATGAATATAATCCAATGATAATAATCTTCTAATGGGAGATTTCTATCAATCTTCTACAGCTGGAAACACAGCATTATTTCATTGTTAAATGCGGTGAACGGATAACGATTGTTCGCCGAAAATATTCGCAAAACCCATCCCGCGCGAAGCGACATCATAGAACGCAACGGAAATAACGCGTAGTCGTCCCTGGGTGACGTTTTTCAGGATTCGTGCTAAATTAGAGGACGCTGCGTTAAAGCACAGAACGATGTAAAGGGAATGCGTAATACGTGTATCGAAAATACTCGGGCGCTCGTTACATGCAGTGGAAAATAACGTTTTCCCGTGCATTCGCAACGATAAATTGATGTCGTCGATCGAAACGGATGCGTTCACCGTGCGTTATTATACGACGATAAACTGGTGCGAAATGTCCTCTTAGTCCAGCCACTCCGGACTAAAATACACGGGGCCTTCATGGAAATATTTTTAGCAAGCTGATCTTGTATACATTCAATAGCGAAAATGGTTATTGAATCAGGAATAAATCAATTAAGGGGGTAGACAGTCGAATTTTTCCGTGAAAAATATGTTAAGAATTCGTTTCAAAGAAATTAGATTAATTAAATTTATTAATTCTTTTGTGAACTTTAGATATATGTTTACACAATAATGTGCTTTAATGTTATGTTTTTATGTAAGAAATATATTTGATAGTTTGAGGAAACACTTTGAGAAAATGCTCCCAAAAGAGTAGACTTTTTCTTCGATCATTACAAAATATTTCAAGTACAAGTAAAAATAAATGCAACAATAAATGCAACGTTGCACGTGTATTGTCTACTTACATTGGAGATTGTTGTACGACAAAGATTGCCGTCGCATTCTGCTTTGGCTCGATGACTTTATTCGGCTGCACAGCCGACACCACATGTTCACCTGCACGTACGACCAGAGCTTCAGGAACAGGATAGCATATAGCATGCACACGTACATGGCACCGACTGGAACAACAGAGAATTAATTATATGTATAACGTTGTAAACTATTGTGGCAGACTGTCTTCGAAGGTAACGTCTGCATCCTCCTCGTCAAGATACAAAGCCAAAGTGCAGGTTTGCGATAATCTCGTCAAGAGATGCCTGCTTTGATCGACGACGAGGGTTACTGACAAGAGTGTTTATTGCGGAGAACATTCAAATCAATTTGAATTATATCGAGTATCAATCGAGTTAAGTGATCTGTCGCTTCTAGAGCCTAAACAAAAGAGTTTCTTTAAGGTAGTTGTTCCGTAGATTTATTTATGGATTTATTGATGGAGGATCCTAACAAAACTTCACTTGACTGCTCTTTGATTAAATATAAATTATATAAACCTATTTCGATTTAAATTGATCGCACCACTTTTATGACAAACGATGTCAAAATTTTGTAATTTTAACAGCTTCCGATAAAATATACAGATTTTCACGTGAATTATTGCGTGAACAATTTAGGAACTTGCTGAAAATTTGACATTATACAAACCGAAATTATAAACCACTTAAAAAAAGAATAACAATTATTGATCGCGCTGTTACCGAAATACAATTCATTAAAATTTGAAACAGAACGTAGAGGAGTTGCGTGGTAACGGTCAGCGTTGTTGCCACAATCATTTTTCGAGTATTACAAAAATATATGTAGGTATAGAATGTGTGTATTGATATATTACGAAAATGTGTGAGAGCAGTAAGTGCTGTGCCTTTATAAAAGTTTCCAATTGGTGGCACTCCAAATAAGAAGAATAACCAATTTCTAAAACGAGGCGTGTATATGAAACGCTAGGCTATAAATCAGAAGTTCGTTTTGCAGCACGTGTGTCGCATACAAGCGATATATTTTAATAAAAGTAAATTGTGTATATTGAAACGGAAAAATATATTTAATATTTTGAAAAAAATATTTTTCGCATAGAAACACAAGGTATTTATTTATGTTTCATGATACGATAGTCCCTTATTTGTATACGGAAGGTAGGAATGAGAGTAAAGAGTCAATAGAATGAATTAGAGGGACGGAAAGAGTGAATGTGAGAGGAAGAAAGAGCATAGGATGAATACTAAAGAATATATACATTTATGTATTTTATAATTTATATATAGATTTAGAGTTGGTTTTAGTTGTTTTTGTTTCAGAGATGTGTTCTTTCCGTTTCCTTTCTTTTTTTTTTTCTTTCAAAATCTTCTGGTAAGATTCTGTGGAATTTTCTTTTGCTCTTTGGGTGATACTGTGAACTATCCAGCACAAACTTTTCATTCGTCCGAGCAGGTTCAAAAATGCCAATTTTTGAGTATCCTTCTTCATTTCAAGAGAATTTAATTAAACAAATACCGAAAGCCTTCTATTCGTTACCGCGGCGCGTGCAGTGCCCTCCTTCTAGATTAATAAAACACGGAAGAAAGAACTAACGACGGAAAAGAGAACGCGAAACGGTGGCGCCGAGCAAGTACATTTTAATCATCGCAATTTCGCACGGCCCTGGGGACGTGACAGCGAATACGTATGCATAAATAAAACAGACGCCACGTTACGCCGGATGTACGTGTCCGAACGTGGCAATTAAAGGGTTTATAAAACATGATATTACGTATTCGCGTGGGCTGCCAGTTTCATCCCAGAGCAGTGAATTTATCTTTTTCGCAACCGCTCGCGGCTCTCCGTTCCCTGGAAGCGGGCTCGTGATGATTAAAGGTTCAAAATGCTACCCGCGCTGTTTCTCTTCGTTGACCGGAACATTCCCGCGAAACACGTTTCTTTTCCTGGCTACGTTTCATCAGCCTGGCTGTGTTTAATTATCACCGCGGTATTTGCATCGCGATCTTAAGAACGCCCAGTTAGTATTATGCGATGTCCGTAACGACTGCCAGCTAATGGGGCGGAATACATAGACGGTGACGAAGCCGTGGCTGACATAATCCTCATATTTTCCGATATTTCCATCAAACCTGGCCGACTTCTTTGCCTTGGACTGCTCTAATCTTAATTAAATCGTGTCAGCTATCGGTTATCCTGATCCCAGCGTGCCGAGATTCCGCGCGTTAAGGGTGACATACCCTCGAAGGGTCGAGAAAATTGCCGTCTTGTTGGCCTCCGTGTACAATACGCGGTTCGATTCACAAAAGTGTTTTATATTTTTTATATAAGATTAATGATACATGAAGTAGGAATGTTGTTATTACCGTAAAAATAGGTGAATGCTACGAGGATCATCCAAATATAAACCAGAATATTTTTGCACAGCTTTATTGAGGATTGATACAAATGTAGTCATAATCAACACAACATTTTCTTCTTTTGTAGATTGGAAATAGAATTTCCAAACTTCGAAGGAAGCAGTGAACGAGACCAAATGATGCATGCTACGGAGAAACTTAATTTCAATTAAAAGAGACTGTTGCAGAACCATTTCGATTCGAGTTGATCTTACTCCACCTATCAGTGCCAGGTTTTTAAACGACATGGGAGCATAACAGTTCTTATATTCTTTTAAATCAACTATCACGAGAAAATGCAGTCCGCACAGTTTATTTTAGACATATTTCATGCTATGAGTTTCAGTGGAGAACTTTAATTGATATAACAGAGGTTCCATATGAAATCTGGATGATAGGAAAATTCTGCTAATGTTAAGACAATATAATATGTCGATGTAGAAAATTACAACGTTCGCTGTCTATAATTAAAATGAATACGATAAATGTCGTTCGTAACCATACTTATGTATTAAAGCAGTCCTTAGTTCAATAATTTTGCAAATGCAAGATACGCAGCCCTGAATACCTTACAAATACGTACAAAAAAATTCCTGCAAAATTTGTGCTCTCAATTTTAATATTAAACGTACTACCCTGTGCATATACACATAAATTTTTTTATTTTAAAAATTCATTATTTTCATATTAAATATTTTTATCAGAAACTGTCAGTTCCATTTTAAGAAATGGTATTCCAAGAATAACTGCTAATGTTATAATACGATTAAAGTCAACAGAAGTATTTTAGGTGAACAGAGTGTCCATTAATTAATGTTACTATGAATATAACAATACCAGTAATTTTATTATTAAATATTATCGTCTAATTTGGCAAGTGATTGATTCAAATGGATGTAGTATGGTGACCTGGAATAACCTTGCATTCTAAAATTGATTCAACAACGGCTGGTATTATATACATTAAAAAAAGTAGCACTCCGTTTAAAGAAGCACTTCATACCAGACAAATTTCGTATCTGTTTCCAGTTTCTGTAAATGTTAATTGATTAATATATTGGTTTATCTTTAACTACTAACTGTGCAATATTCACCAATTTTCTGTTATTCGTGCTCATCTATTTAATAAAAATGTAAGTTAATAATTAACATACGTTTACTATTTTCAATGCTTGTGTATACGCACGGGGCGAGGGGGTTACCCTTGAATATATCAGTGTTGTTAACGATATTTTAAAATTAAGTGTTATATGTGGAAGTTACTGTAACTGGTAAATAATGAAGATATTCAAAGTAGAGAAAGTTATTGTCCCACTCTGTATAATAAACCACGTGACAAAGAACGATAAAGTTGCTACTTCAAGTATAGGCTATCTGGCTACGTATTCTCGAAAACCAATATGTGTTAACGAATCAAATTTAATTTGTTTTAAAACAAAGCCGACTAACGATAGAAGTGGAGTATAATATGACGAAATAATTACATTTCACTCGATTGAAACATCCTTTATGCAACTGATCTATTTCAATTTTCAATTTCATCACTAAAGCATACTACGTTGTTTCATAACGAGATTGCAGGATGCTCAGCGTTATTACAATCAACTACAGTGTTGTACGATGTAGCGTACGGAAGCGTTGTGTACTGTTGCAGAATGTTGTGCATATGAGTCCATTAATTCTTGCCATTTGTGGGGAGTTTGGGGCGCTAAACGCATTCCTTCTCTCTCTCTCGACAAGCTTCTATCATAGTTTCCGCGTGGTTGCAACACCAGATCGCGTGTGTCATTGTAATTTGGAAATGGATCTTGACACGTGTAACCCAAAAATGAATGCTCATGAAATAAGATCTAGCCACGATAGGGATAGTATGTGAAGGTTCTGCTAATTTGTTGTTGTTTGGATAGATCATATTAAACTGAATAGCATTTACTTGAACCTTTATTTCCCTCTTCTTCCTCCCTAACAGTAACCCTACAAAATTTTATTGGACACTAAAACATCCCCTATGTCATTTAATTGTAATAAAATAAAGGCAATAAAGTCACTAACTTCGTTACTTTCTACCCAAACATCCTGTAACACTTTATACAGGACATCATTTTTGTTTGTCGTTTGTACATGTAAACAAAAAAATTACAAATAGACGTTGAGGAGAATAAAACTTTATAATAATAAATATCTAAGTGATGCGACATAAACCATTGCAACGTAATCGTCTCCATTATTTTATAATAGCAATCAGACAAAAGAAACGACTTGTTTCAGTTCCGTAGACAACCCTATACATCTGTAATAAAAAAAAAGGGGGGAAATACCAGTTTACGATACTGTTAGCGATATATCAGTTCCGGAGTTACCGAGGCGTTCGTAACCCCCGCACGCTTAATTTGCGTTGCGACGCTAATCAACTTTCTCCGGGTCACGACATCATTGCAAACATAAATTTCGTTTCAACCCCCTCGCGGTCAGCCGAGCATTCATAAAATATATCAGCGTCGCTTTAACGATCCTCCGTTTAAATTATTCGAAAGAATATAATTAATGCATCGAATTTGGTCCCGCGGTTGTTTGCCAACCCGCAGATGATGCCGCGATAATGGTAAAGCGAGAAAGCTTGTAGCAGATATGACCGGCCGATATTATCGTTCGTTAATAACTACGATGTACAAGCGACCCCACGAAAGGGCCACGATATTTCCACGTAATATGCGCGAATGCGTGGATCCGACCAGTCCCCTTAGATTGCTGTTGCTGTTTCAAGCCTCTAGAACAGCCACAGACCTAATTCTTGTTTATATTGCACATTTTGAGTAACGAATGAACGGGGCCCGTTATTCGTTTAATACGAATTACAATTTTACTTAGACAATTGAAAGAGTTCAAGGATTGTGAAACACTTAACACCATTATCAACATAATAGATGTTAATAGATGTTCGAACAAGATTTGTTACGCAATAAATAAGTAATGATTAATAAGTAATTAATTTTTCTGAAGCAGATTGGACTTGAATAGAAATAAAGAAATAACTTTGTCTAGGTAATCGAAACATTGTGCCCAGAGGGGACATCGTCTGCGACACAGAACCGGATACCAATTATCGCCGACAGCTCCTTTTGCATCCCGTTCCTTCAGGTCCTCAGTAGCAGAAATATTTTCTCTGCGACGCGTGCTCGAAAATCTCAACGAGGTGCTAATTAGGAAGGCTCTTAGCGTCCCGAGGAAACCACGCGTTTAAATAGCCCTCCACGCGGGAGTTGCTCGAAACGCGACTCCTTTGACGAGAGAACGAGTCTTGTGTGGCTCGTTTACGATATCGAACAAGTTGCGTCTTGACACTTTAACTGTCGTGTGCAGCTTTGTTCGTATATAAGCAGAGATCATTTTGTGGTATGTGTTGCAGAATGTCTCGTACACAGAAACTTAATCATTTTAGGTCCTTTGTTTATACATATTTACACTTTAAGTTCGGATGACACAGATGTGAAAAATATGTATGTAGGATACGGGATCAACGAATTAGGCGGAAGTGAAGTGATAATAGATGGATGATGCGTATGTCTTTACAGGTTGCACAAACATAAAGTATTGTTTTTATTAAACACATAAAATCCTTCATATAGTTATAAAATTTTTATGAAAAAATTCTCAAACGTGATAATAGACACGAAGTTGATAAACATACAAAGGATTTCTACGAATTAATAACTTTGTAATCAATTTATAGGACATGTACAAATTTATAACAATTTATTTATAGTTTATATAAAACATGTCTAAACTCTGTACACTCATACCAAGCAACGCAAACATTTGATATAATAAAGAGAAAAGCCATAAATCATAAATTACCCTATATTTAGCTTCGCAAGACATGCACGATTGTCGCCAAACAGTTAAGGCGTTAAATGATGTTAAATTGAAATTCTCGATTCTGATCTTCGTGCACACCTGGACACCTGCCATGCCGATATTCAGTAAATTTAGCGTCCAACTGGTTCACGATTCGAGGACATTTGTCGGCTGCTGCGTCTGCTTTCATTAAAAACACATCAGCGCGATAAATATTAATTTCCCGCGTGATTCTCACTGTCACGCTTACGAAAGATTAATCTTCCCCATACGCAGGTGAACAGATTAACCGTGATCGGGGTCAGTTGTAAATCAAACGAGGAAATTATTGTAGTATGGTCGTCTCGCTTTATCAGAATAGATCTATCAAACTTTAAAGTGAACCTTTCAAGGTAAAAAATTAATATGAAGAGATTTTGTCCTGCGATACTGAATTTGTGAGATAAGCATGTCATTAGATACGATAGAACGTTTCGTCAACTTTAATAGAAATATAGGAGAAAAGTGGTCCAATTACTTGTATAATAGCATTCGTGCAAATTTACTGAAGTTTTAGTATACACGTCAGTAATATTGGATCCGTCATATTGGATTTTATAATTCTGATATCGAATTCGAAATTTGTGGTCCAAATAACTCATGAATACCACGTTTCGTGCAAATCCAAAAACTCTTTCTAATTTTGTCGAGGTTTTCGTTAATCCGGACCACTGCACGTCGTAACTAGTAACCTCTAAACACGGATAAAAAGAAAATCGGGGAAAAAGCTTGAAAAGAACACGCGGGCTCCGTTCGCGTGGTTACTATCTCGAACTGCAGGAAGTACATCTGCGTCCCTGTTTGTCGCTTATACAGCTCCTAGATTATCGCAGGCACGAGAGTTCGCACGAGCAAACTCGTGGCATAATGTACCTAGGTAGTATACCTGTACAGCGCAAGATAATTGCCAAATGCCGTGACGCGTGGTACACATTTACCTATAGTTTGGCATGCTGCACGTTGAAAATGAATCTATCTTGCTGAGGGGTGCACAACGCGACATCAAACAGACCGTGTGTGCGCGCATGTACGTGTGTGTCTTTCTTATCCGATTTTGCCACGATCACGAGAATCGCGAGAGATCGATATCACGGTAAACACGAAATAGACACAAAGAGGGTTACGCCGATGGAGATATCGGTAATCGACGTCATCATTCTTCGGCGTTCCTCGACGTCTTAACTCTAGGAAGACTAATAAGTAGAGAAGGCTCGTCGCGCCTCCTGGTTACGCAATTTTAAATATGTGCCATTTTTCACGTTCAACGCAGTTCTAAATACTTTTTTTTTTTTGTCACTTACAGTGAGTACCATTAACCCTTTGACTGCTGGACGATTTTTGTTGGAAATTCTAAGAGACGTAGAGGTGTGGATTTAAAAAAAATATTAGCTTATAGAGAGTGGCAAAACGAAACTTTTTTATATTTACAGTTTATCATAAGCAACATATTGAATTAACTAAATCAACTTTATACTTTTGTTAACTATAGACTTACGGTTTTAAATATGATACGTACCTCGATTACTTCATCCTGTATCATAAACAAAGTTTAAATAACACAACAAAGTAAACGTTATCAATTCAAATTATTCACTTTTGTATTTAAAACATACATTATGCAATCGATTTGGATTTTAGTAGGAATACTACTAAACAAAATTCTAAATACTATTTTTTCCCCATGTTGCATAACACAGCAACATCGCAACAAAAATTGTTAAACGTCACGAATTGACGTCAGTTTAAATTTTTGTTTACTTCGAACAAATTATTCGTATCGAGAGAGATTAACGACACTAAAAGTTTCGGTTAATGGTTTTTGGAGTAAAGTTCGGGGTCATGTTTTTATTCCGTCACGTTTGCCAAGTCTTGTTATCTGGGATTTCGACACGATTAAATTGTGACAACCCACACGCGTACCAGCGTGAAAGGCTATGCGCCGTCACGGGAGATTTATGTCAAACGATTCCCTGTCGTCGGGATTTTTCATCGATAGCATTATGTTCGTAGTAGGTTTACCAGCGATGGGATTACATACGCGATGAAACGGTGGATAATCTGAGCTAGCGATCGGGAACATATTTTGTCAATTATGTATATTCTTCGTTCATAAATCAAACATTATTGAATACGGTTTAGATCAAATAACTAGGATTAAGCAGCCATTATTCCCAGAGTGATGTTAAAATTGATTAATGCATTATGAATAGCATTGATTTATATTTGGTTGATAAACTAGGATTACCAGGACAAAATAATCATAATCTAACTAGGATTAAGTAAAAATTATATACAGATATATATATAATATCTCATGATAATTTTGGCAAAGTTAACTGTATAGAAAGTACGTGGTCACACGATGCATCCAATTTTAAAAGATTCCTGTTCATAATTTAAATAGTTCGACAGAACAGAAACGAAGCCTTTTCCCGCGCGAACAATCAACCGTCGAACAATGGACAGTTATAAACCGCGACCGCGGAAGACAAGAGCAAAACTATTTATATGCAAACGCGCTCTTTCACCGGTTCGAGTGTGGATCGATGATTTTATTGCCCGCCCCCGATTCAGCTGCCCGATAGAGATGAATCGGTTAAGATATATCGCTCGACGGGAAACAATTTTTCCGAAATTTTTTAAGACACCGCCATATTTCATCCTCGACAAAAGGAAAACCAGAGGGATGGGAGAGTTCAGGGGTGGCCGACAGCGAGGTGGAAAAAATCCCCGTTAACGTATAGCATTATTCCAGTGATTTCGGTTGCGGCGCGATCGGCGTGTTCTCGATGAAGCGACGACCATGGTCGCATTGTGCAGCCACCGTGCAACAATGGCGGAAGTTCCACGACGGAAAATAGTTTCTCCATTTTCTTCGGGGGCTGGCTGAGCTGAGGAATTGCCAGTTTTCAACCTCGGACCCCATTGTCGCCTCGCGGTATACTTCGGAGGACCGCAACTCTCGATCTCCGCCATCCCATTTTCCACCGCCGCCGATTCCTCAGCCCCCTCTTTTGTCCTCTCACCTCATCCAAGACTCATACTACGGGCGATTCTACGTCGATCCGTCTTTCCACCTCTTCCTCGTTCGTCCTCCTTCCGAACGTGCTGATACCAGAAAAAGTAGACTGATGCATTTTGATCAGGATCCATTTCCGCGCGCAGCCTCGAGACTCTTTCAACCTCGCTCAGGAAACGTGTCATCGAGAATGGTTCCCTCCGTGAGACCAGCTCGCATACTCCCAGACAATCGTCCTGATGGATCGCTACGAGAAACGTAAGTTGAGTAAGCGTAAAAAGTTTCAGGTTGTTCTGTCCACGGCGCGATTCTGAGCAAATCTTCGGGGTTCTAAGGCCCTTTACCCTAATCTAAAGACACGCTGTGGTTTCGTCACGTGCCAAATTAATATTGCGTTATTATTTCGAATGTTAACTTAACAGACAAATTTAAAGAGTTTTGCCTTGGGCGCCAACAAGATTTAATAGAGATGTGTAATAAACCTCTCGGTTATTCTTGTTTAATATCACTTCCAACACACGGTTCACTTCACGCCAGGTACCCAATACTCTTCAACGCAGCGCAGTACCCGATGATTTTTAACATCATTTTACTCTTGCAAAAAGCGGTTACCCATCCTTTGTGCTCCACTGTTATTTTATAAACCTTAATGATACCTATCTTCGTCATACAAAAACGCACTAGTATATGAATGTATACGCAGTCCGGCACCAGTAGTATAATGCAACGCTACCCAGACCCTGGAAACGCTACATTGGCAAGAAAACATTTGCAATATTTTCATACGGATGACGTTACATTTCACCGCGAAATTCCCTCGCATGGGAGCCGCACGAAATTGCTTCCGTATTTTTTAATTACTTTTACCCCCTGTAATCCAGACATCCAGATTTACGAGCGTTTTTATTGTTATTTTTCATTAAATTAAAAAAAAAACTCATGCATTTCCGAGGTATCTCTGACCGCAGGTTATAGAACAGATTGATACGACCGGTACATCAGCGTGCCATTAATTAAAATACAAATTTCAGGCTCAATTTTACATTCTAAATATTGTACCGCGCGAAACTCACAAGCGCACTCAGCCACGTTCACCACCACATCGCTGTGATCGTTCGACCAACCGCGCGCTGTTGCTGTCAGTCATCTAGGAATGGCAAATAAATACAAGTGAATTTAATACGGGTACAAAACGTGTCCAGTTCGATCAACGATATTTGATTGCAATCGAGGTGATGCACTATTGCGAGTTAAAGGGATATCCTAGTCTAGCATTTTGAAAAAATCGATTCTTTTTGTATTTTTTTTTACAGTTTAGTGATTTAAACATTTGCCGTTGTTGCAGGATTCTAGTGATACTCATAAGGGGAACTAATTAATATTCGTCAAGTAGAAATTAACCTTGTGTGATTAATTATTGCATGTAGTTTCTAAACCAAAAAGACGTTCCCCTCCGCCGTAATTCCGACATAATCGTTTCATCGAAAACATTAAAGCTAACAGCAAATTTGCGTAACAATGTTAAGGGTCTGCGTCGAACAGGGTTACGATCTTGTTTCTCCTCGCGTGCACGTTGCGTTTGGCGTGACAACTTCGGCGCTCCGTGTAGCCGACACGTCTGACAATGAGTGACGCCGGCATACAAATCGAGCATGTTGCACGAAATACAAAGGGAATGAAAAAAAAAGAGAAGGTGAAACAGAAAAATGGAAAAAGTTGGAAGGAAGTGTAAACACAGGAATTCGAAACGGAATTGGAAAAGAACAGCTCGCGCGCGCGCGTGATCCGATGCTCGTACACAACACGGCGCGGTTACATTCTCAATGCGATCGTAATCAGAAACGGCGACTGCATTTCCAATTCCACGTATTCGCCGCCAGTGTACCGCCAGAATTCGTAAGTAAGACGACGGCTCGTCGTTATCGTCGTTAAAATTTCCGCGATACGTATTTGCTGAATTCCGATGAGCCGTGGAGTGGCGCGCGGCGGTCTGGGGAACGAGAACGATCGGAGAAATTCGTAATTGAATGGAATTGATCAACGAGCCGTTTACAAGCCGAGTCGACTAACTCCAATCTTTGAATTTTTTTAAGTATTAGTGTCGAAGTACTTGACTCTTTGAGGATGTATATATACGCCCTTGAAATATAGGCTCAGAGAAATGATTATATTCGTTAAATCAATTTTCAAAACAAAGTCAGCTTATAGGGGATGATGAAATGAAATGTTCTTTTAGTTTTTGTATTTACAGTTCATTCATGCGACGCCTAGTTTCGAAAATAAAAATTGAAAAGTTACAAGTTCATTGGAGAAATTCAATTTCAGGAAAAAGGTCTTCCAAGTTTTCAATTTGTATCCCTGAAACTAAACGTCGTATGAATAAACTGTAAATACAAACGACTGTCAAACGACTGTCAGTTAGGACAAGG